>NC_140202.1:29104521-29224521 GCF_965226575.1 Pagrus pagrus
GTTGTGTGTTTCAGTTTAAGGAGTTTCTGGGGACGTACAACAAGGTGACGGAGAACTGCTTCATGGACTGCGTCAAGGATTTCACCACCAGAGAGGTGAAGCCAGAGGAGGTAAACAGGAAGTCTCTTTCACAAGAAAAGCACATTTACATCCACCCTCAGCCTGCAGAGTGATTCACCATCAACACAGACGCTCTGATTGGCTGTCAGGAGGATCGATGACACTGAGAAAAGGTTTCGCTCAGTGAGCTGATGATGTCGTGTGATGTCACAACTCCTCTTGGCTGTCTGACCAATCCTGAGCCTGCTGGACCTCAGCTGTATTGATCTGCCAGATCGATGAGTCAGCTGATGTCGGTCACATGACTTCCTTTAACTTTAATAAGAGAATCACATCTTTCATAACTGATGATTCCTGTTGATCACCAACATCAATACTGATCAATCAATAACTGATCGTCTGCTTTGTTTCAGTCGAGCTGCTCTGAGTCGTGCCTCCAGAAGTATCTGAAGATGACTCAGCGGATCTCGATGCGTTTCCAGGAGTACCACATCCAGCAGAACGAGGCTCTGGCTGCTAAAGCTGGACTGCTGGGACAGCCTCGCTGAGCCGGACTGAAACCAGGACCCAGCAAGTTGATCCCAGTCCAGCAGGTCCACCATGTTGGATCAGTACAGACTGATGACGCTGGAGGATCAGAGTCACTGACGTCTTTCACTCGTGTATAAAACTGTGTAATTGTCCTTTGAATGTGTTTCATGTTGATGTTGAAATAAAGTTTTTATTTAACATGAACTGTTTGTTGATTAACGGATCTGAGAACCGATCAGAAGTTTGTGACTTTAATAAGACGGACCTGCAGCGTCACTGAATATCAGAGCTGTTCTGTGCTGACAGGATGATCACTGCTGCTCCTCGTCAGCAACTCAAGTTTTCATTTCACATTGTTCATTAAACCAAGTTATCAGATCATCGTTCAGTGTGAGCAGAAAATGAGACGTGAGACGTTTAAAGCAACCAGAGTTGTTGAAGCTGTTAAAGTTCAGCTGTTTAGAGTTTCATCAATTAATCCAGTAAAAGAAAATTAATGTTCACGTAAAACTGTCGACTCGTCTGGTTTCAGCTTCTTTATTCTGATGATCATCTTTTCCTCGTCGTCTCCGACAGTAAATTAAGTTTTGGACAAAAGAAAAATAATTCACTGAAGAACATTATGTCTGTCAGCCACACAGGAAACCACAGAAGAAGAAGCAGGGCGGTCCTCCAGGAGCCGGGTCAGAACCCAACATACAGAAGAAAAACGATTTCATGAAAATAATAAACTCATGGAGATAAAAAATCTGAGATTAATATTCTTAATCAAAAAATTAAAATCACATACTGAGAATAAATCGAGATGAAACCAAATCTGAAAGAATCAAACCAGAACTTTCTGCTCAGTAACTTTGATGTAGTGTCTCGTTACTTTGAGACTTTTAATAAACTAAACTATAAATTAATCATGACGTCATCAGTCTGCAGCCGCCCGACTCGTGACCAGCTGATCGATCGAGCTTAAGTAATAATCAATATTCAGCTCACAGGTGGAGAAACTGATGACATCACAGACCTGTAAAATCAAAGGTCAGACGTTTAAAGGAACAGTTCAACCTCGCGTGATCGTTTGTTTCACGTGGTGACGTGAGTTTATGCTTCTGCGTCGCGGCGACGGCGTAGTTACGTCGTCAACCCTACGCCGTCATTGAGCATTCGAAGTTCTGCGTCGAGGGAACGCGTTGTTCTGCAATTCTCCGCCAACCAGTGTTGTTGTACTGTTGAGCGGAAAAGCAACTGCCGGAAAAGACGTTCTGAGTGGACCAATCACAGTCCTTGCCGTTCGCGTCTCGGCGCGTCAACGCAACGCGTAGTCAGGATTTTTTGGAGGCGCACGTCAGGCTACGGCGCAGGGGTCTGCGTCGACGACGTAGCTACGCCGTCTCCGCGACGCAGAAGCATAAATCAAGCTTAACAGTCTCCTGTTTCCAGTCTTTATGCTAAGCTAACAGCTGCTGTGTGTAGCCTCATATTGAGCTCACAGCTGACTGTCAGAGAAACAAATGTTCACTAAATGTTCCTTTAAACGTGACTGTACACGGTAAGGGAGTCCCTGAACGCAGCGCTGGTCTCTGAGGTGCGTTCAGGTGCTGAGGAGGAGTCGTGGAGTCGTATTTAAAAACTTTATTAGAAACAGAGAGCTGTTTATTGTCCAACATGGCTTCTTTCTGCTGTCAGGAGGAAGTGTGTGTTTCTATGTACAGTCGTCGCTCTCAAACCGCCGCTAGCAAAACACCACATAGAAAGAAAAAATAAAACAACTGAGGAGTTCATAATACAACGGTACAAACAGTCTTCTCTTAGAAAATATTATAAATCATTCTTTACAGGCGTGTAAAATGTAGTTCTCAAATACATGGAGCCGTTTTCTTCTTTACTCAGAACGTTATGTACAAAACAAAGACGGGATGAAAGCAGCCGTCTGTCAGCCACACAGGAAACCATAGAAGAAGAAGCAGGGAGGTCCTCCAGGAGCCGGGTCAGAACTCAACGTACAGAAGATCAAATCAGCCAGAAGAAAAATGATTTCATGTGAAGACGGATGAAAATAATAAACTCATGAGATTAAAATCTGAGATTAATATTCTGAATACATTTAAATCACAAACAAGAAGTTCTTAAAATCAGAATTCACTCGAGTCCCAATGACACCGGGTCGAACCGACACCGCTTTGTTTAAATCATTTAAACAAATAAAAAGTAGAAAAAAATGTATTTCAAAATGCTAATTGAGTGAAAGTCGATTATTTTAACTCGATGTCAGTTTTTAATTTTCATCACTTTATTCATCTGGCAGAAATGATCACACACACACACACACACACACACACACACACACACACACACACACACACACACACACACACACACACACACACACACACACACGATTTTAACTGAATAAATAAGCTTCATTTTAATTATTTTACACAAAATAACAAAAACTCCATTTAAACAAATATTTCTTCTTCTCTGCTGTGACATCACACTTTTTGAATGTTTTTCCTGTTGTTACCAAAATAAAAGCTCTGATTCTGTAGAAAACGTTCACAGCAGGAATCTTTTTTATCTTTTGTTTTTCTTAAAAAAATTTCAGTTAACAAAAAAGAAAAAAAAAAATTGCATAATGAGCTGTGCTGCTGCAGGAATCTACTTCCTGTCGACCATAAAAGGAAATTCACTGAACCTGTGACCTCTGACCCCGAACACAACCCGTCACATGACTCTGACACCACCAGACGCACCGGAGGAAGGAGGGAGGAAACAAGGACATAAGGAAATGAGGACGTGCTCTGTGGCGGCTGAACAGACGGCTGATTTTTCGGTCTCTCCTCAAACAGGAAGTCAGTCCATAGGTGAGGGGCGGGGCTAAGGTCAGGTGGTGGCGTCCCCTCCAGTCAGCCACTGCGTCAGTCGAACTCACGCTGACATGGAGGGACGTTTTTGTTTGTTTTCCCCATCATGCCCTCAGAGCTGACTGAGTGGGCGGAGTCTGTGGCTGGGAGGGGACGGCGCTGAGCAGAAGGAGGTGATGATGCGGGAGTGGGCGTGTCATCACCTGCACTCGACGGCTACGGTGTTCTGAGTGGGCGAGGCCGAGGACGGACTCATGGCGGTGTCCGAGGAGCCCGACGAGGTGGACGCCGTCGTATTGGACACTGAGGAGACAACGACACCGTCACTGATCAACACCTGATCAGATTCTTCTGTCAGTGATCACAGGTGAGCATCCACTGTCATGAATCTGATCGATGCTAACATGCTAACACCAACATGTAGCTGCTGTTTGTGAACCAATGAGACGACAGAACCAATATAAGCTCATTAATGTGTTGTGATGTCATCGACAGGTACAGCTGTTCTCTGTACACACCTGTTTACTGTCTGCAGTGTACTCATGGATGTAATAGATTACCTTCATACTGTCAGTGCTCTGTTTTTATTCTAGTTATCTAACCTCTGGTGGCCCGTGTGTTTTCCCAGCATGCCGAGCGTCTCCTACCTTCTCTCTCCTTCTTTTTTAGTCTCTTCCTGCGTCTGTCGATGGACGCCACCTCCGACTTCAGGGTCATGTAGTACTTCCTGATCTCCTGCAGCTTCTCCTGCAGGAAGGAGATCCTCTCTGTGCTTGACATACTGTCCAGCTCGTCTAAGGAGCAGGAGCAGGAGGAGGAGGAGGAGGAGGTGGCCGAGGAGGAAGAGGAAGAAAAAGAGGGAAACAAGGGAGAAGAGGAAGAGGAAGTGGAAGAGGAGGAAAAAGAGGTAAACAAGGAAAAACAGGAAGAGGAAGAGGAGGAAGACGAGGAAGAGGAGGAGGAAAAAGGAAAACAAGGAACAAGAGGAGGAGGAACAAGAGGAAGAGGAGGAGGAAGAGGAACAAGAGGAGGAAGGGGAAGAGGAGGAAGAGGAAAAAGGAAAACAAGGAACAAGAGGAAGAGGAGGAGGAAGGGGAAGAGGAAGAGGAGGAAGAGGAACAAGAGGAGGAAGGGGAAGAGGAGGAGGAGGAAGAGGAAGAGGAAAAAGGAAAACAAGGAACAAGAGGAGGAGGAAAACAAGGAAGAAGAGGAAGAGGAGGAGGAACAAGACGAAGAGGAGGAAGATGAAGAGGAGGAGGAGGAGGAAGAGGAAGAGGAGGAGCAGGTTAGAACTGTGCTCTGGCACGAGACAGTGTGACTGTATGGAGATGAAGACGAGGTGTCTCACCAAGCTGGAAGGTCCACTTGTACGTCCTCGGAGGGGAGAAGTTGTGTTTGTCTTTGTGAGAGGACGGAGACGACAGAGCGGGACAACGAGACTTCTGAGACTTCTGAGACACCGAGGACACTCGAGACGCATCCTCACTGTCACTGCTGTGACCTGGAGGACGGGGAGGACAGAGGAAGAGGACAGAGGATTTAAAAAGACAAAAGTTAAATCACTTGAAGTAAGAAGTTGGACAGTGTGAAGACAGCTGATGAAGACAGCTGATGAAGACCATGTGATGTGGTTGGGAGTAAGTGAACATGTATAGTGGTGAACTCGGCCTATCAGCAGTGACCGACCTGTCAGTGACATCACACTCACCTGCTCCGTTCTTCTCCACCTTCCCAGGTGTGTGCGGTCGTTTCTGGTTGCGTTTCTGTTTCTTGGCCGTCGGACTCGAGTTACAGTCCATCACCCTTTTCTGACCTGAGGGGTCAAAGGTCACAGAGATTACTGACCAATCAGGTAACACACACACACACACACACACACACACACACACACACACACACACACACACACACACACACACACACACACACACACACACACACACACACACACACACACCCTCCTTTTGCCTGTGAGAGTCATGACATTAAGATCCTGCCTCCTGATTGGCTCCACACCTCTGATCTGTTTTGAGCGACCGAGCGACACACAAACACAAGAGGGATCTGCTGCACTAGTGATTTGAAACTTTGACACTCGCAGCAGGAAGTAAACACCGGAGTGTATCTATCACGAGTCTCGCTCATCTTGTCCGGCGCAGCTTCCGTAGTGCAAACGCTGCGAGGGAGACTCGCGTGAGCGCGGAGCGTGTAAACAGCATAGCGACTGTTGAGGCTGTAAAAATGTACTAAATGACGTCGTCTGGAGTAAACTCTGGATGTCGCCACTTCAGGACACTTGGATTGCAGCGGACGAGCAGTATGGAGGAATATTACAAAGTTTTTGTGTAGTTTTATGGACCTTTTCGTCTCGGGCACAATTGACGCTCGTTATATGGATTATTGCTGCAGGAGGGAACCCCGCGGGTCTGCAGCTGCACTTAAATGAGAGGAATAAGAAACTACACCGGACTTCTCATCAGCATGAGGGTGAGTCGATAATGACTGAATTTTGTTTTAGAGTGAACTATTCCTTTAACAAAGACTGTCATATCTGAGTTACACCAAACTCCATTCGTTTTTCAGCTGATTTAAGTGACCCTGACTCTGTTCTCACCTCTGTCCTTGTTGTCCTGCAGTGACAGCAGGGAGGTGGAGGTGGAGGAGGAGGCGCTGCCATCAAACCCAGGGCTGGAGTCTCCCTCTTGCTCCCCCCTCGCTGCTCCTCTCTCCTCCTCGGCGGCGCTCCTGGCTGGGTGGAGCTCCTCAGGGCAAGGGGCGGAGCTTGGAGTGGCAGCAGGCAGAAAGGGCCTGACCTGAGGCAGGGGGAGGTGGGGGGAGGGGAGGGAGGTGTGGAGGAGGTTAGGCAGCGGGGGCGGGGCTGGTTGCTGCTCCCTCATCATGAGGAGGAGGTGCTCTGGGGAGGTGGAGGGGGAGGGCTTCTCCTTGTCATCTGGGTCGTCAAGGTCCACCTCGTGGCAGACGAGTGCCTCAGGGCCGATCTGTGGCTCCGCCTCCTCAGGGGGGGCGGGGCCCGGGGCCTCCACAGTTATGGGAGTGGTCCCAGCATGCACCTCTGGCTCCTTGGAGGCTACACCCGTTAGACGCTCCTCTGACACCTCACTCTGTGTCTCCTCAGCTGGGCGGGGCCACTTCTCTGCCTTCATCACTCCCTCTCTCCTCCTCTCTGACTCTGCCCTGCAGACAGGTGACACTTCAGCAGCCATCTTGGGAGGAGCGGGTGGCGTTTTGAGGGCAGCGGCCTCCTCCTTCCTGTCGGGGCGGAGCTTCTTATCTGCCGCTCGCTGCTCCGCCGCTTTACGTTTTAGCGCTGAGCTGCTCCTCTCCTCAGGTAACCCCGCCTCCTCCTCCTCCTCCTCCTCCTCCTCCTCCTCGGTGGCGGAGTCGGTATCCGAGTCAGCGGGAGACTCAGGGGGGATTCGCTGGCTGGGGAGGCAGTGGAGGACCACCATGGGCTCGTCCTGCCTCTTTAGGACGCCGCGAGGAGGAGACGACAGCGTCGCCATGTGGGAGGGGCTGGAGGCAGGTGCAGGACTGCAGAGGAGGATTCTGGGAGGAGTCTCAGAGCCCGCCTCCCTGAGGATAGATCTGCGACCTTTGACCCTGGGGGAGGACAGAGGAGTGGACCTGTCCTCGTCTGTGGGGGCGGGCTGAGGCGACGACACCGGCTTCTCAGGAGACATCTTGTGTTTGTCTGTGGCGGCGGCAGTGGGAGACATCTTGTGTTTGTCTGCGGTGGCGGCGGCAGTGGGAGACATCTTGTGTTTGTCTGCGGTGGCGGCGGCAGTGGGAGACATCTTGTGTTTGTCTGCAGTGGCGGCGGCAGTGGGAGACATCTTGTGTTTGTCTGCGGTGGCGGCGGCAGTGGGAGACATCTTGTGTCTGTCTGCAGTGGCGGCGGGAGACATCTTGTTGGTCTTGTCAGGCTGAGGAGACATCCTGCTGGGGGACGTCCTTCTCAGCACTTCCTGTCCAGTAGACGTCTTCGTCACTCGCTCTGGAGACATCTTGTTCTCCTTGTCCAGATGAACTGGCAGCATGGCGGCCTCCCCTGCAGGCTCCTCCCCCTGCTCAGCCTCCTTCTTCTCTGATTGACTCAGGACTTTGTCAGCTTTTTCCTGAGGCATGCTGGGACAGGGCGGCGCGGAGGCGGTGGGCAGCTGTGATGCTGTTGTTGTGTCGACAGCGTTGTCGTTGGTGGTTTTTGTGACATCAGCAGCCTCAATCGCCTGCTCCTGCTCCTCCTCCTCCTCCTCGTCCTCCTCCTGCTGCTGCTTCACCTCCTCCTCATCCTCCCCCTGGCAGGGCGGGGCTTCACTCCTCCCTCGCCATGGTGACGGCTTCTTGTCAGACGGGTCTTCTGATTCGCTGTCCTCTGATGAGCTCCCAGACTCCTCTGCTGGGACACGGAGGATTGTTAGTAAACTGACCAATGACCGGTAATATAAACAGGAAGTGGGTGTGTTCTCACCGTTGGATCCTCGGTCTGAGTCGTACATGCCCGACGTCCTCCTGGTTCTCCTGCGAGGAGTGTCTGCAGAGAGGGGAGGAGTCACATGTCAGATAAACAAAAACATCCTATTTGAAAATCAGCTGACTGATCTGCTGAGCGCGCTCAGTGCTTACTGTCTCCGTTGGCCATGCTGGACGGCGTCTCCGTCCTCCTGCCGTTTGAGCGTCCCTCATTGCTGGGTGTTTTGGAGACGCTGCGTCCTGCTGAGCCGATGGGCGTGGTCCTGATCTGAGGACGACCACGCTTCGCTCCCGTAGGTTTCACCGCCATCGACGGCGTCTTCTCCTCGTCTTTGTCCCTCTCCTTCTCCGACTCGTCCTTCTCTTTGTTCTGCTGAGACAGACGGAGACGGTGAGGACACGAGTTCACACAACAGTTGAGGAAGGAGGAGCAGAAAGAGAAGAAGTAGCTGATGACAACAGCCAAACTAACCCCGGCCACCCCTGGCCCCTGCAGCTGATTGGTCAGTGAAGCTTGTCAAGCTCTCATCAGACAGCCGCATGTGAACCTTTCTCAGCATCATCACTGGAGGCCTGGAGCAAGTCACCATCTCACGCCCATCACACGCAATTCACACGCCCGTCACACGCAATTCACACGCCCGTCACACGCAATTCACACGCCCGTCACACACAATTCACACGCCCGTCATCACACGACCATCGCACTAGGCATGGGCCGGTTTCAAGGCATACCACGGTATGAAAAAGTCACAGTTTCAAAACCACTAAAATTTTCCGTCATACCGCTCCTGCTGTATGAGCATTTTTTTTTTTTTTTTTTTTTAATGTGACGTCTCGGCAGAGAGAAAGTAGAGGTCCCTCACGCCGCGTGCAGCTGCAGCGACAGATCCATCTTCTAGTGAAGAAGAGAAGCGCATGTGTAATGTTTTTTTTTACTTTAATGCTACAATTAAGTTTAGCTTGTATAACCTGCTGTGTCGTTACAAATTCAGGTTAAATTCACATGTCTGTCTTATTTTTTCTTTTTAGGACAGCAGTAGCTCTGGCAGCAACAGGGCATCCACCTCAAAAGCTGAAGGTCAGCCCACAATTCAGCAATCATTTGAGAAACAAGTCGCCTATGCACCCACATCAAAGCATGCTAAAGACCTGAACAATGCTGTGGCATACTTCAATGCCAAAGTCATGATGCCCTTTTCAAGCTGCGGAGAAACCCGAGTTTCTGAAATTGATGAAGACAGCAGTGCCACTTTACAAAGTGCCATCAAGAAAATTCTTCTCAAAGAATGAAATCCATAATATCCATCATGTTCTATATAGTTTAAAAATAAAAGACTGTTCAATGGAAAAGTTTTTTCCTTTGTTTGTTTTTAAATACAGACATAAAATACACATTTTAGAGCTGTAATCATAATACCGTGAAACCGTGATATTTTTGCCTAAGGTTATCATACCGTCAGAATCTCATACCGGCCCATGCCTACGTCACACGCAATTCACACGCCCGTCGTCACATGACCGTCACACGCAATTCACACGACTGCCACAGGACCGTCACACGCAATTCACACGCCTGTCACATGACCGTCACTCGCAATTCACACCATCGTCACACACGCATCACACGCAATTCACACACCCGTCACACGCAATTCACACACCCGTCACACGCAATTCACACACCCGTCACACGCAATTCACACAACCGCCAGTGAGCTCACCTTCACCTTCTTCCTCTGCCTCTTCTTGGTTCCTTTCTCTACGGGCCAGATGATCCTGTCAGCCTTCACCCACTCATCGTATCTGTGGATCAGACACACCTGAGTCAGGACAGGCTCCGCCTCCATCATGACATCGTGCTCTAACCTTCAGACGACGTCACTGACCTGACGTTCCAGCCATAGTAATGAACCAGGTAGAACTGTTCTCCATTATCCACGTCAGTCTTTTTGATGTGAGCCTCGTAGATCTTCTGAGTTTTTCCTCTGCCGTACTTCACCCTGACCTTCGTCCCCGTCAGAGAGTCCTCATCCTCCTCATCCTCACTCCTGACACACACATACACACACAGTGTTAAAGCAGGAACTCACTATTCAAACCAGACTCAATGTATTTTTTCATACAAACAACAAAGTGATCACTCACCTGTCTCCTCGCCTCCTCTCCACCTCCTCCTCATCTTCATCATCCTCGTCCTCCTCCTCTTCCTCAGAGCCTTTCTCTGAGTCGTCCATTCTTCTGTTGCTGCGTCTCCTTATCTCCCTGTGCTCCTCAATGATATCTTCCCCTCCTCCTCCTCTCTTCTCTGGTCTGGAGGGCGACTCTCTCTCCATCTTCATCTGATTCCCCACACACCTCCTCCTCCCCTAAAACACAGACATTGAGACTTAGACCTGATCACAGCTGACATTAACCTGCAACAGAGTTTTTCCACACAAAGACAGAAAAAGTTCATGCAGAACATTTGCTGAATTTTACAAGGAACAAATAAGTCAGAATCAGTCAGAGACAGAGTTTCACACAGTTTATAAAGTGTCTCCAACTCAACAACTCACTAAACTGACACATTTGTTAAGGGAGTCTGGGGACAAAGAAGTCGCCTATATTGGTTACTGTTTAGTGTGTTTGTAAAATGTGACATGTTTAGATCAATAAAATGTTTATTCTTTCATAAATTGAGTGTAAATGGTGAAATCAGTGTAAACAGTGTGTTCAAACAGCTGCTAAATGTTGGCAGGTAAGACTTTGGCACTTTAGACACAGAAGCAGACAGGCTGGTACAGCCATGCTGCCACAAACTGACACTTTTTACAAGGAAACAAACAACTGACTGTTTTCATTTAATGCTGAATTTACAAGAAGGAGACAATGATTCAGAGTCTGTCAGAGACAGAGTTTCACTACGTTACAAAGTTTGTTTTAACTCAACAACTCTTAAAATCAGAGGATTTGTCTCTGTCTCTGTGTCTGGTGATATAGTTGAATAAAGTTTGTCTCACCCTCGGGGACAACTGTGTCTCCTTCACCTCCTCCTTCTCGCTCTCACTGTCTGACTCCGCCTCCTCCATCTTGTCATCCACAGGTCCCACCTTCAGGGGTGGCGTGGAGGGCTCTTTCAGCTCTGGCCCCGTCTGCTTCTGATTGGTCGGAGCGGTGGGAGGGCGAGGGTTGTTGTGATGGATGGTCCTGAAGGTGATGGAGGCGGAGCGGCAGTACTCCTCGAACCCGTACAGGTACCTGATAACACAGAGGACGCGGTCAACAAACCAGGGGCTGATGGGAAGTGATGATGTCACAGATGAGGTCAGATTGATGAAAATAAAGAAAAGTAGGCGATGTTGGATAAACGAGACGTCCTCGTGTTGAATCTAGTGACCACATGACAAACACAGAAGACCACAGCAGGTGAGGGTGTGCTGATGTCACACAGGTGTGTTCTCTTACTTCCTGTAGGCCGTCTTTACGTTGTAGGATGCAGCAGAGTTCAGGACGGGGATCCCCAGATCCATGTAGACCTGCTTCCACACGGTCCCAGACTCAATCTACCACACACACACACACACACACACACACACACACACACACACACACACACACACACAGACAGACAGACAGATCAGGTTACACACCTGTGCGTCTCACCTGGTTTCTGCAGAACAAAAGTATCATTTTCACACTGTGTTTCCACAGCACAGTTTACCGAATGCTGGACGAGGATTGGCTCCAAACTATGTGATGTCACAAATCATGCATGTAGACCCCGCCTCTTAAAAATCTGATTTTCAATGAGCTCAGAGGAAATTTACACTCTGATCAATAAATGTTGGAACAAACTGATCACATCCATCTTTTTACCGAGTGAAGCTCAAACATTCAAGTTCAAGCGGTCTCCATGGTAACCAGATGCTATCCACCAGCTGCATCACACAGCACGACCAAATATGGCGACAACAACAAAATCCTTCAGCTGCTCGACATGAAAGCACTGAGTTCATGTTTCAGAGATGATCCACAGTGATGTCACACTTTACAGTCAGGTCTCACCTTGTGGCAGCCTCCCAGGTGGTAGACCAGTCTGAAGAGCTTGAACAGGTTCAGGTCCTTATAACCCAACACTGGAGGCTTGTTGATGGGAGTCCCTGATGGAGAAACACACACAGAGACAGCGTTTGATTTATTCATCTTAACATCCCTTTACACTGAGTGTTTCCCCTCACATACACTAGATATACTCTGAACCATTTTAGCATTTTTACTTTAATTTTTTTCTCCATCTGAGACAGCGATGCCGTCCATGATGGATTAACCAGGTGACAGTCTGTCCTCGCTCTACACTTCTGTCTACTGACAATGATGTGACCTCTTCTACTGAATGTATAGCTGCAAACACTGAACCTTTTTAGAAATGTGGTTAATTCAAACTTGTACTGTACAAGCTCACGATTAATGTGCTCACACTAAACATGTAAAGACGGCTGTCGGCCGACCGTCCTGGCTGTCTTCACAACTGTCAATAAAGATTAGTTTGAAAGCTCGAGGCAGGTATTAGCAACACTAGGTGGGTGCGAGGGAAGAAAAATTTGAACATTTGCAATCTAAAAGAATTAATCTAATCCCTATACTATAGGGATTATGGCTCTATACTATAGGGATTATGGCTCTATACTATAGGGATTATGGCCCTATACTATAGGGATTATGGCTCTATACTATAGGGATTATGGCCCTATACTATAGGGATTATGGCTCTATACTATAGGGATTATGGCTCTATACTATAGGGATTATGGCAGTGGGCGAAGTTGCCAAAATGTTAAACTGTCCTTTTAACATGAGATCAAAATTCAAGATGCTGTCAAAAATTCTGTTTTTGAGATAGAATATTTCCCAAACATCATCTACGATGACTCCAACATTTTGTCAAATTTACATTCATAGAAAAGGCTTTTTTAGCTATTCAGCCAGCTGTCTCTTGAACTCGGGGGCAGGGCCGTGTGTGTTTAACTAGTGCGGTTGTTGGAAACCAATAATTTAGCCAACGCATTTTTGTCTTCCGCTAATTTCTTGCACAGCTCCACAAGTGGCCGGGCCATTGTGAACGAGAGATCGTGTTCAGCTATAAACGCAGTCATACGAATTTTCTGTTCACACGCACGGTCGGTCATAGATGTAGCTGTGGTACCTGTAGCCGTCGCTCTCGGTAAGGTCGATGTGTGGGAGAGAGCACGCACGGATGCTATGGGACGCTATGTGGCGCTATGGGACGCTATGTGACCCGGGTCTGAAGCATGACGAGCTAATACTTTTTTTCCCGCTGCTGCCATACACTAGTTTTCAGGAGCACGGTACACAAAAACAAGCTCCTGGCTCCTTCAGTTTTTGACACCAGCTATTTTGAGGCTTTCCATCTACTCCGGCCTCCTCTATCCAACCCCAGCGCCACTTATTTTCCACTCCCGCTTCCCATCTCGAGGTTTCTTCGCCTGGTTTAATATACCTGGCATCCATGCTAGCAGTATACAGTAAACCAGCTCCTCACCGCTCGCTAACTTTGTCCGAGGTGCCTGAAAACTTAAGGCCCGCCCTACTCTGCCTCTGATTGGCTAGAACTCCTTGGTTACCTTGAGTACCATTGGTAGTTGGAACTATCACTTTAAACGACTGGTTACAGTTTGTTTTTTAATCATGTTACTGTGGCAACATGATTAAAAAAACAAAAAAAACAATGCGTGTGAGAACAGGAAGTGAAGCAGGGCAGCTCACCTCGGTCCTCCATGAACTTGTAGAGCTGCTGCAGGAAGTGATCTCTCTCCTCTGGATCAGGCTCTTCATCAGGCTGACACACACACACACACACACACACACACACACACACACACACACACACACACACACAGGTAAGTATCTGACCCCTCCGGCAGCATCAGTCACACCTGCTGTCACATCAACACTCACCTCCTCCTTTATGTGTTTCTTCTTCTTCTTCTCCTCCTCATCCTCCTCCTCATCATCACTCTCCTTCTCCTCTTCATCATCATCCTCATCGTCACTGGAGGACGAGTCCAGGATCTGACTCATGTCCATCTTCCACACATCTGGAACCTCCCTGCTGCTCAGGAACATCTGGGCTGCTTCAAAACCTGCATGATGTGAAGGAAGAAGGATGAGGATGAGGATGAGGAAGAGGAAGCAGAAGAAGAAGAAGAAGCAGCAGCAGAAGAAGAAGAAGAAGAAGCGTCATCGTCCGTCAGGTGACTCAGAGTGCCTTGTGCATTATGGGAGTCGTAGTCCTCACCTCTCCTGGAGCTGAACTCTGACTTGGCGATGCCGACAGAGCCGACGACGTGCACGTGTCTCCTCGCCACCGTGTAGCTGCAGGATGACAGGAAACAGGAAGTGAGGTGATGACACACAGCTGATCAGCTTCTGATCAACGATCAATAATCAAAGCAGAGTGAACTCACAACTTGGAGTCGTTGAAGGCTCGGACCAGACACTGATCCTTCTTCACCAGCAGCTCGTCGTTACAGCTCGGAGACACCACCTGAACAACACACACCTCGTCACAACCATCCACCAGCATGGTTCTCTTTAGAACCGCAGAACAGTCCGTTTAGAAAACACATGGTCAGAAGATGGATGATGAAGTTCTTCTTCATCATCCATCGTTTATTTCATGTATCCAACACAGAAACATATTGATAATCAATCAGATATCTCTGTTTACGTTACATTTCCTGTAGAAACGGCTGGCGAATATAAAAATAATCAAACTTTATTGTTGTTGTTGTTGTTGTTGTTGTTGATGATGATGTTGTTGTGACTGTAGACGACATGTTCTCTCACCAGAGCCAGGTACCAGCTGCTGGGCTCCTCCTCGTTCTCAATGCTGCACACTTTCCCCAGCAGCTCATCGTTCAGCCTCCTCCGGTCCTCCTCCTCATCGTCACTGGACGAAGACTCGTTCTCCTCATCGGCCCTGAGAGACAGACAGGGAGAGACAGACAGGGAGACAGACGGGGAGACAGACGGGGAGGCAGGCAGGGGGAGACAGACGGGGAGACAGACGGGGGGAGACAGACGGGGAGAGACAGGCAGGGGGAGACAGACGGGGGGAGACAGACGGGGGGAGACAGACGGGGAGAGACAGGCAGGGGGAGACAGACGGGGAGACAGACGGGGAGAGACAGACGGGGAGAGACAGACGGGGAGGCAGGCGGGGGGAGACAGACGGGGAGAGACAGGCAGGGGGAGACAGACGGGGAGACAGACAGGGGGAGACAGACGGGGAGACAGACAGGGAGACAGACGGGGAGAGACAGACGGGGAGGCAGGCGGGGAGAGACAGGCGGGGGGAGACAGACGGGGAGAGACAGGCAGGGGGAGACAGACGGGGGGAGACAGACGGGGAGAGACAGGCGGGGGGAGACAGACGGGGGGAGATAGACGGGGGGAGTCAGACGGGGAGGCAGGCGGGGGGAGACAGACGGGGAGAGACAGGCAGGGGGAGACAGACGGGGAGAGACAGGCAGGGGGAGACAGACGGGGGGAGATAGACGGGGGGAGTCAGTATAGAGCAGCAGAAAAGCGTTTCCTCGTGAATCGCTTGTTTTCCTCACAGTCACAAACAACAACAACAACAACAACAGGTGACTGTTATGATTGTGTATTCTTTACATCGTGACGTCAACATTTCTCACAGAAAACTGTCTGTTGCCTATTTAATTATCGTGTCTGCACAGTATTAATTTGATGTTGTAATAATTATTAATAACAGCGCAGCTGCATCAGCTTGCTTTAGGGAGAATAAACTGATGTGTGTAGATTTGCTTTGGTTGTTGTGAGTCGTGTGCGATCACTTCCCAACATCACAGCTGTGAATCTTCACTGGCTTCATTTGATTGGACTAAGATTCAGCTGGGGCGATTCTCGATGCAAAATCCAACATGTGCCCCAATGTCCGTTTAAAAAAATACTAGGTGAGTTTTTTATCCCTCTCAGATGATCTCTGCCTCCCTCTGACATCCCTCCTACATCAGAGCAGACCTGCCAACCTTGAAGAAATTTTATGAGTACAACCTGAAGTCAGGCAGCCGGTTCTGGTTCTGCTATGATAGAATAAGCTCCAACACTATAATCCTCCACTGTGTCACTGGTTTCAATGACAAACAGCAGCTCAGGGTTTCCCCCAGTGTATTATAAGCCTGGCGGGCCGCCAGGTCTTACTTGCCCCCCCGCCAGGCTAAGCATCGTTTATTTATTTTCTTGAAATCAGTTTTTGTCACGGACATCATGCTCATCAGACCGCTGCTTCACCAGCTGACCGACCTCGTAGCCGTTAACGTGAGCCGAGCCGCGGCTCTAGAGGCTCAGCTAGCTGCTGCAGCGGCTAGTAGCTGTTAGCTGTTAGCACGTCGTCCCCTGCAGCGTCAGAGCTCCAGACTTCTGTGAGCCGAGCTGCTTTCACCAGATGTGAAAATGAGCCAGCGTTTCATTTCTCAGCTCGTGCGGTTCACGTTTACACACGTTTGTTTTCTCTGGTCCAAACAGCAGATTACAGAGTATCTCTGGTAGATCCGTGATTGTCACGTTTCCATGACGACTGACCGGAAACAGACGCGTGGTCATGTTCACGTGACTCCAGATTGTAAAAATCTCTGAGGAAAAAAATAAAAATCTCTGGAGACACCAGGCAGTTGTTTTTTAGTTTTTAGTTCAGACAGTTGATATTATTTATCTAAATAGTATTTTTATAATTTATTTATTTTTGTGGTTGGTTGAACAGCATTTCACGAGTGCAATCTGTAAGACCTGGTGTTACATAAATGTCTTATAATAACACATGATAATGATCATATTTTAAAATTTCCAGTCACCTTTTAACATTGATCTTAAGCCTTATGGAGTCACTCCTTCTAACTTCTACTACTCCATTAATGAATCTGTTACCTATAGGGCGCTGCCATCAGTCAGTGGTCAGGGTCAGGCCCCTGACACAAAAAAACATGCTTGGGCACCGGTGGGCCGCTGGTGGGCCGCTGGTGGGCCGCTGGTGGGCCGCTGGTGGGCCGCTGGTGGGCCACCCTACCACCGGGCTTAGCAAGTTTTCTGGGGGAAACCCTGCAGCTACAGTTTGACTTCAACAACATTTGATTCATTATGAATCTACTTCTTATTCCTGAATCTTTACTAAGTGAAGCTGAAGTTGTAGCTGACTGCAGCAGCTGTGTGATCAGCTGTGTGATCAGAGTGTGCTGATGATATAAGAAGAGTCATGTGATGTAAACAGGTTAACTCTGCTGTAATGTGACTGTACAGGCAGTTAAAGAGCAGCAGACTCACACAGCCTGGGACGAACGCCGCCCGCCACGGTTCGACTTCTTGCCGATGACGGGAGTCCCGAAATGTTCTGGGTTTGTCAGCGGCAGCTGGTCTAAAGTCTGAGAGGACAGAAGGATTACAGAGATGCGAGTTCATGAGCTGCTCCGGAGGAAGGATACCTGCCTGAGAAGTAGTCCCTCTGTGTGAGACTTACCTCACTCTCAGCAAAATGTCTCTCTCCCTTCAGACACAGGGACGTTCGACGGAGAGTCTTCTCATCTCCGTCATCAAACACTAAAACACACACACACACACACACACACACACACACACACACACACACACACACACACACACAGTCGTTGTGAACTTGTTTTTCAGGTGAAGAAGAAGCAGAAGAAGAAGCAGCAGAAGAAGAAGCAGAAGCAGAGGCAGAAGAAGAAGCAGCAGAAGAAGCAGCAGAAGAAGCAGAAGCAGCAGAAGAAGAAGCAGCAGAAGAAGAAGCAGCAGAAGAAGAAGCAGAAGCAGCAGAAGAAGAAACAGCAGAAGCAGAAGCAGCAGCAGAAGAAGCAGCAGAAGAAGAAGCAGCAGAAGAAGCAGCAGCAGAAGAAGCAGCAGAAGCAGCAGAAGAAGCAGCAGAAGAAGAAGAAGCAGAAGAAGCAGAAGCAGAAGAAGCAGCAGCAGAAGAAGCAGCAGAAGAAGAAGAAGCAGAAGAAGCAGAAGCAGAAGAAGCAGCAGAAGAAGAAGAAGCAGAAGAAGAAGAAGAAGCAGAAGCAGAAGCAGAAGAAGCAGCAGAAGAAGCAGCAGAAGAAGAAGAAGCAAAAGAAGCAGAAGTAGCAGAAGAAGCAGCAGAAGAAGAAGAAGAAGAAGAAGAAGAAGCAGAAGAAGCAGGAAGAAGAAGCAGAAGAAGAAGAAGCAGAAGAAGCAGCAGAAGAAGAAGAAGCAGAAGAAGAAGAAGAAGCAGAAGAAGAAGAAGCAGAAGAAGCAGGAAGAAGAAGCAGAAGAAGAAGAAGCAGAAGAAGCAGCAGAAGAAGAAGAAGCAGAAGAAGAAGAAGCAGAAGAAGTAGCAGAAGAAGCAGCAGAAGAAGAAGAAGCAGAAGAAGCAGCAGAAGAAGAAGAAGCAGAAGAAGCAGCAGAAGAAGAAGCAGCAGAAGAAGCAGCAGAAGAAGCAGCAGAAGAAGAAGCTTAATGAGGCTAAAAGTTTAATCAAACACTGAATAATTAAGGGACTGCTGCCGTTAGCCTGTTAGCCACACTAGCTCCTGCAGTTTGTTTACAACCCACACTACTTCCTGCCCCCTCCTGCAGGAAACAACAGGGGCAGACACAGGTGAATGATAACCACCTGTACCGGCTCAGGATTGGTCAGACAGCCAAGAGAAGATGTGACATCACATGACATCATCAGCTCACTGAGCGAAACCTTTTCTCAGCATCATCGCTCCTCCTGACAGCCAATCAGAGCATCTCCTCAGAACTACAGATCTGATCTGTGAACAGATTCAAAGTGTTGGACCTGCACCTCACCCTGTGACCTCTGAGCCGAGGATCACTTCAGTCTCCATGGTGACACGAGGTCATGGGACTCAGGTGTGTTTGGTGACACCTGAAGCTGCTCTGCGTCCTCTTTGATCCACATTCTTCATCATTTCACCGTCCTGCCTGTTGTTTTACTGTGTTGATCTGACATCTACTTCCTGTCTGTCCGTCCCGTAGAGAGGTCCCCCCCATTTCCCCTTCACTAAAGGCTCAGAGTTCCTGTCTGGATCAGGACTCACCCACAGTGTAGAGGCTGGCGTCTGTCAGCTTACTGATGACGGCCTCGCTGGATAAACCCTCGTTAGTCTTCACCTCCACAGTGGAGCCCACCTGAAGGACGCACAGGGACAAGATTTTACTTTATGAGACTGTTTTCTCTGTTTCCATGGCGACGGTGAGCCCATCTTCTTCTTCTTACCCTGAGTGGTCCTTTGACCTGGTCGTCCTGCACCACCTGGGACGTACTCTCGCCTTTCAGAGTCACCTGGAGACACAGAGAGACGGAGGTTAGAGGGTTAGATCAGACAGAGACTCTTCTTAAAGGAACAGTTCACACAAAAACTTCAATCCCAACTCTTCTTTCTGTCCTCAACAACAACAACAACATTTGACTTTGAGGACAAACTGTCTCTGATGGTTAAACAAGTTCAGCCTGGACAGTTTGTCCTCTCCTCACTGGGATCGAGGGCAGAGTCAACATGGACTCAAAGGACGCTTCATCTGAGAAGAGGACACACTGATGATGTGTCCTCACACTGTGTGGACATAAAGCAGCCAGAGGTCACAGTGAAAATGTAGCCCTGCATGTTCCTGTCTACAGCTGGAGCTGGACTTCCTGTCTACAGCTGGAGCTGGACTTCCTGTCTACAGCTGGAGCTGGACTTCCTGCAGTCTCACCTTGACCTTGACAAGGCGTTTCACAGTCTTGATCTTGGCCTCACAGAAGGCTCCTCTGTACTTGGCGCTGACATCCGTCCCCACTGTCAGGTAGGCAGGCTCGTCTGCTGCCTGCAACACACCCAACAACATCAGAGAACACACACACACACACACACACACACACACACAGTCCCAGCATGCACTGTGGCACACAGGAGAGCAGCTGTGGATTTCAAATGTGAATCAGATTGATTGAAGCTACGCGTTAGCCTCCTGGTGTCTCTGGTGACCTCATGCTTCTGCTCCTCTAACCAGCAGTAGTTTGTTTTGTACTAAAACAACATAAGAGAACTATTCTACTTTGACTGACAGCTTGATGCTCACGCTGAATGTCTTGTATGGTGGGCGAGAGGGGACATTCCTTACAGCTCTACAAACCACCACCAGATTTAGACCGAAAAGGTTTCCTGGTTCTGAACCGATTTACAGTTTCCTGAGGGACACTTTAATTCGCTTTAAGTAACCCAATAACTGCAGCTGCTGTTAGCTTGTTAGCCCAGTTAGCCCTGCAGTTAGCCGACTCTGCCCAGACTGGACTGGGAGCTCCGAGCACCAGTGAAGCGGAGTTCTGGCCGATAACACAGGAGCGTTGGAGCGATGGGTGGAGGAGGCTTCAGGCTCGGAGCGGTTTGGACTCTACAGACATCATGACGGAGGTGAAGAGACCGAAGAGGAGGCTGAGAAGAGTTAAAGAGGGTGACCGAACAAGAGACCAGAGACGATCTGAGACTGGCTTTTAGTGGACAAATAAAGGCTGCGGACAGATGCAGAGTCGGACACGTTGTTGTTGGACTGGTAAACAATATCAGCTGACTGTTATCTCTCCTGTTGTTGTGTGTGCTTGATGTTTGTCTGTGTCAGCAAAGTCTTCAACACGCTATTTCTGATCATAACTAATACAGTTCAGCAACAAATTATACTAATTATTACTTTGGTCTAAGAAGCTCTTGATTTGACTCTGACTCAGAGGGCTAAACTATAATTATGAAACATTACTGATGCATCAAAATGTTTTCTCACTGCGAGACTTCATGTAAAACAGCGTATGTGATGCTGATCTACAGTCAAATCCACAGATACATTTACCTCCATGATCTTTGCTCACGTTCTTCCATCTATCTCTTATATAATGTTGCTTTACATTGTTAAACTGGATCTCCACACATACGTGTAGCTTTGTTAGCGGTTAGCGTTATCTGTGTCATGTCTATAATGACAGGAAAGTTTGCAGTGAAAAAACTCTGTTCAAGTCTTCACATGTTTTAATGAGCGAACCGGATGTAAACACACCTCAGAGTTACAGAGAGCTCACCTGGTCCATCAGAACAAACTACAGGTCAGGTCGGACTGAATGAACCTTCAGTACCATGGTGTCATTAAGTTACAGCAACAGGAAACTTTCAATATTTTTAAAAATACAATTAAATCTTTAAAACAGTCAGATTCCTCCAAGGAGGATCTATTTCTTATGTTGGGATGAATTCACTGAGACAGTAAACAACATGAACAGATTCAGGACGGTGACTTTTATTTTGGAGGTTCTGTTTGTGAGTGTGTTGTGTTATCTGAGTATTAATGTGTTTCAATCACAGACACCGAGTCTCCTTCAGTCCTCTCTTCTTACTGTTAGTCACACATTAACAGACTGATCCTGCTGCTGTGTCTCATCTGTGCCAACACTGAAACTGGACAGAGACAGTCTGAACCGGACAGACACGGTCCGGACCGTCAGAGCCCAGTTTGCAGCCGGACTGGGGACATGTCTTCAGTTTGTGTCGCAGGTCAAACTCACCTTCATGTCTCCGGTTATTTGAGGGAGTCCAGCTCGAAGGATTTCAGCTCACTGAAACACACAAACAGGAAAAGACTCGTGATTAAAGTTGGACACACAGCAGAGGACAGACAGGGACAGAGTGTCAAACTGTCCTGAGCTTGTAAAATAATGCTAAGCTAACCAACTAGCCTCTCACTTGTGTTAGCTCGGCATTCTTTCCTGGCTCGGTGCAGCCCCCTCCCTCCTCCTGCCCGGATCAGATCAAATATGTGGCACAAACAGCTCCACTAACTTTGCTAGCGACGTTTACTTGGTGTGACACGGAGCTCCGGGTCCAGCGGGCGGGAGGTTAAATATCAGCGGGTCGGTGAGGAGACACCGAGCGGACGAAGAGCGCGGCCGGAGAGGAGCGTTCCTTCCCGCTCCGCTCCCAGCTCCACTGAGTCACGTCGCCATCACAGCTCGCCATGTCAGCTCTGCTAGCTCGGCTAACTTTACCTCCCCCCGAACCGTCTGCTAGCGACCAGCAGCCGGGGGAGGGCCCCGGTTAAAACACCACCGAGTCCCGACACTCACATAAACCACACAACGGCTGTTTGCTGCGGGGAGAGCGGGGAGCCGAGCGGTGGTTCACCCTCCGGTCCGGAGCTAAATTTAGCTAGTTGGCTAACTAGCGACTCAACTAGCTAGTTTGTGATCATATGGCGATTTAAACCGTCTGTAACAGCAGAGCCTCGAGCAGCGTCAACATTAGCTCCCGGCTCGATGCTAAACTAAGTTTGTCGCGGACGGACCGACACCGTGTGACACTCGACGAACAGAAAGTGTTGTGATTTATTTATTTAATATGTGTGTCTGCTCCACAAAGGCGCAGAAGCTTCACATTTCTTCACTGCAAAAACAAGCCGACTGCCGCTGCCATTCAATTCACAGCAGGCTCGTTACAACGGCGGAGAGCTGGAAGCCTCCCGGCCGCTCCGCTGACATCCAGCCGGCTCTCTGACCGCGACCGGCCGCTCATTGGACCCGTTTCTAGTTATATCTGGGTTCGGAACAGAACGGAACATTTAATACTCACATTCACACCGCGGCTGCTTCCCCTCTCGCTCGGGTTGCAAAGCGATACACGAACAACAAGCTGTTGAGCCCCGAGCTCTGTTTCCCGACACGCGATTGGCTGCGGTGACAGTGGTGGTCGCCACGAAGTAATCCGGTTGGTCGAGCGATTCCTCGATTGTAATTGGACAAACCTCATCTGGCGCCGCTATTGGTTGATACGAACGCGGCGCCACGAGGGAAATGACGGCATCTACTGAATAATTGTCCAATCAGAGGCGAGCTCAAGAGAAAAACCCGCCAGTGGAGATCGCAATTGGTCTCGCGCGTTTTGTTCCCAGCAGCGGCGCGTCGCTATTGGCTGAGCGGGCTTCCTTGTCTGTACCGACAATGTAGGAAGCCCTGCCCCCGATACGTGCTGGAGAGCTGCACACCAAACCCCATTCAAAAATCTTCAGAGTTAATATGTCGTCGTTCAATGACGAGACTGTGTAAGTGCCAGAAAACAAACGATACATTTTGGAAACCACCACAATCTCCAATAGATCTTCTGTCAGCCGCTTCAACAGCTCAACATTTACACCTGCTTTCACATGTTTTACCACCAATTCAACGTGACAAAGATATAGGATCGACATACCCGGAAAGAGGTCAAACAATGTACAAAAGTTCAATTTATATTTATATACGCAGTGCGTGTTACAATGACAGGTGTGCCGGAGTGAAGAGGTGATATTATAACTTGGTTAACGTTTGTTAGTTTTGTTCTATCACGTCAATAACTCGCTGGCGACCGCTGTCAACATTTAGTGAACACTTTTCTAAATGCAGTTCGGCGATGCGGGTTCCATATGTGAGACAACGTCACGTTTCACGGATTGTGTTGAAGCAGGCTCCACAACAAACCGCCGGCCTGTACTTCTCACAGCCGACACTCAGCGGACGAGCTGAGGGGAAGCCTGCGGCCGGAGCTCGGCCGGTAAACACACATTTTAAAGAGCATCACGGGAACAAACGTCGGTTTGGGGTGAACACGGTCCGTTTGTGGCGCCGTTTGTAAAGAGCCGAGTGGGCGGGCTCATCGGGCCGTTGACGTAACAGGAAGAGAGTGACGACAGAGCCATATATGTCATGTTCCTGTTACGAGAGTGGAGGTTAGATCAACTTAAAGAAGAGACCATCTTAATTCATGAGGGAAACGACCCAGGCAGGACTCTGGCATTCATTTTACATAGTTTAACTTCATAAGTTAAATAAGTTTAAATGAAGCAACATTCAGACATTAAATCATACCGACAGTTCACAAAGAGCCTTTACAATACCTGTTAATGTACACGTCTATATTCATCTTCCTGTTTGTTTCTTCTTTGTTTTCATTGCTGTTATTATTGTAATGTGATTTATTCATAAAGGGAATTGAAAAATAAGGATTCATTCAGAATTAAACAAGTTAGAAGCTTCTGTTCACTAACTTTAATAATGTGTTTATAAAGTGCCTGATTGTTAATGATCGTAACCTCCTGATCGATGTCTGTTCATGATCAGCTGACAGAGAAATCACAGCAGGAACACAAACAACTTTAACTTTTTTATTTTCAAAGCTGAAACTCATCAAATCAAAAGAAAAACAACCACATGAACGTTCATCAACTATAAAACATACAAAACAATCGGATGTGTGTGTGTGTGTGTGTGTGTGTGTGTGTGGTCAGCAGAGATGAAGAAGTTACATGTTGTCTTCGTCAGAGTCGTCTTCCTCCTCCAGAGAGTCCTGAAACACACAAGCACCAGGGTCAGCTGACTGAAGCTGTGTGTGTGTGTGTGTGTGTGTGTGTGTGTGTGTGTGTGTGTGTGTGTGTGTGTGTGTGTGTGTGTGTGTCACCTTGGCGTATTTCTCAGCCTCCTCTCTGACGTCTTTGGGTACCAGCTCGTGTCGTCCATTTGTGACTGGGGGGGCACACACAGGAGGAGTCAGGTGTCGCCATGGCAACACAAGCAGGAAACAGTGACAGTGTGTTACCTGACAGGTACATCATGTTCTTCTTCTTCTCTTACTTTCAGTTAAAAACTAAACTGCATCATAATTAATGTAGAGCCAGTAACAAATATGTGTGTGTGTGTGTGGGGGGTGGGGGGTGGGGGGGGTTGAGTTCAGCTCAGGGATTGGTCAGACAGCCAGAGGAAGTGACATCACAGAGTTGGGTCCACTGAGTGAACCCTGTGTGACTCATCCTCATCACGTGACTGAAGATCAGTTTTACACTTTGATGATTTAATTCTTTTCTGTCTTGCAGGTAAAAACAGGAAGTAGAAGCTTTGAACAGACAGGTGAAGCAGCAGTAGATGAAGAGCAGCAGGGCTCTGATTGGCCGGTTCTCACCTTCTCCGACCCAGCTGAGCTCCAGCTCAAAGGCTTTGTCCTTCACCTCGTCATGAACAATATAGATTCTGCAGTCAGACACAGAGGGTGACAACACGTCAAACCGGAGGAGGAGACTTTAATAAACTGTGTATTTATTCAAAACAAACAGACTCATGATGCATCGTCTTCATCTTCAAACCGTCACTTCCTGTTTTCACATCAGTTTCTAAAAGTGACTGGTGGGAAACCAGTTCAGGCTGGTGTCAGAGTGCGACTCTGAACATGAGCACAGTTACGTGTCATCACTAGGTTGTGTTTAGTATGAATATACTGAGGCCGATCAGCATCAATGTGCTTCCAACAGACTGGACCTGAATCTTTAGTGTTTCTGGCTCTGATGATTTATGTTAAATGTGAGGATATACAGAGTGATGGAGTCTGTAGGTAGCCTAGCATTAGCTTTTTACTGCTACACATTTAATTTACAAACATCACAGAGTGGAGTTCATCTGTGGAGATTATCAGGATGAACAGAACCTGGACGGATCAGAACCTTCAGATAATTTACTGCAGTAATCTAAAATCCAGCCAGCTGCTGTTCAGTGTCAATCAAGTTTAGTTTGGATGGAGCGGACTCACATTTTGGCGACCTCCTTGACGAGCTCCCTGCACGTCATCTCCTTCATCTGACACACACACACACACACACAGGATACATTAATCAGATCAATATGTTCTCACATGATCAAAACAAGGAGCTCTGAATGTTTTGAGACTTCAGCTTGATTAAAGAAGCTGCAGATTGATGCATTGATGACCTGATCAGCTGCAGCAGCTCTGATGATGTCGAGGTTCAGACTCACCTGCAGTTTTTCGATTTCTGTCTTGGCGGCTTGTTTTGCTTTTCCGATGGCGCAGCCCCAGTAACCCTGAAAACACACACACACACACACACACACACACACACACACACACACACACACACACACACACAGGTTAACTCTGCTGGTCAGAACATGTATCCAGACTCTCTGTGAGTTAACTGACAGAAGATGATAAAATGTGACTGGAGCTGTCACATGTTTCTTCTTCAGATTGTGTGTGTTCATATAAAAAGAGGCGTTTGAGGTCATTTCTTCTGCAAAAAAGGCAACAACACGACAACTGATGAAGACACAGTAGCTGTGAATGACACAGACCACTGCAGAAAATGACTTTATCTTGTAAATCTGTAGGTTAATATTTGTTTTATTTGAGGCTCATCCTGAGCTCCTGAGCTGGACACCTCAGTTACATTCAGCTCTGACCCGGTCACACAATGATACGTGGACATTTTAAAATGTTTGTCATATTTTCTGTTTCTGTGATGAAAACCAACAGGCTGATCAATGTTCTGACGGATCTATCAGGTGTAATCCAGCAGCAGATCACCAAACATACAAACATGAGCCCTGTTCAGACACAGAACGAAGGCTCACCTCACACACTGAACCAAGCAGCGCCGACCCACAGCCGCTCTGTTTCCACCTGTTCATCTAAAGTCTCTGCAGACCGTTTATGATCATGTGGCTCAACACTGATGTGACTTGTTATTCAATTTGGGGATTTTTTATGTATAGTTGTCAGAGACAGTAACTACAACAACATGTGTTGTGTGTGTGTGTGTGTGTGTGTGTGTGTGTGTGTGTGTGTGTGTGTGTGTGGGGGGGGGGGGGGGGGGGCTGTAATCTCCTTGTCGACTGGTCGATTTATTGGTCGATACGTTCTGGCTCGACCAAAATTGTGATTGGTCGATTTCTGGCGTGTGAATGACCTGCTGCTGTGGCAGCGCGTAAACACTCTCCATCCCAATGCTGCGTGTCCTGCAAATGGCATATTTGACTTCATCAGGAGGAAAGTACCAAGTGCTAATGGGGGTGTTTTCAGAGCACCCGTTTCACAGGTAACAGTGTGTCTTCAGAACATCCCCCTTGTGTTCACTATTTTGGATTAGCCCAACCCACTACAGACAACAGACTGAAGGAGTACTAGAAGGCCGAGGTCCGCTGGTTTGTTAAATATGTATTTATTTTTAAGCGTTTCATTTACAGTCATTCCTATTCTACCATGTCAAAGACATCAGCAGTGTGGCAGCATATTATAAAAATAGAAAATGGAAAAAAAGTCGAATGCAAAGTTTGCAAACAACAGTTTGTATATCACAGCTCGACTACAAACATGGCCTATCACCTAAAATCGGTGAGCCGACTTGTCTGCGTTGGGTTGCTCCGTCTGTTTTAAGTATATGAACATATCAGAATTGGCATATTTCAATGTATTAGTCTAATAATTGTTTTATAACTGCAGGTGCATCCGCCCGCAACGGCAGCATCCCCAAGCTCGTGTCTCAGCCACGAAGCTGAGCTCCTGTGCTCAGTCTCGCTCTGTGCGAGGACACGCGCAGAGTGAGATGATGGCGTCTGTCAATTATTATAACATGACAAAAACAATCCTCAACAGTTCTTGTGCTGATCACGAGTTGACATCGTATATTTTCGGAAATCATTGGCTATGATATTGCGCAGATGCACCTGATGCAAAACGCTGGAAGGTGGTGTAAGGTGGATGCATGTTAAAAACACAGGTGTCGTGGTTATGATGTCACAGTTTGGAGGATGGACATCTCATTTCATATGTAATGAGCGTCAGAAGCTACTCCCTCAGCTCAGTGTCAGTCTGGATCAGGACTATTGATTATTGATTAGAGAGATGATTTTTAAAAGGAGCTGATCAGTGAAACAAACTTCCAGCTGGTCTGCAGCATCAGTTACCATGGTGATGGGTACAAACCTCACTGACACTCTACAGACCTTTGATCTGACATCAGTTAGTTCAGCCTCACATCACCATGACAACATCACACACCAATCACAGTCCTCCATCTGAGTGACTCACATATGAGATGCCAGACGGGTCGACCATGTAGAGCTGAGGACCGTCGTCTTTATCGTACGAGCCCAGGATGAAGCTGGAGACAGAGAGGAGGAGGAGCATCATCATCACCATCATCACCATCATCACCACCACCCTGCTCTGTGGGTCCCCTGCTCTGCACCATAACTCTTTTAGTGATCAGCTGATGGAATACAGGAAGTGAGGCATTCAGACTCACCTGCAGCCGAACGGCCTGACGGCGCTGTACAGTGTGTAGGCGTGCACGTACATGGCCACTCTGTCTGACAGGTGCTGCAACAAGAGGAAACACTGTTAGCTTAGCATCACACCAGCACTTCCTCAAGACCTGGTCCAGAAACCGGTCCAGGGTAGAACTGGTCCGGGTCACACACCTTCAGAGGGATGTCGTGTCCGTAGTTTGATCTGAAGCTGGACGCCTCTTCTCTGGCTACATCAGCGAGAGAGCGAGCATCAGCCAACAGGCCTGCTACTGCCTGGAGAGAGAGGGGGGCAGAAGATTTCAAAATAAAGCGTGTGTAAAGATGAACAAACTCTGCATCTCACACAGCTGATCAATAACCTGTCAATCATCTGGTTTCCACACACACACACACACACACACACACACACACACACGTAACGTGATGTGTAGCTTTGATGATTCTGCTGAAGACAAACAAAAGACAATCAGGAGAGTGTGTGTGTGTGTGTGTGTGTGTGTGTGGTTACCATGCCGACATGTCTGTCGATGTTGAAGATGCGTTTGTTGGACCCCTCCTCGTACAGTTTGGACAGAACAAGCTTCTCCACCCCGAACACAACACCGTCCTTACAGCGGATCGCTATGGCCGTGCTGCGCGCGCGCACACACACACACACACACACAGAGTTAGATACAGTCTGCCACAGCGGTGCATTCAGGTGTAACCCTCAGTGTAGGAAAAGACAACTGTCTTACATCCATCACATTATGAGACAGTCTGTTTACAGGTCAACAGCTCTGATGCTCACCTGCTGTTCTCTACGGCCTTCATGGCGTACTCCACCTGAAACACTCGACCATCTGGAGAGAAGGTGGAGGCTGACAGGTCATACTGCACCCCACACACACACACACACACACACACACACACACAGAGAGAGAGAATTAAACACTATGTTAATATGTTTTATTAATAAATGTTTATTGTTGTCTGTTATGAACCTTTATTCTATTATAACAGCTCTGTCTCATTACACAGTGTGTTCATAATGTAAGGATCAATAGGTTGAGAGCTTTATGAGCTGTTGAGATGATCCACTCAGTATTATATTGATCATAAAACCAGAAGGACTCCTGCGTTAAACACCTCACTATCTTTCAGCCTCTTCAGTTATCCATTAAAGTGGAGATAAACTAATTAAAATACGTGAATAATTAATAAGATTCTATCATCTGCAGCTGAAAATGTTTCCAAAAGACTAATTAAAGTACACATTTAAAATAATTTGTGTAGTTTGTGAATTAAAGAACTACACCTTGACACCACCTCGCGGTAAATTCAGGGTTAATTGTTTCAAGCTGTGCTCTGGCTCGTTAATATTCTCTCTCAGCTCAGGTGCAGCACAGGTAACATTGATCTACTGTCACTAAACTTCAAGTAACCGTCCCTCACACTGTCCTGACCGCAGCGTGAGACGGCTGTTTCAGCTCTCGCGTTTATTTTATCAGGATTGCGGCAGTTTGAACCAAATGAAGCCCGTTTAAAATAAAATACTTTCATAGTTTGATATAAAGTGTTACATTATCTTCTACATGGATCGAACTCTCGCTGACACGCAAGACAACTTAAATCTGATGTTTTCTAAAGGGAGTTTGGCATGTACCGGAGCTAGCTGTTAGCATCGACACTAGCTCCACGTCAATAACACTAATTTACAGAACTAACTTCTGTGTCGACGCTCTGGTGGGGTTTTTGATTTATTTTTCTTGGTTTAATTTCTTTCACTACAAACTGAAATTAATTAAATTAAAACTTTCTGCTCTCTACTTTCAATTTCATCTTCAGGTAGCAGGCCTCGTTGTGACTCAGCAGGCTAACACGCTAACCAGCTAGCTAACTACAGGTTGTTGTGAAGGATTTTCGGGATAAATGTGGATTATTTTCCTCTAACTGAATTAAAATGTGACACAGAAACAGTGAAAGTGAAGTTAAAGACAAGCTTCGGCTGGAAGAAGCTCACAAACACTCACCCCGGTCCCGATGGAGCTCATTTTAACTCAAACTGTGACACTGAACGGATTTCAGCCTGCTGCTTCTGCGCATGCTCCCGCGTTTCCTCATACATGCGCATCCGGTTACAGCCTTCACAATAAAAGCCTCAGTGACCACATGAAACGATGACGTCAGTTTGAAAATTCATGTTGACCAGAAACTAAGTAATCTAACCACAGGATCCATTTAGTCTGCAGCGTTTAATCATATTGAATGTTGTAATGTTCGTGATAAACTGACAGTGTTGTAAAAAGTACCCAAAAGTCATACTGGAGTAAAAGTCTTAAAGTATCTGATGTTAAATCAGAAATTAAAGTTAAGTATCGAAGTATCAGCAGCAGGGGATTTGTTCATTTTTAACAGGGGGATGACCCAATGGGAGCACCACCCTGCCCCGACACACCTATGTACGCCTCCCAAAGGACATTGTTTACGCCTTAACCATAACTGTGACGTTTGTATGCGGTGGACTGAGTTTATTCAGGCAGGGTTTTCTCATGTTTCTCACAATTCACTACAAGCAGGGTCATTTTAAGTTACATGACCGCTTGGAATTTTTTACCATCTAAATTCCTTGAAGGACACAAATGAACATTGTGCACAATAGTAGAGCCCGACCGATTCATCGGTATGCCGATTTTATCGGCTGATATTCGCCTATCACAGATGTATCGGTATCGGTGTATATATTGTCCGATATGAAACCTTATCTTTAAAAACTGGTTAAACCCCGCTTTTCCGAAAATAGACTTCCATTCATCGTAATGGCGCGGTTTCCCATTTTTTCTAAAGCCCCCACTATTCCGAAAAGGCTATTGTGGAACCCCTGACACTGACCCCTGACCCCTGACCCTAACCATATTGGGAAGTAATTGGAAGTTGAAAGTCGGCTTCGGAACAGCGGTGTGTCGGGATGGAGGTGTGTCGGAACGTCAGGCTGTTCCCTTAAAAACTATAATGCAGAAAAACATTCTTGGGCTAATTTAAGATTGGTGTAATGACAGTTTGTCCAGCAGAGTGCTCTTCAACTAATAAAACAGCTGGTGTCAGGAAATGTAACAGCGACCTCACTAATGGTTCAACTATAAACTCGAATCGAGGGTCGAAGGACAGAGGGTGTCGTCTCTGTACAGATTGTAAAGCCCTCTGAGGCAAACTGTGATTTGTGAATTTGGGTTATACAAATAAAATTTGATTTGATTTGATATAAACCAGCACTAAAATGACAATTACCAACAGAACATAAGCCACCATGTTCTGAACAGAAACACTGAAAACACTTACAGAAAGTCACATTTTAGTTTTACATCAAGCAAACTGGTGCTCCTCGACACGAGAGACGCACTTGGAGTCCACTGTGCGCCGGAGCTGATCGCGGCCGCCATCGGTGTGTTTCTCTGATGATACTGACAAGTTAATAAAAGAGGGATCACACACTGAAGAAAATACTTTCTAGTTCTAAACACGTGCTTTTATCTTGAAAGGACTTATTGAACCCGGTGATTGAAGTGAACCTTCAGCCAAAAGCAGCCCAGCTGTCTGCCCCGCCCCTTCCTCCCGTCCCGTCCAATCAGAGAGCTGAGACACAGAGGGTGTAAGAAAAGTGTCCGTAAAGTTTTATTCAGTCTCAGTATGACCAGGTGGATTACAGACCTGCTGAAGTTAACAACTAAAATGTTGTGAGTGTATAATCATCTTTTCTTCTTCTGTTGATTCTGTTTGTCTCCATGTTGGATCAGAAATGGAAGCTTTGGTCACATAAGAGTGAAAAAACATTCGTATACAGTTGCACTTTAAAAAAGAAACAAGGAGCGACTGATCGACATTAAGGCAAACAGACTGAAGCTCCACCGTCAGCTGGAGGACACGAACACATCAGAGAACAGAGGCTACAGTTAGTGACCAAGAGGAGGATGAAGATGATGATGATGAAGATTAGCGTTCATTAGTTAACTAATACAAACATATACAAGGCTGTTTCATTTAGTGACATTACACTTTAATAAGAACAGGAACCGACCCAGAGCTGGACGCCATCACACAGCAGCAGAACAGGAAGTTCACCGAGACAATAAAACCACCCCCGGACACACACACACGCACAGACACACACACACGTGCACACGCACGCACAGACGCACACACACACACACACACTAGCAGAGGACGAGGAAGATGAGACAGAATGACTTGCTGACGACGGCTGAAGCAGCAACGAAAAACATGAAGAGACAGACAGACGAACGCAATCAGGACCGGGCCTGTCCACCAGGACCGGGCCGGTCCACCAGGACCGGGCCGGTCCATCAGGACCAGGGTTTTCTGTCTGTTTTTGAGTCCTGAACATCTGATTTTGTTGAAGCTGAATTTAAACCCTCTCTGCTCGTCTCTTCGTGTCCTGTGCCTTTTCTACAACTTAACATAAAATATGAAGAAAATTATTTGAAACGTTTCAGCTTGAACCCAAAAACCTTCAAAACTGAAACAGGTTGAAAAGTTTTCACTTTGTGACTCAATAACAGACAGAAGAAGCAGACCGGGACCAGCAGACCGGGACCACAGTCCGGGACCAGGACCACCTCCTGAGAGACGTTCACATGCTTCTGGTTCTGGATCAGACATCAGGGTTCCTTCATGTGCTGAGCTGTTGGATAGCTGTGGGCTAACGCTAGCTTAACTGTTGTTGTAGCTAAACTGCTTCTTCTTCTGGTGTTTGTGTCAGTTCAGCTTCAGGTGCAGCAGCGCCTCCTGCTGGACTGGAGGAGGATCCACCTTGTTCTCATGTGCTGGTAGCAGTACAGACTGGGACGGGCCATGGCTAACTGGTTAGCATGTTTAGAGTTAACTATGAGTGTTTATAAGTTAAATTCTTTAAACTGGGTGTTTGGACCAGAGGTCAGAGACAACATCTGGATCTGTGTGTGACGGCTGACCCGTCACTCGTATTGATCGAGTATCAGGAGCTGTTGACAGGAGAGTCTGATCAGAACACCTGAACCAGGAGACATTTTGATTGATTGTTTAATAATCAATAATCTCATGTGAACGTCACTCAGGAAACACTGCTGGACCAGTAGAACCAGTAGAACCAGTAGAACCAGTCCATGTGCTGCTGAGACAGAGAGAGGAAGAGGAGGATGAAGGAGATGAAGAGGACGGTGTCAGGTTAGTGATGAAGACAACAGACTTCCTGTCTTTAACCCTCAGCTCGCTCTCTCTCTCTCTCTCTACTGTTCTCGGTGTCGTTCGTCCATCCGTCTGGGCTCCGCTCCGTGGTGGGCGTGTCCAGTTTGATATGGGCGGGGCTGTGGTGAAGGGGCGTGTCCAGTTTGATGCAGGCGGGGTCACAGAGTTAAGTGTTCCCTTTGAGGACGCCCAGACAGCTCTGCAGCAGCTGGAGGTTCCCCTGCAGGTGAGAGGGGCGGGGCCAGAGGAGCACACAGGTGAGTCACACAGGTGAGGGGGTTAGGGGGAGACACAGAGTATAGAGGCGGTACAAAGGCTCAAACTGAGCATTAAAACAGGAAGTCAAACAATAAAAACTTCACATTAAAGGCAGCTGAAAGAAACAAGAATAAATAAACTTCCTGTTTCTATATTTGTCTTCTTGCTGACAGTCAACACAATCAGCTGATCCAAACGTGACTCATTCATTCATCTCGGTCTGTTCAGGCTCTCAAACTGCCGGCACGCTAAAAACACATGAGTTGAGGCTAACAGTTTCCTCCTACTTCCAGTCTTTATGCTAAGCTAGGCTAACACATTGATTATTGATTAACGTGAGCGCACAATAACTGGGCTGTTACCTTGGCGTGTTTGAGCTCCAGCTCTGCCAGCTCCACCAGGTTCTTCCTGAACGCTGCCACTCGTCTCGTCTTGAAGTCGATGAGCTCTGAGGTTAAAACACAGACACGGTCAGGGCCGATTATTGATCAGGGCCGATCATTGATCAGGACAGTTTCACACCCTCTCATCTTCCTCTGGAATCTAACCAACAACCCTGAAGTGTTTATAAGTCAGAGTTAAACACTGATTCAATCCACCATCACATCTCTGCTGCTTCACACAGAGACTCTTAAAAACCCTCCACCAGCTGCCTGGAGCTGCTCTCACGAGTCCTTCTGTGACCACTGAGACTCTGTGGGTCACTGAGGTTCTCTGAGGTTCTCTGAGGTTCTCACCTTGCTTGGCGGACTCGGAGATCTTCTCAAACTTGTGGCAGCAGAGCTGCTGGCTGGTCTCGGCCTGCAGGACGTCTCTGTTCTTGGCTCGAGCTTTATCCAGAGCCTTGTTAGCGTTCTCGTAGTCCACCAGAGACCGGCTCCTCCGGTACAGCAGGTCCTGAACACCACAGACACACTAATGATTATTTCCTGGACTCATCCATCAGTTGTCGAGTCGATAAGTATTGATCCGTGTTTGGTCCTCAGCAGAACATCTTCACATGAACTGATAGAAACAGATGTGTTTCCTCCCGTCAGTCCGTCTTCAGTAGGAACCAATGAGCCTCAGACAGGAAGTCAGACAGTTTATATGGACGGACCGACATGTTGTAGTTCTGAACGTGATTAAATGAGTCTGACCTTTGCAGCCTGAGACTCTCTCAGGTAATATTTGAGCAGGTCGGCAAGTTTCAGGTCCTCGTCTGCTGCCACACGAGCCTCGATCTTCTGTAACACACACAGACACACACAGGTCAGCACAACACAACAACACACGAGCCTCGATCTTCTGTAACACACACAGACACACACAGGTCAGCACAACACAACAACACACGAGCCTCGATCTTCTGTAACACACACAGACACACACAGGTCAGCACAACACAACAACACACGAGCCTCGATCTTCTGTAACACACACAGACACACACTGACACAGACACACAGACACTGACACTGACACAGACACAGACACAGACACACACACACACACACACACACAGTGTGGTCACGTGACTCAGACGTACCCTCGTCTTCTCAAACAGCTCTGACACTTTCAGGAAGAACCTGAGAGACAACAGACAGGAAACGCATCATCAGCAGGAAGTGATGTCAACACAGTGACATCACTGATGACTCAGACGTGTATGTGTTCGTACTTGCAGACGTCTGTGGAGTCCTGTGTTCCCAACGTGTAGAGAGACGAGGCGATTCTGTTGATGTCATCAGCAGCGTCTGACACACACACACACACACACACACACACACACACACACACACACACAAATGTAAAAAAATCTGAGCAGCTCAGGTGGAGAGATGTCATAGAAAACTGGCTACTACATTTCCCATGATGCACCTGCACAGACAGACTTCCTGTCAGGTGAGCAGCTCACCTGCTGTGGTTCTGTTCTAAAGTGAAGCTGGTTCTTACTTTTGTGTGAACGGATCATCCGGTCAGATTTGGCCGAAGCGTCTTTGACTCTGTTGTGATATTCTAACAGAAACGTCTTCTCGTGCTCGAAGAAGTCGTCCACGTCCTGAAACACAGACGGACAGGTGTGAGACAGGTGTGACTCAACATGAGGACAGGTGCGAGACAGGTGTGATTCTCAGGTGTGTCACCTTGACTCCGGCCACCAGGACGCCGTCAGCCGACTTCACCACATTCTTGAAGAAGTCCTCCAGCTTCTCCTTCTTGTTCTTCCCTCGTACACTCAGCTGACACACACACACACACACACACACACACACACACACACACACACACACACACACACACAGGTCAAAGGTCACAAAGACAACAACACATTTCTGTCTTCTGTCAGAAGTCATGACCACCACAGGCCTCCATTTTGTTTCGTCTGGGCTGTATTAAAGAAAATATGACATCACTTCCTGTCAGTCTTGACTCTTAACATGTTAATCTCAGGTGTGTGAGGCGTGGTCAGGTGTGTGAGGCGTGGTCAGGTGTGTGAGGCGTGGTCAGGTGTGTGAGGCGTGGTCAGGTGTGTGAGGCGTGGTCAGGTGTGTGAGACTCACGTCCTGGTTGTACTCCAGGAAGACGTGGAAGTTGAGGTCTTTCCTGAGGACAGGATGAGCCGCCACACGACACAGGAAGACCTCGTGCATGGCGACGGTCTTCTTGAAGATGGCGAGGTACTCTCTGAGAGAGGAAACATGGCGGTCAGCGTGGGACACAGGTAGGAGCAGGTAACTAGTTACTTAGTTACTCAGTGAGTGACTCACGCCTCCAGCTCCTGCTTCATCTTGGTGAACTCCTCCTTGGTCATGGATCCTTCTCCCTCCCCGAGCTTCTGCAGCTTCTCTCTGGATGCATCAAAGTCTGGTCTGGGGGGGGCGGGGGGGATCTAAACAACAACAACAACATCAACAACAACAACACCTGTATGTGTGTGTGTGTGTGTGTGTGTGTGTGTGTGTGAGGTCATTACGATGTATCCTGCGTAGTCTTCGTTCTCGACGAACGAGTCGTGCAGCCAGATGAACTCTTCGTGCTGTCGGACCACCGAGAACTCGTTCTGCTTAAAGTTAGGGAGCGTGCTCTGTGGAGACAGGAAGTGACATCACCACATCAGCTGACTGATGTACTGTCAAATTAAAACACTGAGCAGTGATTCTGAATCGAGAATCCATGTTGGTTTATTTTCTTCTTCAGAGATCCTTTAATGATTTGCTTGTGAAGAGGGTTCACTCTGGACAGATTAGAGGAACTGAATTTCTCTCTGTGTTTGTTTGTTGTTGACTCTGAAAATAAAATGTTTAAATCAGAGACCAGTGGTGGACCTGGAGGATCATGACACTGTGTTTAAACCTGTATACAAAGTAATCTATTACATGAGTTACAGTGAAGAGTCTGACCTTGGTGTGGACGGTGAACTTGACCTTGTCTCTCTCACTCAGAGCGTCAGAGATGTCCACCTGCAGCGTGGCGTCCGTCTGCAGGTCCACGTTCACCGCCCGGGGCTGCAGGATGACAAACACACACATATCCCATCATGCACCACACCACTGACAGTCACATCACCTGCATCCGACTGAGCGACCACACCTGCAATGACTTGTATCACGTGACTGAATCTCTTCGGTGTGAGGAGCTGACGGAGTGAACATGTTAAAGCAGCAGGACGGTTTCAGTCCAGAGGAGGTGAAATAAGACCGGTTCTGGTTGATTCTGCTCCAGGATGGAAGAAAACAGGCCGACAGGATCTGAATCTTAGCACGCTGAATTTAAAGCATTTAGATATTTTAGGCCATGTGTCCACACTGAGACGGCTTCACTGCCTCAAACAAACACTGTGTGGACCGGGCCTGGTATCTGACCTGGGATGGGACCAGATTTTATTGTGTTGTGATAAAAACACTGAATTTCCATCAGTCTGACAGTTTGTTCATTGAGTTTGTTTCAGTCAGTGAAGATCTTCCTCTTCTCATTATATAACTACGTAACGCTCCTTTAATCTTGTTGGACTGCGTCCGGATCAGAACGTGAGCAGTGATTCTGGTGTCAAATGTTCATATGTTCACATGTGTGTGTGTGTGTGTGTGTGTGTGTGTGTGTGTGTGTGTGTGTGATCAGTTATTGTGACAGTATGAGACTGAGGCACCCTGACCTCCACGCAGAGCTCCAGGCTCTGAAGCCCGTTAACGTTGAGGTCCGACTGTAACATGTCCTCACATGTAACATGTCCTCACATGTAACATGTGAGGACATGTTATATGTGAGGACAGAGGACATGTAACATGTCCTCTGTCCTCACATATAACATGTCCTCTGTCCTCACATGTAACACTTGGGAAGTGTAGACGAGCCGCACCATTCAATTATTTTATCTCTATTCACGTTAGCCAGCTCGCTAACTTTTTGTCCCTGTTTCGCTTTTCTACGCAGCGTATAAAATTTTAATAAATGTTTACGACACATTTGAAAACATCTTTTATATTATTACAGCTGTGTTTACATGTAAACAAGCCTCAGTCAGGTGGCGCTACATTACAGTGTGTAATCAACATGTTTACACACAAACAGTCAGCTGGTGCAGCTCAAGTCAAACAAGTGTGTCATTAAAATATAAAGAAACAGACGAACACTGTTCATTAAGTCTGTGACTGAGAACCGTGATCGTCACATGACTCATCAGAACACACAGAACACAGAACACACAGAACACACAGAACACAGAGCAGACAGAACACAGAACACACAGAACACAGAACACACAGAACACAGAACACACAGAACAGAACACACAGAACACACAGAACACACAACACAGAACACACGGAACACAGAGCAGACAGAACACACACAACACACAGAACACAGAACACACAGAACACACAGAACAGAACACACAGAACACAGAGCAGACAGAACACACAACACAGAACACAGAACACACAGAACAGAACACACAGAATACACAGAACACAGAGCAGACAGAACACACAGAACACAGAGCAGACAGAACACAGAACACACAGAACACACAGAACACAGAACACACAGAATACACAGAACACAGAGCAGACAGAACACACAGAACACAGAGCAGACAGAACACACAGAACACACAGAACACACAACACAGAACACACAGAACACACAGAACACACAACACACAGAACACATAGAGCAGACAGAACACAGAACACACAGAACACAGAACACACAGAACACAGAACACACAGAACACACAGAACACAGAACACACAGAACACAGAGCAGACAGAACACAGAACACACAGAACACAGAACACACAGAACAGACAGAACACAGAACACACAGAACACACAGAACACAGAGCAGACAGAACACAGAACACAGAACACACAGAACACAGAGCAGACAGAACACAGAACACACAGAACACAGAACACACAGAACAGACAGAACACAGAACACACAGAACACACAGAACAGACAGAACACAGAACACACAGAACACACAGAACACAGAACACACAGAACACAGAACACACAGAACACACAGAACAGACAAAACACAGAACACACAGAACACACAGAACAGACAGAACACAGAACACACAGAACAGACAGAACACAGAACACACAGAACACACAGAACACAGAGCAGACAGAACACAGAACACACAGAACACAGAGCAGACAGAACACAGAGCAGACAGAACACAGAACACACAGAACACAGAACACACAGAACACACAGAACACAGAGCAGACAGAACACAGAACACACAGAACACACAGAACACACAGAAGACAGAACACAGAACACACAGAACACACAGAAGACAGAACACAGAACACACAGAACACAGAGCAGACAGAACACAGAACACACAGAACACACAGAAGACAGAACACAGAACACACAGAACACACAGAACACAGAACACAGAGCAGACAGAACAGACAGAACAGACAGAACACAGAACACAGAACACACAGAACACAGAACACAGAGGAAATGAGCACAAGAACCAGTAACGCACTGGTTTCATGTTAGAGACAGAGGGAGGTCTCACTCTGTTCCTTTTCATCTGGACTGGAGAGAATTAGCCAATTACCATCACGGTGTGTGGTGGTGTGTGTGTGTGTGTGTGTGTGTGTGTGTGTGTGTGTGTGTGTGTGTCATGTGACCGCCTGACGTTAAGCAGCTGATTAACAACACTTAATGATCTGAAACGTTAGCTCAGTTAGCCGCTTAAGCTAACGGCCTGCAGCTGTTTGGACCGGTCCAACCACAGCTGACACACACACACACACACACACACACTGAGCCCGTTAGCAAGAAGCTAACGTTAGCATACACTGCTAACCTGGCTAGACAACCAGAGCTAATGCTAGGTGGATGCTTTAGCCGAGCCGAACAGAACCCGGAGCCAGTCCAGTCACACAGACAGACAGGCAGACACACACACACACAGACAGACAGACAGGTGAGACAGTGAGCACTCACTCCCCGGTCCTCCTCGGAGAGGAAGTCGGGTCCGTCGTCCAGCCCTTCCTGCTGCGGAGACAGAGAGCACAGAGCCGTTAGTTTACCGACACACCGCCCGCTCACTGACCGGGACACAGCAACACGACACCCGGCGCAGCCCCGGGGGCTCCCCGGAGGCTCCCCGGGGCCCTGCGGAGCCCGGTACTGAGCGGACAGACGGTAAAAAAACAGGAGTGAGAGCGGAGAAAAGACATAAACTCACCATCATGGCTGCGAACGGGTGGAGACAGGAAGTGCTGTGACGTCACCACGGCAGGGCCGAGTTCATGACTCAAATTCAAAACAAGAAGAAGAAGAGTAACTGTGAGAGTAATGTAACGGAGAGTATTTCAGTGTATTAGTATCCTTCAGAATCTAAAGTTTTCATATTTACAATATTAATGACGTCAAAATATATAATGTTTTATTTAATGTACTGAAATGATTCTACTTTTCCTTCAGTTACATTTTAAAGGCAGGACTTTTACTTGTAACTGAGTATCTCTACATCTACATCTACATTCAGAGCATTCAGCAGACGCTTTTGTCCAAAGCGACTTACAATAAGTACATTTGTCACAAGAAAGAAACAACATATCACCGTCGATAAAGTAGAAAAGATAGAAACAATATTCAACCCTCGTCTGAGCAAAGTAGCTGCTATTTATCAAGGACACCTTTCATAAGTGCTGTGATGTGAGTGCTGAAGGTAGAAACACACAAGTGCATATGATTTTATTGTGTGTGTGTGTGTGGGGGGGGGTCATGCTCTGCGGGGTCAAAGGTGAAGTCTGAACAAGTGAGTGTTGAGTCTTCTGCAGAAGATGAGTGACTCTGCTGTTCATCGTCGAGGATCACACCCAGGTTCCTCGCAGTCGATGAAGGCGATACCATGTCGTCCTCGACAGTGACTGGCAGGTCCGTGTGAGTGTCTGGATGAAGAGGAGTTCAGTTTTACTGAGGCTGAGCTGGAGGTGATGGGCAGTTGTCCAAGCGGAGATGTCTGCACCGAGTATTTCTACAGTGAGTATTTCTGCACCGAGTATTTCTGCACCGAGTATTTCTACAGTGAGTATTTCGACAGTGAGTATTTCTACAGTGAGTATTTCTACACCGAGTATTTCTGCACCGAGTATTTCTACAGTGAGTATTTCGACAGTGAGTATTTCTACAGTGAGTATTTCGACAGTGAGTATTTCTACAGTGAGTATTTCTGCACCGAGTATTTCGACAGTGAGTATTTCTACAGTGAGTATTTCGACAGTGAGTATTTCGACAGTAAGTATTTCGACAGTGAGTATTTCTACACCGAGTATTTCTACAGTGAGTATTTCTACACTGAGTATTTCTACACCGAGTATTTCTGCACCGAGTATTTCGACAGTGAGTATTTCTACACTGAGTATTTCTACACCGAGTATTTCTGCACCGAGTATTTCGACAGTGAGTATTTCTACACTGAGTATTTCGACAGTATTTCGACAGTGAGTATTTCTACACCGAGTATTTCTACACCAAGTATTTCTACAGTGAGTGTTTCTACACCGAGTATTTCTGCACCGAGTATTTCGACAGTGAGTATTTCTACAGTGAGTATTTCTACACCGAGTATTTCTACACCGAGTATTTCGACAGTGAGTATTTCTACAGTAAGTATTTTGACAGTAAGTATTTCGACAGTGAGTATTTCTACAGTAAGTATTTTGACAGTAAGTATTTCGACAGTGAGTATTTCTACACTGAGTATCAAATACATTTGGGGATCATTGATGTTTGTGAAGAGGGCTCACTCGTGGAGGAAAAAGTGAACTGAACTAAACTTCTTCTATTTCTATAGATATCACGATCAATATCTGTTTTTTGATGATCCTGTAGTTAAACCTGATATGACAGCCCTCATCCATCAGTATCTCACTCACATCTTTCTGCAGAACAAATACTTGATTAGTATTTTGAATGTAGGGCTTGTAATGGAGTATTTTTACTCTGTTGGATTGGTACCTTTACTGAGATAAAGGATCAGAATGGTAAATCACTGCCTCTGTGGAAGATATCTTTGGTCTCAATTCAGATTAAAAGTCCAGATAGAAAATCAAAAGAGAGAAAATTTTAATATTATTACTTCACCACACTGCTGGAATAATTGGGCCGTAAAAGCTCATTTAAAATTTAAAAAGATAATTTGAAACTTGTGAAAATTCAAAAACTTAATTTGAAACTGAAAACGGTGATGAAGACGAGAACAGATGAAATAAAAATGTTAAATTAAATAGTTTTTGCTCTTCACCACTTTGAACGTTATGTTTATACACTGATGATACTTTAGTGATGAAATGTGTCTGCAGTTCAGCTCAGTGACCAGCAGGAGGAGACAGACCTGACTCACCTGAGGGATTCTGGGTAATGAACCATCTTCACATCCATTACATCATTAAAGCACAAACTAATAATCACTTATTGATTCATCTGCAAAGTAACTGAAGTTATCAATAAATGTAGTGAAGAATAACGTAGCAGAGTTCCCTCTGAATAAAAAAGCAGAAAATGGAAATACTTGAGTAAATGTACTTAGTTACTTTCCACCAGTGACAGTCTGGGACTGTGATCTGTTCATTTAATCTTCATGTGAGGTTCGTTCACAAGTTTTTTATTATTTAGACAAAATAAATTCAAACTTTCATCTTCAGCACTTCGACATATTTTCATCCTTCCTGATGTTTCATTCTTGTTTTTTCTGGACCTCCGTACATGTTTGTGTGTCTGCAGCTGGTTGTGTAGTTGTGTCTCTGCAGCTGCCGGTTGTGTAGTTGTGCGTGGTCTCCCTGCAGCAGCTCATCCGTCTGTCCAGTTTTTTGCCTTTTGTGGACACTGATGACTGGACTCAGAAGCATGTGTGGTCCAGAAATAGAAGCAGCAGGATCAGATTCTCCAGAGCTGATCAGTGACAGCAGCTTCACTCCTTTATACTTTAAACAACACGTCAAACCTGACCACAGCAGCTGGGTCTCCTCCTGACTGCAGCAGGACCTGGTCCTGGTTTCACACCAGAGTCCCTGACCAGGTCTACACTGCAACACTGCAACACCTTTTAAGGGCAGGAATGTACCGCATCAGTCATTCAGCTGCTGAGGCTGCTCAACAGACGGGAAGTCAGGAGTCAGACAGGAAGTCAGTCAGGGAGTCAGGATCCAGACAGGAAGTCTGTCAGGGAGTCAGGAGTCAGACAGGAAGTCAGTCAGGGAGTCAGACAGGAAGCCAAGAGTCAAGACAGGAAGTCAGTCAGGGAGTCAGGAGTCAGACGGGCTGTGTCCAAATTCAGGGGCTGCAGCCTTCAAGGACCGATGGTTGTTAGATGGGACAGCGGACTAGCCTTCGGAGTATTTCCTGGTTGCGTCACCAGGTGTTCATGCATTAAAGTCTATTTTGGTTCAAATCTATCAAACGTGTACATTTATTTGTGTGTGTACAATGTGTCAAATCTAAATTGAATTATCAACATTACAAAATAAACATTAACCCACTGGTGAATAACAACTATATTTACCATAGCATCACCAGCGTCACGTATTTTAACTGAAAGTTGAAATTTGGTGGTTTGAAATTATTAAAACAGAGTATAAACCCATTACTTAAATTTGAATGTCATGTCTGCGCCACTTGATGTCGCCATTTTCTCTTGCTTCCTCTTCTGTTTCAGGACTGAGCAGCGGTGCGCAAAGGATCTTGGGATATGGGAGGCCGCGAAGGATAGTAGCGGTGCGTCCTCCAAAAAGAGGGAAGGGCAGGCTGCATTTGTGGGCTGCATTTGATGGAGCCCTCGAATTTGGACAGCCTTCGCGCGGCGTTGTGATGTAATTGGCCTTCAAATGCGCCCTTCGTGGGCTGCAGCCCCTGAATTTGGACACAGCCAGGAAGTCAATCAGGGACTCAGGATCCAGACAGGAAGTCAGTCAGGGAGTCAGACAGGAAGCCAAGAGTCAAGACAGGAAGTCAGTCAGGGAGTCAGGAGTCAGACAGGAAGTCCGTTAGGGAGTCAGGAGTCACACAGGAAGTCAGTCAGGGAGTCAGGACTTTTACGATGGTCGAAGAAGAAAATCAGATTAACCCTTTAACTTACAGACTGATCATTTACTCACTAATGTTCTTCACATTTAGAACCTGTGGAACCTTTAAAATCAGGTTCTGATGGACTCAAACAGAACATCAGCTGTATGTCTCAGTTTGGTTCTAATATGGTTCTACTGAGGTGTTATTGGTTCTACTGGAGCTTATACTAATTATACTAAAGAATGTACTGGTTCTAATGAGGTTCTACCAAGTTTGTAGTGGTTCTAACAGGGTTCTACTGAGGTCATACTGGTATCACATATGGCATAACGGATCGATTGGTGTTCTACTGGCATCTCACTGGTTCAGCTGATCTGACAAGGTTGTACTTTAGTTTCTACTGATGTCGTACATGTTCTTCTACATTAGAACATAGTTTGTTATAATGTGGCTCTCCTTAGATCACAATAATTCCACTGGGGTTCTTTTAAAAGGTCATTCTGGTTCTACCACTACTAGAGCTGTACATGTGTCACACAGGTTCTACTGAGGTTCTACAGTGTTCAGAACATTTTCACCCGGAGGTCGTTCCAGTCTGACTGCTGTTTAAAGGTCAGTGCAGAACGTAGAACCGACACCTGTTCCCCAGAGAAGATGTGAGGCTGACAGCAGGTGGAGGACCTGCGGGTGAAGACGCTCTGTGATTGGTGGAAGCAGAGACGAGGCGGGAGGCGTCAGATCTGCCACAGGCTTTTATTGCAAAGTGGCTTCCTGTGATCTCAGAAACAACGTTCCACTTTAAGGCTCCAGATGTCGTCGTGTTCTTGTTGTTGTTGTTGTTGTTGTGGGGTCGTCTCTCACTGCTGGGGTCAAATTCGGCTTCCTGTAGTGTTTCTTTACAAAATAAAAATGCACTCTAACTAACTGGTGTGACGTTTACATTCAAACTGAAAGTAAGGCGACGACCAAACAGCTAGAATGACGGTGAGTCCGACAGGAATGAGAACTGAGGTAAACAAACGTTAGCGTGGTGACAAACAGAGAATTTAACGTTCTGTCTCGACCTGTAGTGTTTCAACAAAAAGTGCTGGGTAATCATCGGCTTCTTCTTCTCTTCTGATGCATAGTCTAACAATAAGTCTGCCTGGTTGAACATACTGAAGAAGAAACAACAGTTTACAATAATAAATAAAGTCATATGTAAAAAGCTGCGGGAGGCGGAGCTTTGCTCGCCTCCGACACGTGTGGCTGCTTCCTTCACATCGACTTTTTGGCAAAACTCTGGCTGTGAGAGAGAGACAACCTTCCTGGGGTTTGGTAGTGTGTCGATTTTTCTGCCAGGTGAACAGAAGTCATGTGGCAACAAACTGGGAGGTGTTTGCATATCATTATGTTAATGAGATCTCCTTCATATTGAAAAAAAGCAAAAAGAACAAAAAGAAAACAAAGAGGCCTAAAGACGCTAACTCCTTCAGGACATGGATACAGACAGAGCAAGCTGCTGAGTGAAGCGGCGGTGTTCAGGTGGGGTCAGGTGCTTCGGTCCGGATGGCACGGCGGTTGGCTTGGCTCCGCTTGGCTTGCCGCAATGACATCACATGGGCTTGCCCTCCAGAGACACCACCACGTTCCCGCCCAGCTTCTCAGCCAGCGTGCTGCGGTCCTGGATGTCGTCCAGCCCGTTCACCTGCCACTCGTGTTTGATACCTGAGGAGACACACCTGAGGTCACAGAGGGCTCAGGGAGACACACACCTGAGCCGCTACACACCTGAGCTCGACCAATCAGAGCTGAGCTCCACAGAGAACCACCTGACAGATGTTCCAGGTGTGTCAACGTGGCTAGCAACATGACACAATCAGCTAATACAGCAAGTTAACCATTAATTATTATTTAAGGTTGTAATGATGACATGACCTCTGACCTCAGCAGCTCACATGACCTCACCTGTAAACTTCTTTTTGATGGCATCTTTAGAGCTGGCATAGATCATCTTGCTCTTCAGTGGAGCGCCATCTGGAGCCCTGAGGACGACACAGCAGGCAGAACATCAGAATCGTTTTAACCAATCAGATCGATCGTTGTTAAAGATGGTCCCTATGGCAACGCCAGCTGGAGGAGAACCAAATCAAAATCAGATTCTGAATGCCGTCATTTCACAGATCATGAACCTGCTCTGTACACCTGAAACCTGATCAACCTCTGGTCCCTCATCAACCTCTGGTCTCTGATCAACCTCTGGTCCCTGATCAACCTCTGGTCTCTGATCAACCTCTGGTCCCTGATCAACAACTGGTCCCTGATCAACCTCTGGTCTCTGATCAACCTCTGGTCCCTGATCAACCTCTGGTCTCTGATCAACCTCTGGTCTCTGATCAACAACTGGTCCCTGATCAACCTCTGGTCTCTGATCAACCTCTGGTCCCTGATCAACAACTGGTCCCTGATCAACCTCTGGTCTCTGATCAACCTCTGGTCCCTGATCAACCTCTGGTCTCTGATCAACCTCTGGTCTCTGATCAACAACTGGTCCCTGATCAACCTCTGGTCTCTGATCAACCTCTGGTCGCTGATCAACAACTGGTCCCTCATCAACAACTGGTCCCTCATCAACCTCTGGTCTCTGATCAACCTCTGGTCTCTGATCAACCTCTGGTCTCTGATCAACAACTGGTCCCTCATCAACAACTGGTCTCTGATCAACAACTGGTCTCTGATCAACAACTGGTCCCTCATCAACCTCTGGTCCCTCATCAACCTCTGGTCTGTGATCAACAACTGGTCCCTCATCAACCTCTGGTCTCTGATCAACCTCTGGTCCCTGATCAACCTCTGGTCTCTGATCAACCTCTGGTCTCTGATCAACAACTGGTCCCTCATCAACAACTGGTCCCTGATCAACCTCTGGTCTCTGATCAACAACTGGTCCCTCATCAACAACTGGTCCCTCATCAACCTCTGGTCTCTGGTCAACAACTGGTTCCTCATCAACAACTGGTCCCTCATCAACAACTGGTCTCTGATCAACAACTGGTCCCTCATCAACAACTGGTCCGTCATCAACCTCTGGTCTCTGGTCAACAACTGGTTCCTCATCAACAACTGGTCTCTGATCAACCTCTGGTCTCTGATCAACCTCTGGTCTCTGATCAACAACTGGTCTCTGATCAACAACTGGTCCCTGATCAACCTCTGGTCTCTGATCAACCTCTGGTCCCTGATCAACCTCTGGTCCCTCATCAACCTCTGGTCTCTGATCAACCTCTGGTCTCTAATCAACCTCTGGTCTCTGATCAACAACTGGTCTCTGATCAACAACTGGTCCCTGATCAACCTCTGGTCTCTGATCAACAACTGGTCTCTGATCAACAACTGGTCCCTGATCAACCTCTGGTCTCTGATCAACCTCTGGTCTCTGATCAACCTCTGGTCCCTGATCAACCTCTGGTCTCTGATCAACAACTGGTCCCTCATCAACAACTGGTCCCTCATCAACCTCTGGTCTCTGGTCAACAACTGGTTCCTCATCAACTACTGGTCCCTCATCAACAACTGGTCTCTGATCAACAACTGGTCTCTGATCAACAACTGGTCCCTCATCAACCTCTGGTCCCTCATCAACCTCTGGTCTCTGATCAACCTCTGGTCTCTGATCAACAACTGGTCCCTCATCAACAACTGGTCTCTGATCAACAACTGGTCTCTGATCAACAACTGGTCCCTCATCAACCTCTGGTCCCTCATCAACCTCTGGTCTGTGATCAACAACTGGTCCCTCATCAACAACTGGTCCCTCATCAACCTCTGGTCTCTGATCAACCTCTGGTCCCTGATCAACCTCTGGTCCCTGATCAACCTCTGGTCTCTGATCAACCTCTGGCCTCTGATCAACCTCTGGTCTCTGATCAACCTCTGGTCTCTAATCAACCTCTGGTCTCTGATCAACAACTGGTCTCTGATCAACAACTGGTCCCTGATCAACCTCTGGTCTCTGATCAACCTCTGGTCCCTGATCAACCTCTGGTCTCTGATCAACAACTGGTCCCTCATCAACAACTGGTCCCTCATCAACCTCTGGTCTCTGGTCAACAACTGGTCCCTCATCAACCTCTGGTCTCTGATCAACAACTGGTCCCTCATCAACCTCTGGTCTGTGATCAACAACTGGTCCCTCATCAACAACTGGTCCCTCATCAACCTCTGGTCCCTCATCAACCTCTGGTCTCTGATCAACAACTGGTCCCTCATCAACCTCTGGTCCCTCGTCAACCTCTGGTCTCTGGTCAACCTCTGGTCCCTGATCAACCTCTGGTCTCTGATCAACCTCTGGTCCCTGATCAACCTCTGGTCTCTGATCAACCTCTGGTCTCTGATCAATCTCTGGTCCCTGGTCCTAGATCAGTACCGTACCAGAAGATGAAGACGAGGTCCTCCTTCTTGGACTCCTTGGTCTCGTAGGTGGCGTCGTACAGACCGTATCTACAGTCATTGGGGGGGAGGAGGCTGACGAAGCAGGCGTAGGGGTCCTCCACCGTCTCTCCAATGTCACCCACCAGGATCTGCTTCCCCTCCTCCACGATGATCTTCTTCTTGTCCTCGCTCAGACAGAACAGGACTGCCTTCTTCCTCTTCCTCACCTCGTCCTGGGTCGAAGACTTCCTCACCTTCATGTCGTTGAACACCCTGATGACCTCATCGTTCACTGTGACACCTGACGCCTGCAGACGACACAGATCAAACAAAACTTTATTTAAACAGCACTTTAAGAACAAGGTTACAAAGTGATCAAACATCAGACAGTTCAAATACTCAATGAAATAAAAACACCAACGAGGAAGATAAAACTGATCAGACATGTTGGAGCTAAAACGCTGTGCTAACGTTAATGTAACGCTTCAGCCTCAGATGTTCAGGATGAGGTCAGTAAAACCAGCTCAGACCTGGTTTAGATTGTGTGCAGCGGTGTGAACACCTGTCAGGTAACTCTGCTTATGATTGGTTCATCTACATGTAATTGATGAATGACTGACCACTGACAGGCGGGATGAATGGTTGGATTTCTTTTTGTTTCTCCTCATGAATGTTAGCATGAAAAGCTAAGCACTAAGATGTCTCAATAGAGCCTCACAGAGCTGTTAGCAGACTGTAGTGAAGCTATGCTGCGTGATTAGCTGCCAGCTGTTTGTGCCGTTACCATGGAAACAGACGATAACCACTGGACATGTCAGTGACTGTATATGAGCAGCTCACAGAACTGAACCAGAACTGCAGTTGTCACTATGAGCAGATTTATTGTGATGTTCATCTTGTTTACAAGCTTTTCTGAGCCCAGTTGGCTCCATGTTGGTGTTGGTTCTGGTGCTGATGAGACGATGTAGTTCACTGAGAGCTTTAACACAAAACTACATGAGGTTTGACTTTAATACAACAAACTGACAAACATCATGTGAGACTCATGACACAGTTCAACAGGATCAACACATCATCTGTCTCTCTTCATCACTACAGACAAAGGTTTGATTAAAGAAGGTCCCACTGGGCACACCGGAAGGGGCGTGGCTTCAGCTCTGTGTGACGAACTTCCTGTTGAAACAGGAAATGGTTGACGAGTGAATCATCACTGAAGCTGTTCACTGTAAAATTAAAGTGTCTGTGTGACGGATCTTTGAACATGTAACTTTATTTAAAAAACTTACAGATGACAGAACTTTGACTCTGCTGTCAATCAATTCTCATTTTCTGAATATTAGTTTTTTTGTGGTTGTAATAAATCAATGAATCAAACAGTCTGTCACAGTTTCCCAGAGGTCTGTCTGTTTGTCCTGGACCATCAGACACAGCATGTGGACACATGAACTCTACTGATTATATTAATTTAACTTCCATCTGTCTGCTGATGTTTCCTCTCTGGACTGTGTCTGGTTGTCCGCAGTATGCTGTATAAATAAAGTTTTACAGACACACAGCTGTAGATGAGCTCTGTGAGGTTTACAGAATGTCCCTTTAGGCTGCAGATCAGCTGACTGGACTAACAGAAGTCAGCTGACATCCTCATCTGGACTCACTGCACATCAGCTGATCACTGTTTTGATTATCAGTTCATTGATTGGTGATCTGACGGCTGTAAATGTTTAATTTTAAACAAACATACAGTCAGCTGATCAATAATCATCATCAGTGTCACTCTGGATGTTTTACAAACAGAGCCGTTGATCAAAGGAGGAGCCTGTGACATCACTGCTGATGTCACTCTGCATCGTGTTTAAGGTGTGACAGCTGATTGGATCAATAAACGTGTAGACACAAAATGGCGTCACAGTGAGTCAGTTCTCAGCAGCTGACTGAGCGTAATGAACATGAGAGCAGTGAGTTATTGATTAATGTGAACATGACTGTACTGATCAGTTTCATCAGCTGTATGAATGATGATGTCATCAGCTCACCGCTACACAACGTTAACATGTTAAACCTGTCGCTGTTGTTGTTTACATCCTGTTACCTACAGCTTTATATTTCTCTTTATTATCTGTTCACACTGATTGATTTTAAACTAATTCTTTGATCTGTTGCCTTTATGTCTTCCTGATGTTTAAATGTATTGATTTATCTGTTTTTATTTCTTACACACTTATCAATATTAGTTCAGGATGTTTTAATGTTCACTTGATTGTTTATTCTGCGACATATGTGAATCTTTTTTCTTTAGTTTTGTGAATATTTTTGATTCCCAATAAATAATGTGACACTTTTTCTCCCAACAAACCAATAAAACTCAGTCTGAGTGATGTACAATACATATATATACACATATATATATATATATTGATTACTGTCTGTATTGAAGCGTCTCAGCAGCGATGTGACATCTCACCCTCATTATTAGAACAATAACAAAAAACAAAAACAATCATGTTATTGTTCATGATTACAACTTTACAAAATATTCTGTCCCGACATGAAACTTCATATAAACTTATGAGAACAAGGAATCAATCAATTGTCGTCTGATCACATGTGACTAACGACTCACTGCTGCTTTATTACTGGAGTTGAACATCTCATTAATTAAACAATTCATGTATTTATTAGGAATTATTAATATAAAGATTAACGTCACATACTTGCTGATTAATCACTTTTATTTATGTTAATGATCTTTAAGATTCAATCAATGAAATAATCATTAATTATTAATTAACTCTGAATGTTTTTCACTTCGTTGTTAATTCTGTACTTTAAATATTCATAATGTTGTTTCACTGAACATTTAATACTTTTAATAAACTGGGCTCATGTCCGACCAGCCCGCACACACACACACACACACACACGCACACGCACGCACAGACTGCAGAGTCACGGCTGTCTGTCTGTCTGTCTGTTAACTAACCCGGACTAAATCTAACAGAACGCGCTCCTTCATCTAAACCGGGTTAGTTCGGTTCAGCAGGTCGTGCCGGCCTGTCACGGCCCGGCCCCGGCGGCTTGTCCCGGGCCCGGCCGGCAGGCAGGATGGGTGCGGGCCGGTCTGCTCAGCAGGACCACAGCGGGAATAAGATGGCCGCCCCTGGCCACACGGCCTGGGGGCAGGCCCGGCCCAATCCGGCCCTGCTCGGCCCGGAACACGGCCCGTTGTACACATTCACTAATAAAAGCGTGAGTTAACGTGCGCAGGTGTGAGCGGGTCCTCGGCGGAGGTGTGTGGGTGAAGAACGGACCGAGTAACGGTCGGTGAGCGGGCAGCAGCTAGCTTAAATAACGGGAGCGGCAGCCATGCTAATGCTAACATCACGCTACCGCCGAGCGGAGCCACATAACGGTCCTCCGAGGACCCGCACGGCTCCGCACTGGGGGCCGTGCGGGACTCATCTACACCCCCATCTAACCCGGGGACAGGCTCCGGACGGGTCTTACCATGTTGTCCCGGGGTTTGTCCGCGCTGATTCGCCGTCAGATCGGGGTTTCTCAGGGGTGAAAGGTAGCGGGGAATGTGGCCGTCCGAGCGGAGGAGGAGGAGGAGGAGGAAGAGGGGGGAGGAGGGGGAGGAGGGGGGGAGGAGAGAGGCGGGGCCACACAGGGACCAGACCTGCGACACCGACGGCCCGGTCCGGTCCGGTCCGGATCACCTCACTATAATCATTTATACTGTATATACTGTACTTCATGTTGAGGTACTTTACTACAGTTACTGAAAACCTTGAGTTACTTTTCAGATTTAAACCAATAAAACAAAATAAAAGTACAAATAAATGATTATTATCATAAAATACAACTTCACCGAGTCACGACGAGCAGCTGCAATAATATAATTGTATAGCAATTATATAATAATTGTATTATTATATTTTATATAATGTAAATGTATGTAATGTAAGTAAATGTAGGAAGACACAAACAATCACGGCAACCAAAAGACAACACAACATGTGGTCGCTGCTCGACAGGTGAGGCTGAGGCAGAGACGCACTTTCTCCTACAATGTAAAACATTCAACGACACCAGGAACATTTATTTTAACAAGTTCAACTCTGTAATCTCAGAGTCCAAAGAGCTGAACCACCTCTCAACAATAAAATACTGCTGGGAGAAGGAGACAGGGCATACCTGCTGCACACGCACACACACACACACACACACACACACACACACACACACACTGTGTATATAATTAATGTAAATCAATCTTGGTGTTGTGTTCATGTTGTTATTTGTTGCGTTCTGTCCGTTTGGACAAGTTGTGTTTTGATGCTTTGGCAACATTGTTGTTAAACTTTCATGCCAATAAAGCTCCTTTGAATTGAGTTGAATTGAACATTGTAATTAAACAAGTACTTTTACTTCTGGTAGTGTAACTGTAATCTATTTCTACACTTTGGTATTAATATGTATTATTTGTCATATTCCATCTTTACGCTGCGATCAGATGGTTTTCTTTATATTTCAACCACTGATGTTCTTATCATGCTCAGCTGTCCTCTGATGTCTGTAAGTAAAGACCCACATTGTATAAAGTCTATTAGGGCCCGAGCAGGGAACCTGCGAGGAGCATTTTTTGTCCCAAATGATCACATTTTTCACTGCCTGAACATACCCCAAAACTCACCAAACTTGGAATATATGTCACATCTGCCGGAAAATTTCTGTTGTCGTTGTGAATTTCCACCACTAGGTGGCGCTATAATCAAGGAAAGTGCGTTTTGCCTAATAACTCCCATATACTTTGTCGCACATTCAAAAACCTTATATCCACGCCTTCAGTGAATTCTGCTGAATCTCCTGATATAGGCCACGCCCACATCCGCCTACCGTTTTTTTTCGCTAGCTCGTGAAATGTCGCAAACCTACTTTTTCGAACTCCTCCCAGGCAATTTCACCAATTTCCACGAAACTTTGCACACAGCATCTGTGGACCCTCCTGTCAAAAACGTATTAAAAGAATTTTGATATTCCAAAGAATACTCAACTTGTTAAATACCAACTTCCTGCACATTTCGTTACAAACAGGAAGTGTTGCATATCTCCACATTGCTTTGATTGAATGACATGAAACTCAGGATACTACTTCCCCATGAGCCCCTCAGGCTCTGTGCAAAATCTTTGCGTATGACCACTAGGTGGCGCTCTTTAACTTGAAGTATTTTGTATCTCACATCGGTTGCTCAGATTAACACGAAACTTGGTACAATTGTTGTCAATGCCCTCCTGAGGATGTCTGTTGAAGCTTTGACCGATACGCCACTAGGTGGCGCTCTGGTGGCAGTCTAATTTCATATTTGGCACTGTGCCCGCACCACAACACTTATGGATATCAAATTGATAGGGGTGGTATAGACTGGCCCCTGTAACTCAAACACCAAAAATGACCAGCAGGTGGCGCTATTATCAACACAAAAAAGTTTTTGCCTAATAACTCCCACATAACATGCCGCACATTGTTAAACCTTATATCTACGTGTTCCCTGCATACAGCTGAATTGTGTGATGTAGGCCACGCCCACTTTCACGCTACATTTCCATTCACAAATTTGCTGAATGTCGCAAACCTACTTTTTCAAACTCCTCCCACCCAATGCCCCGATGACAGTTTGTGAAAAATGTTGTGCAAATCCGCCAATAGGGAGCGCTTTTATTGCTATATGACAAAAGAACAGCTTTCCTGCCTTCACTTTTGATTCCTCAGCGGAAGTTGTTGCATGAACAAGCGCCGACAGCAACGTGAAGCGACAGCAGCATGCCCCGACGTGCGTGGACTGCGAGGGCCTGTTCATCGCTGCATGCAGCTTTAATTATCGTTTTTCATCTATAACTGTTGTTCTTCCATCGGACTCAGTCTGATTTTACTAAAACTGAGTATTTCTTTCATCTGATGATGTCACCAGGCGACAGCTGCAAGAAATATAAATGTGATAGTAAAAATAAAAAAGTGTGAAAGGAGTGAATACTGACGTTACTGCAGAAAAACTATTAGAATAAGAGTCATTTGGGAAAGTTCAGTTAAGTCAGAAATGAAATGTGACAATCAAATGTTATTTTTTCTGTTTCTTGTGTGAGGATCTGTTTTTCTTTCTTTAATATAAAGAAAACTCATGTTTTACACATTTTACTACAAAGTACAGCAGAATGGGTATGAAAACATTCTGTTCCTGTCAGTGAACATCTCTCAGATACTCTAAATAATAACTCCAACAGGAAGCAGCAGCTGGTTATAAAAAGTCATTTATTCTTATTATTTGTACATGAAAACAAAGAGAAACATGAGGAGCGTCAGGAGGCAGACGGCGGCTATCAGTCATAAATAAAGAAATCAACTAAATAAATAGACAGCAGGAGGCTCAGCAGCTCCAGTGTAGTGTCTACAGCTGACCTCCACACACACACACACACACACACACACTCTAACACCACAGAAGAAGAACTAATGAGCCTAAAGCAGGAAAAACGTTGCAGTAGTCAAAATACAAAAACTACAAATCACAGAGGCCACAGCAGCTCCGACTCTTAAAGGAACAGTACGTGTTATTCTCTCTGTTTTATCATTAATATCACCTCATGTCCAGTAATTATGCTAAGCTAAGCTAAGCTAAGCTAAGCTAAGAACGACCTGACTCATACATGAGAGTGAATCCATCTGAACATCTCACTGAAACAAAGACCAGAACTTATAAAAAGGTTGAACTGCTCCTTTAAGGCTTCATTCTGTCACAGCAGGTCACAAACTTCCTGTCAGAGATTTAATGTCAACACCTGTCTGATTAAATGTTGACTTCCTGTTTGTCCACTTTGATCTTTTCTTTTAACTGATAAAGAAACATGGTGACGGGGGCGTGGCCTGTATGTTTCAGGGGGTGGTGACCTCATTAATTATTAGAGATATTCAGGTTATGATCTGTGGAAGTCTCCATTTTTTATTTGTCTCCTGATGACGACACAAATAAACATTTTAAATCCAGTTTTCAGTTAATATTTAAATACTGCCCGAAACAAACTGAAGGTGACAACTGTCCTGATGGGATCTGTTTGCGATGGGATCTGTTTGCGATGGACCCGTTTTGATGAGATCTGTTTGCGGTGGGATCTATTTGATGGGACCTGTTTGTGATGGGATCTGTTTGTGATGGGATCTGTTTGATGGGACCTGTTTGCGATGGGATCTGTTTGTGATGGGATCTGTTTGATGGGACCTGTTTGTGATGGGATCTGTTTGTGATGGGACCTGTTTGATGCGACCTGTTTGTGATGGGATCTGTTTGATGGGACCTGTTTGTTGGGACCTGTTTTGTGATGGGATCTGTTTGATATGACCTGTTTGTGATGGGACCTGTTTGATGGGACCTGTTTGCGATGGGATCTGTTTGATGGGACCTGTTTGTGATGGGATCTGTTTGCGATGGGATCTGTTTGTTGGGACCTGTTTGTGATGGGATCGGTTTGATATGACCTGTTTGTGATGGGATCTGTTTGATGGGATCTGTTTGATGGGACCTGTTTGCGATGGGATCTGTTTGATAGGATCTGTTTGATGGGACCTGTTTGCGATGGGATCTGTTTGATAGGATCTGTTTGATGGGACCTGTTTGCGATGGGATCTGTTTGATGGGACCCGTTTGATATGGGATCTGTTTGATGGGACCCGTTTGATATGGGATCTGTTTGTGATGGGATCTGTTTGATGGGACCTGTTTGTGATGGGATCTGTTTGATGGGACCTGTTTGTGATGGGATCTGTTTGATGGGACCTGTTTGCGATGGGATCTGTTTGATGGGACCTGTTTGTGATGGGATCTGTTTGATGGGATCTGTTTGCGATGGGATCTGTTTGATGGGACCTGTTTGCGATGGGATCTGTTTGATGGGACCTGTTTGCGATGGGATCTGTTTGATGGGACCTGTTTGCGATGGGATCCGTTTGTGATGACACTGAGGCATCAGACTGGGAGAGTCCTGCTGCCGTCACCATGAATCATTTCATGATGTATCTCTGGACTTTGCTCAGCTGTGGTCACATGACCTGCAGGTGTTGTCCTCGGCTCAGGTGATAACAGCTGAACAAGGGTCACTTCCTGGAGAAGGCCCTGAGCCACAGCTGACAGCTCTCTAACTCATCAGTCGTGTTCAGGCAGTAATTATTCACCGTTTCATTTCTGTCACATCAGGGGGAACATCACATTTCATTTTGGCCTCCACAGACTTCTGTAGGTTGTGACCTTAGCCTGAGCCCTTGTTGCCATGGTGACGCTCTGCTTCAGTATAAACAGCTGCACATTTAGAAAACATGTGAACTTTAGTCCCTGAGAGACAGACGGCCTGATGGGAAATCTGTCAGTGTACAGAGCTCCAGTTTATTTATATAGTGGTTCAGACCTGTCTGTCTGTCTCTATAGTCAGTCTGTCTGTCTCTATAGTCAGTCTGTCTGTCTCTACTGGCTGTCTGTCTGTCTCTACAGTCCGTCTGTCCTACAGCACCACAGGAATGTCTGTTACATGTCCCCGTCCGTCCACACAGACAGGAGGAGACACCTGAGCATCAGTCAGCAGGTCAGAGGAAAACTAACACTTCACTATCGACTCAGGAGGGTTTGATCAGCTGATCAGTGAGGAGACACCTGTGTGTCTCAGGTGAGCTCAGGTGAACTGTATCTTCATGACCTCTGACCTCTGTGTTTCATCACAGTACAGACTGACAGGTCACAGGGGTCAGAGGTCATGAGGGACCAGGTCTCATCCCTGACGCTGAGGTCAGAGGGTGCGTTTGGTTCAGTGTCGGGAGCGTTTGGCGGGCGGGGCAGGGCCGCGCTCTGATAGGCCGAGTCTGCTGAGCTCTGAGTGGAAGAACTGCTGCAGGCGGTGACCGGCCTTCGCCTCGTTAGTGTGACGAGGATTATACTGCAGACAGTTAGAGAACATCAGGTCCACGTCTGAGACAAACTCACCTGGAGGGACAGATGGGTAGAGAGCCAGACAGAGAGACAGGTAGAGAGACAGAGACAGAGACAGACATCAGTTCCACTTCCTTTATCACAGCGAAATAAAAACATATTTTCCAAAACTGGCATGTTGGTCCGTCACTCAAAACTGACTTCCTGTTTCACTCTTCAGTGTGTGTGTGTGTGTGTGTGTGTGTGTGTGTGTGTGTCCGTCCTCACCTGCTGTCTGATATTCACAGTTGTTGACTTTCTCTCTGATGGTGCTCAGAGCAATTGGCTTTTTGATGATGTCATAGTAGTCAGGGACCTGCAGACGGGTGGACACAGAGACAGACAGGTGTAGTATATGTATCCAGGTGTGTGTGTGTGTGTGTGTGTGTGTGTGTGTGTGTACCTGAGTCCTGGACACCAGCTTCATGAAGGGCCAGCTGTCTTCATGTCGGACCAGCTCCACCGTTAGCTGCTCGCAGGCCGACAGCTCGTGGACGCCGTGGTTCCTGCCGGAGGAGCGCCGACTGGACGAAGACGAGGAGGAGCAGGCGGAGGATGAAGGGGGGAGGACGGGTTTGGAGGGTTTAGGAGGGGGAGTCACATCTGGGGGAGGAGAGGGGAGAGGTTAACTGGTGTTACTGATGTTAAACATCAAGGTCCAGTTCAGACAAGAGCTCCACATACACCTGTCTGAAACCAGCTGTTTACCTGTTGACAGGCGATACTGTGTGCTGATTGGTCCTTACCTGTTGGCGGTCTCTTGCGGGCCTCGCTCTGACCAGGTGAGGTCTTGCTGTTGCTGTTTGTCGGCAGGATTTCGTGGCTCAGACGGGCACTGACTCGACTCCCAGAGCGGGCGGCAGGTTTACCTCCAGACGCCGTGTTGGCCTTCACGGTGGGGGGTGTGGCTTTTTTCCCTGAGGATCTGTGATTGGACAGAATCAGTAAACTGGGATCAGAGTTCAAGTGAACTGGTATCCTGTACAATGAACTGGGACCAGACAAACAGATACTGACTTAGAGGCTGATGAATTCTTCCCTGCTGATGCTGTGCTGCTCTTGGGCGTGGCCTGTTGACCTTTGGGCGTGGCCTGCTGCCCCTTGGGCGTGGCCTGTTGGTTCTTGCCTTTCGGGGGCGGGGCCAAGCTCTTCTTGGTGCTGCAGAAGATAAACTGCTGTTTGAGCTGATCTCAGAGCAGATGGACGAAGCTGAAATATTTCCACACTTACCTCACGATGACTTCTTCTTCTTCCTCCTCTGACTCCTCCTCTTCCTCTGACTCCTCCTCTTCTTCTTCTGACTCCTCCTCCTCCTCCTCCTCCTCCTCTTCTTCTTCTTCTTCATCCTCCTCTTCTTCTTCCTCCTCGTCGATAGATGAGCGTTGACGGGACGGTAGGCGGCTAGATCTCTGTTTGGGTCGACAGTCTGGACAGAACCAGTCGCCCTCTGGGACCGACTGAGGCACAACAGACAGACAGTTACAGTCCACAGAACCAGACCAGAATCAGAACCAGAACATGTGACAGTGTTAGCATGATGCTAATTCAGGCTAACTCTCCAAAGCACTGTAAAGACCTGCCGTTTTTGTACAGTCATTAACAGTTTCCGACTGGTGGGTGTGGCCTGTATTTACCTTGAGGCGGGGCCTCAGACAGTGGGTGTGGTGTCCTCGGTCGCAGCCGTCACACAGCAGCATGTTGTCAGCGTCTCCTTTGCGTCTGCAGATGCGACAGCGAGCGTTGAGGATGGAGCGAGACCAGAGGACGCTTCTCTCCAGACTGGACAGGTGGACAAACACCTGGACACAAACATCAGCATGTTAGTCCCACAGTCAAGACTGAAGTGTGTGTGTGTGTGTGTGTGTGTGTGTGTGTGTGTGTGTGTGTGTGCGCGCGCATGCGTCTGACCTGAGACAGACTTGAGCAGGACTGCAGAGACTCCCTCCATCGCTCCAATACCGTCTTACTGACCCGACCGCTGTCACTGCCGTCTGACAGGAAGAGAGACAGAACCGACACAGACAGGAGGACAGACAGACAGTGTGAGTCTCCTGACAGACAGAAGCACCGACAGTGATGATGACGACATCTGTAAAGGTTCACGTCACTCTGCTGACATCAGTTCAGAGTTGTGTTAAACAGGAAGTCGTACCGTCACTGGCCTGGTCGTCGTCCTTCTTCTTGTTCTTCTTCGTCTTCTGCTCTTTCTTTGAGTCATCCTCACCCAGCGGTGCTTTGAGGAAGCGTCTCTCGATGCCTTGCTCAATGTGAGCGAGGGCCTGAGCCAGGATTCGTACTGAGCTGCTGACGACCTGAGGAGTCCCAGAGCCGCTGCAGGATGCCACGCTGTCGGCCTTCAGCTCCTGCAGCCTGAAACACACACACACATTTAAAACACACATGGACACAGGAAGAGGAGGAAGGCACACAGGAAGTACCTGTCTCTGGCTCTCAGGTGTCAATGTTTGTTACCTGTCTCTGGCTCTCAGGTGTGAATGTTTGTTACCTGTCTCTGGCTCTCAGGTGTGCAGGCGAGTCCACCTCCATGGCCTCCTCTCGTCCGTTCTCTCGGCCATCGGAACTCAGCAGCTCGTAGTTTCCCGCTTCCAGCGCTGAGCGCCACACCTGTCTGTCCATCACCTGAACACAGACATACAATACAGAAAGACAGGTGAGTGTGATGTCAGCTGCTGTGTCGACTGTTCACCACCAGGTGTGTGTTTACCTTCAGAGTTCCCAGAGTTCCCTGGTGGATCCGGTCCTCGATGTCCAGCAGCAGGTCTCTCAGTCTGCCCTCCATCAGAGTCTCAGCTGAAGCAGTGCATTCTGGGACAGATCGGGACGACTCCGGGTGATCTGAACAAACACCACAGGTGTGTTTACAGGTACTTTACAAGCAGTATACCTGAGTGCATATACCTCCTGTGTGTATTCACCTGTATACACCGATCAGCCACGACATTAAACCACTGACAGGTGACGTGAACAACATTGATCATCTCATCACAATGTGACGTTCTGCTGGGAAACCGTGGGTGCTGCCATTCATGTGAATGCCACTTGACACCAGCACCACCCATCCAAACACTGTTGTGGACCAAGTACACCCCCTCATCACAACAACACTACCCGATGGCAGTGGCCCCCCAGCAGGACAATGTGCCCTGACACACACAGACACTGCTCAGGAGCAGCTGGAGGAACACAATAAAGGGCCCGAGGTGTTGACCGGGCCTCCAAATTCCCCAGATCCCATCTGATCAGCATCTGTAAGACGTGCTGGAGCAGGTCTGACCCATGGAGGCCCCGCCCCCAACATACAGGACCCAGAGGATCCACTATAAAACGCCCTGGTGCCAGACACCACAGGACCCCCTCAGAGGTCTGAAGTCCATGTCTTGACAGGTCAGAGCTGTTTTGGCTGCACAAGGGGAACCTTCACAATATTAGGCAGGTGGTCATAATGTTATGCCTGATCGGTGCATATGTACCTGTATACATTTACCTGAATGGCTGTACTTGCTCCGGTCACAGTCCTGCAGCAGGTGTTGCAGTCTCTCCCTCTCCTGCAGCAGCGCCTCCTTCAGGCTGCTCTCGCGGTGACCTCGGGGGTTCAGGGCCTCGATCAGCTGATCCACCTCCTCCACTGAGTTGTAGAAAGACCATTGGTTGGGACGTTTGACAGGCGGCCCACATGTGTGGAGGGGGGCGGGGCTTGAGCCAGCACTGTACAGCAGGAAGTTTTAATGACCATTAGAAACATCACTCAACACCTGAGCTCCTCATGCCTCACACTCGGGACCAGAAGGAGACGCAGTCACCTACCTTCCCTCTGCAGGCTCCTCCTTCACCTCCTCGTCCTCCATCTTGGTGGTGGTGTCCTGTGCAGGTTTGGGGTTTGGTTCCAGCATGTCCTCCGTCAGACCGAAGCAGTCCTCCTCCACAAACAGGGTGGAGGCTGAGGGGAGGAGCCAGTAGCGGCGGTACAGGCGATCTCTGCCCAGAGGCAGCAGGCAGGTGCAGGCCGCCGCCTTCTGAATCCGCTCCAGCAGCTCTCGAACCTGCGAGGTGAGATGAACATGACGTTCAGATCACACTGTGATCGATCAGCTCAGTAAAACATGAGTTGATCAATAATTAGATGTGTGGTTAATGAGTCCGTTTCTAACCTTCTCCTGCTCGCTCTCCAGCTCCTCTGCAGGCAGGCTGGTGGGGGGGCAGGACAAGGGTTTGGGGTCAGAGGTCATCAGCTGCTGTTTCTCTTTCTGGTTCAGTTTAGCTGCAGGAGAGACGACAACCATGACTCATCAGGATGCATCACGGCGCATCACGAAAGAATGAAAATCAGTCGAGGTAAAGGTACAGTGATTCATTTATCTACCTTTCATCTTCTTCTTGTTGGACGAAGAGTTTTGCTCCTCGTCTTCTTCAGTGTTTTGTTCTACAGAAGTCTCACTGTCAACATGTTAACAAATCAGAAGGACATTTATTATAATAAACTTAATAACAGCTCAAATAAAATAAATTTAATGTGACTTTGTTCAGTAAATCAGATGCCGTCAGTTTCTCCACTACCTGTTAGCTTGGAGTCCTCCCTTCACCTCCTGCTCCTTCAGTCTCTCCTCCTTCTCCTTCATCCTCTGCTCCTGCTCCCTCAGCTTCTCCTCTTTACGAAGACGAACCCTGAAGGAGGAGAAGGACGGACACATCAGGAATCTGCTTCTCAATGTTGTCCTGATTGATCTTTAATACAATGTACCTGTGTATATACACCTGTTCATATACCTGTGTGTATACTGTTTATATACCTATGTGTATACTTGTGTGTATACACGTGTGTATACATATATTTTGCAATCTAAATGAATTAATCTGGTGCACTTTGAGAGTATCAATCACGTATCACATCAAGAAGTTGGAATGACAATTTCAAGGTTTTTAATAATATGAGCAGTTCACAAAAAAATGAAATTTTGATCATCAGTTACTATGAAATTGTAGTTGATTTGCAGCATTTTTAACAATGATTTGCTCCATAACTGCAGACCTGCAAACTCCTGAGAGTGAAAAAGGTGACAAGGTCCGAAACCAGACCAAGGTGGGGGGTCCGGGGGCATCCTCCCCCGGGAGAAAATTTTAGTGATTTTAATATGCAAATTACGCTTTTTGGAGCGTTTTGACACTAGAAGTTGCTACATGGCTCTTGCTCGGCACATAGTATATCCATCCATCCCAATTACAATCCCAGACATATCCCAGATTCCCAGTTAAAGAGAGAGCAAATCTCTCATAAAAGACGGCTTTGAGAGAATAAGATCACCTCACATTCTTTCTTATCTTATATCTTTTTATTTTTTAAGTCTCTTCGCCTGTACAAGAATTTCGCATGCACGTGACTGACAGAAAATCAATCAGCAACTATTTTGATAACCAAATAAGGAAAAATGCCAACATGTATTTATTGTAGCTTCTCAAATCAGATGACTTTAAGCTTTTTTGTGTCATACCATACGTGATAGTAAACTGAATATATTTGGATTTTGGACCGTTGATCAGACAAAATATGACATTTGAAGACATCACCATGTGCTCTAAGAAATTATAACCAACTATTATAACTATTTTCTGACATTGTGTTGTGTTTATTACTTGTTTCACATCAGGTTTAATGTTTTGTGCCATTGTGGTTAGAGATGTTCCGATACCATTTTTTCCTCCCGATACCGATTCTGATACTTATGCTGTGGGTATCGGCCGATACGAGTACCGATACCGATACCAGTGTGTTATAAAAAATTATATATATCATACTACGCCTGCATGACTGTGATATGATCATCATTGTGGTGAGGCCTGGCTCAGGTTAAACCCTTTGTAAAACATGAATGAATACAGCAAATGAAAGCCATTTATTTTTAAAAAGAATAGTATAAAGCCGAATTCAGCACAGAGCAGACAGGAAGTCAGACACGAAATAATAACATGACATCCGGTTAATTTTCAAAATAAAACACTTGTGTTGATACAAACACAAAAACCTCAAATAAGAGACAAATACGCGCTCTTCTTCTAATCCTTCAGTCGGGAACACTTCGTCGTCCTCGGTTTCGTAACTCCAGCTGATCGGCGGAGCTGCGCTGTGGCGGACTCAAAACACAGCTGGTGGGGGTTGCCGGACGAGGTCGATGGAGCCAAACCGTACCGGAGCCGTAACGCAGCGGACAGTATCCGGTAGAATCTCAGAGCTAGGCTAATAAATTACGTGGTATCGGATCGGTGCCTGGACTCCAGTACTCGCCGATACCGATGCCGGCATTTTCGGCAGTATCGGAGGCATTTCCGATACCGGCATCGGAATCGGAACAACTCTAATTGTGGTCACAGAGATATCAGCTGAGCTAAGATTTAAAAAAGGACTGTTTCATTTAATTTTACATTTCCTGAGACTTTCAGCACCGCAGTCTGGGTCAAAATGAGTCCAGCCGACTTCACTGCACTCAGCACCGGAGCACAGAAACAGAAATGAGTCGTTTGGTTCCGCTGGTTTTGCTCTCAGATATTAAGACTTTAATTTTTAAAGTCCTGCTGTTGTCCTGCGCTGCAAACCGATGCTTGAAAACAGACAATATTGAACGGCGCTGTACTTTTCCACAGATTGAATGAAATACAGCAGCACTCAGGACTTATTGCTCTATCTTTCAGTGATTTCTCTCCTTATCGGTGAAATATGACAAACTGAAGTCGCAGCTCCGGTTAACGTGGATGCCTATAGGGAGTAACATTAGCGGCTAGTAGTTAAAGCTAAGCTAACGCTAACCGTATTTAACGAGCATGCAGCTGCAGCGGCTCCGGTGTTGACAGCAGAGTGAAAACACACCTGAATCTTTTCACACTAACTCGCCTGCAGACGAACCCGACAAATGCGCAGCATCACGCCTTCTTTATGTTACAGTACCAGCTGACCACAGATACTTTGCTGAATCAACGGCGCAAAACACAACGTTATGTTATTGTGAGCAGCATAAACATATTTTCGGTTCATTATGAGACTGTGGCGGGCCGCCATGGTCTCGGTAATTAATGGGAAACACTGGGACGGGTGCTTCTCTGTGGGGTTTTTTCCTGTAGGTGTCGGGCTGTCGCCGCTGAGTTATTACTACATCTTGTCCAATAAGGTTTATTCCAGCCTGAACAACATCAAATTGTCACTCCAGTGAGGCCAGACTCTATCACTCCCCTTCCCCTTTTTGAAAAACTCCCCGGTTCTGCACGATTCACGTAAATGAAAGGTGACTAGTTTGCAGGTCTGCATCTACTCCGGCCTCCTCTATCCAACTCCAGCGCCACTTATTTTTCACTCCCGCTTCCCGTCTCGAGGTTTCTTCGCCTGGTTTAATATAGCTGGCATCCATGCTAGCAGTATACAGTAAACCAGCTCCTCACCGCTCTAACGTTGTCCGAGGTGCCTGAAAACTTAAGGCCTGCCCTACTATGCCTCTGATTGGCTAGAACTCCTTGGTTACCTTGAGTACCATTGGTAGTTGGAACTATCACTTTAAACGACTGGTTACAGTTTGTTTTTTTTATCATGTTGATGATTAAAGAAAAAAAACTTCACCAAAATATTCCTACGCCGGATTTCCGGTACCGTGCCGGAGGTCTTCAAGCCCTGTATACCTGTGTGTATACCTCCGTGTATACCGTGTGTATACCTCCGTGTATACCGTGTGTATACCCCCGTGTATACCGTGTGTATACCTCCGTGTATACTGTGTGTATACCTCCGTGTATACCGTGTGTATACCCGTGTATACCTGTGTGTATACAGCGTGTATACCTCCGTGTATACCGTGTGTATACCTCCGTGTATACCGTGTGTATACCGTGTGTATACCGTGTGTATACCGTGTGTATACCTCCGTGTATACTGTGTGTATACCGTGTGTATACCCGTGTATACCGTGTGTATACCTCCGTGTATACCGTGTGTATACCCGTGTATACCGTGTGTATACCTCCGTGTATACCGTGTGTATACCAGTGTATACTGTGTGTATACCTGTGTGCGGCCTCCTCTCGGTCGCGGCGGTGTTGTTCGGCTCTGATTTCTCTCAGTTCCTGTTTGGCAGCTCTTTGATCCTCCACACAGTCTTCAATCAGGTCTCTGCTGGACGCCAAGGTCAGCAGCTTCCCCACCAGAGCCTGTAGGATCTTCAGCTTCTCCCCTTTAAACATGTCAATAACTGGTCAATAACTGATCAATAACTGATCAATAACTATCTAAATCATTTGTTACTGTCTTACCTGGTGTTAGGTCGTACACCGCTGTGCCTGACAGCTTCTTCAGCAGCGCTGGTTCGGCCAATCGCAACTCGACACACGGGTCGTCCGTCAGCGTGAAGCCACCCTGCTTCTGGTAGCGGAACTTGGCGTTGCCGTGGTAACAGTCGGCACCGGACGCCAGGATGTGCAGCCGCAGGATCTCTGACAGCGTGCAGCTGTCTAGGTCCAACTTCCTCAGACTGCAGCCCTGATGCAGCTGAGGCCAGGCCGCAGCCAATGAGGCAATAGCACTCAGAGCTGACTGAGTGACATCACAGTCGTCATCCAGAGCCTCCGACAGGTCTGCACATAAACAATACACACATTATACATGCAATATACACACACGTTGTATGTGTGTGTTTGTGTGTATGTGTGTGTATGGCGGTAGAATCGTGTCATATTGTGTGCGCACGTATCAACTGAACGTGTCACACACGCGTGCTTTGACGCCTGTGCAGCGAGCAGCGCCTGACGTGTAATGTAGTTTCCTCATTGACTTATAATGGTCCTCCGTTCACGTGACTACGCGTGACAACTGCTACATGCTGGTAATCACATGACGCTCGGTGACTATGTGTAACATTCTTGTGTTTTTTTTGCGAACGCACGCATTAACGCTCGCATGAAGATAATTGAACATTTTTGTCACGGGCTCACACGTAGGCGGAAATGACGTGCGCAAACTACGTCACGCGTAACAAGAAGCTGCGTGCGCACGTCTGTCTGTCACTGTTTGACAAATGTTGTTACGCGTTCACACACACGTGCGGTCGCAGATTCTGATGTGCGACTGGAAGTCGATCTGCACCGTGCACAACACTCCGCGTACATGAACGCCTCCGTAGTTGTTGTGTTCCACTTTCATCCAGTAGATGGAGCCATCGATCAATACGAGATACAGAGACACACAGAAAATATCTGAGTGAATAAATTATGGTAAAGCTCACCAGGCAAGACAAGTTTATTTGTATAGTACATTTCAACAACAAGGCAATTCAAAGTGCATTACATAAAATATACAGCAAGTAAAAGCAACAGGCATCATAAAAAAGACATTAATCACATTAATGTAAGTACAATTAAGTATATGGGACAGGAGACAGATATAAAAACTAAACAAGGCAGATAAATAAAAGTTACAGTGCAGTGTGAGAAGAAGGCTCAGATGTGATTTCATCAAAGGCAGCAAACAGAAAAGTCTTCATCCTGATTTAAGGAAACTGTGAGCTGCAGCAGACCGACGGTTTTCAGGGAGCTTGTTCCAACGTGGAACGTGAAAATGAAATGCTGCTTCTCCGGTTTAGTTTTGACAGAGAGCAGATCCGTCCCAAATGACCTGAGAGGTCTGGATGGTTCATAACGTACCAGCAGATCAGAAATGTACTTTGGCCCTAAGCCGCTCAGCGCCTTATAAACAGCCAACTGCACCGTAACATCACTCCTGTGACAGACAGGGAGACGGTCCAAAGATCTGATGACTGGAGTGACACGATCCACCCTCCTGGTCCCACTGATATATATATATATATATATATATCTCCTCTTCAATTCTGGCAGGCAGTGTGTGGCTCACTGCTGCCTCCCCTGGTCAACTACACTTCAGTAAAATGAAAAGGCCAACTACGTGAGGCGTTCATGTACGCGGACTGGTGCGCGCGATGCAGATCAACTTCAGGTTGCGTAGCATCAGAAACTGCGACCGCACGTGTGTGTGAACGCGTAACGTCATTTGTCAAACAGTGACAGACAGACGTGCACACGCTGCTTCATACGCACGCAGCTTCTTGTTACGCGTGAAATACAATCTGCACGTAACAACGCACACACGCACGCATAACAAAGTAATCATGCACACACACGCTGCTGTGCGTCTCTCTGGTTGTTTTGACATCGATTTACCGTCATAGTGTGTGTGTGTGTGTGTGTGTGTGTGTGTGTGTACCTTCAGCCTGGTCTTTGGCCACCTCCTCCTGCTCCTCGGCAAGAGCCTGAAAGATGGCCGACAGGAAGAAGAACAGCAGCTCACACAGAGGACCTTCAGGGTCGGAACCCACCAGAGCCTCCTCTAGAACCTCTGAGGACAAAGAGAGAACATCTGTCAGAACTGAAGGAACATCTGATAGAACCAACTTAACATCTGTGAGAACAAACAACATCTGCTAGAACCATCACGACCACCAGAACCTCTGTAGAAAGGGAGAACCTATAAGAAGAACCTTAACTTTCAGAGAACAGAACGTGTATTTAATCACATTATAGCTCTAGAAACTGTCAGAACTGAAACACCTGTAGAACAATTGTGAGAACCTTGAAAACCATCAATTGAAGCCACTCAGCTTCTAGATCCTGCGAGAACCTTTTAGAACCTAAACGTTCAGCAAACCTGAAGAACATTTGTTAAGTAAAAGTTAAAAACCTCCCAGGCCTTCACTAGAACCACAAGAACGTTCTAACCCAGAGAGACTCCGTCGGAGAACTCGTCCTTCAGGTCAAAGACCTCTCCGAAGGCCCGCAGGAACTCCAGAACCATCAGAGCGTCTCCAAAGAGCTCAGCTGGAAGACGAGTCCTCACTGGAACTGGACTGGGAAGCTCCTGTAGGACCAGCGCACACAGAAAAAGAACCTGGTTCAGAGAAGAACACTCACAGACCTGCAGGTCCATTACTTCATCCTTCTGCAGTAATGGTTCAATCTAAACTTTATTTGTACAAACGAACGGATGGGAACAGAGTGACTGCTCTGTGGTGCGTTCACAGACCTTCAGGTCTTCACACTCCATGTCTTCTCTAGGTTTGTTCCACAGTTTCAGACGTTCTGCGTACTTCTTCTTCTCCTCCTTGAGCTTCTCTCGCTCCTGAAGATCAGAGTAAAGACATCTCAGCTCTCAGACACTTTGATTTTATTAATTGATTGATCAGTTTTTAATTAATAAATAAAATAAAGTATAAAACTCACCTTCTCCTTCTCCAGCTTCCTGCGCTCCTTCTCCTCCCTCCTCCTCTGTTTCTCCTCCTCAAACCTCCTCCTGTGCTCCTCCTTCAGCCTCTCTCTGTCCTCCCTATCCCTCCTCTTGGCCTCCTGAGCCTCCTCCTTCTCCTTCTTCAGTCGAGCTTTGTCCTGAGCGGCTGCAGCCATCTCCTCCCTCTGCTGCAGCAGCTTCAGCTTCTCTGCCGCCTTCAGCAGCGACGAGCCGGCCTGTGAACGCATCACGACATCACAGACTGTGAACGTAACATCCAGATGAACCTGCGACACTTCACTGACCCTCAGCTCACGTTATTGATTAGAAACATTTCATAACACTTGATCACTGATCAGATGGCTGGGTCACACATTTTACAAACACTGTTTTCACACATTAAACTTAAATCAGTGGAGCGACATCACTCACCTGTCCAGGTGAGCCCCGCCCTCCACCTTTAGAGGGGGGGCTGAAGGGGAACAGGGGGGGCTCATCAGGGAAGAACTGAGAGAACGTTTGTTCAGACAGACCGTACTTCATCACTGTGGAGGACTGAGAGACAGGAAGTGATCGTCAACGCACAGGAAGTCATTAACAGGTCATATGGTGCGTTCAGACCAAACGTGAAGAGAACACGAATTTGATCGCAGGATTATTAATTATTTTCGAGTTTCAGCGTCTGGTTGACGGCAGCTTCCAGCTCGACCTGAGGCTGACCGGTGTCCAGGTCTCAGCTGCAGAGCGTCTGTCTCCACTAAGATCAAAATTAAAATCAATAAATAGTAACTGTGAGCAGCAGGTAGACGGAGACTGAATGAATCTGTCAGTCTGAACCAGAACAAAGAGGTTCTCTGTGTTCCGACTCAATAAACGGATCAGAAGCTGAAATAACATCATGATGCTGCGTCAGGTCTGTCGGACCAGGGCAGTGTTTTCAGCTCAGAGGATGTGTGAATGATAACTTTGTTATATTGTCGACCTGCAGATGATTCGCCTGGTGTTTGGTCTGAACGCCTCATCGAACAGCACTCTTGTATTTATCATCGTGGGGTATTAATATTCTCACCTTGAGTACGATGGTCCCGTTCTGAGGTTCACAGTGTTGTTTGAAGAGCAGCTTCAGTCTCTCTCTGGACACTGTGGACTTCCTACGACTGAACACACAAACATCAACATCCACACAGAGACGATCAGCTGACATCAAACATCTGTGGAGAGTTTATAAGAAACTGAAAACGTTTGTTTGCTTCTGGTTCATATTAAATCTTCTTCAAAGCAGCAGAGTGATCCGGTCCTGAAGCAGGTCCGGTCCACTGAGGATCAGTTCGTCCTTCAGCAGTGACGAAGACTTAAATATTCAAGTTTTGTTCTGAAACTGATTATTTTCACTGTCGATTCATCTGTCGGTCATTGTTCTGGATTAACTGATCAGTGTTTGGTCTCACACATCTTCAGATCGTCACAGAGCGGAGACGGTTTCATTACAGTCGACACTAATCGATTAATTGATTATCTGTCTGAATTCAAACTTGCAGTCTCTAATCACAGAGTTTGAAGTTATCTCCCCGTCCTCCAGCAGAGGGCGCTCTTTAAACCTCCTCTTTTATATATACTGATCAGTAACGTGAGCTAATCAATAAAGGTGACTGAGCTGATCAGATGAACAGACACTCCTGCAGATGTTAACAGTAACAAACCTGCTGACTGTCCATCAACAGCCTGACTGATAGACTGATCGATCAATATCAGCTGATCAGATCTATCAGTATCAGACATGTTGTAAAAGAGGAAAGCTTTAATAATAGTAATAGTTACTTGAAGTAATCGATTAGTTTTATTTGTAATTTAAGTGTCAAAATGCACACACACACACACACACACACACACACACACACACACACACACACACACACACACACACACACACACAGAATGGATGATGTCACAGTCTCACCTGATCTGATTGGCTTTAACAGTGAAGGGTTCTCTGTGTTCGCCCTTCATCATCATCCTCACTGTGTATTTGAACACTGATGGACTCAGAGGCTTCTTCTTCCTGCTGACACACACACGCACACTCAGATCATTAACTACCTACATTACCCACAGTGCACCTCTCCCTCTGACAGTTGTTATCAGCCTGCAGCAGACGTCTTTATAACTCACAACAACAAACTGTCTGTTTCTAACTTCAACTGATTCATGTGACATCACTCGAGGTCATTAATCAGACGGCTCACTGCTCCCTCTGAAGGATCTGGACCTGGAGACACGAGCTGACGGTTAAACCCCGCAGGACCAGGTGACCTTTGACCTACTGACCCGTTGACCTGAGCGCTGGGACTCTGGAAGGCGTTGCTCTCGTCGTCACTGTCGCTGATGACGATGGTGTCGCCCCCAGCTGGTTTGATGTGGCCGTTAGCAGCCGGCGCTCCGTTAGCGCTCGAGTGAGGAGAGTGAACCTGCAGGATCTCACACACATGTCTGACACACACACACACACACACACACACACACACACACACACACACACACACACACACACACGTCATGTTTGTTAGCATGTTAGCGGTTTGTGTCTCCAGCAGCTCCTGAGGGAAACACCCGTCTGTTTAGCTGCTGAACGTGTTTGTTTGTTGTGTTCAACAGACAAACAACCAGCTGAAACTCATGAAGCTGCAGGTTCAGATTATAATCATCATCATGGAGGAAGGAGATGATGACTCCTCCTTCGTTGAAACTCTGACCTGCTTCTTTCATCAGAACAAGATCCTTCATTTCTACATTTTAACCACAAATCTTAAACATTAATTCAAATCTTCATGTAAATATTAAAGGAGCACTCTGTAGTTTTATAATGAGAAGGGAAACATTTTTACTGACTCAAACTAAATAAAAAAACTCTCTTTGTTTATATGTGGCGGACCCTGCCACCTTTCTATCTTCAAACAGTGCAAACAAGCTGTTCTCAAGCTCTGAGAACAGCTTGTTTATTCACTGATGGAGACAGTTTGTGTTATTACCTCAGTAAAACTGATGAATACAAACTGTTGTAGCTGAATCATATTTAATGTTCACACTCTTCTCTCCTCTGTGACTAACGATAACTCGTGTAGGGTTGTCATTGTCTCCGTACCGGGCTCCGTTGCGTCCCGTGACGTCCACTGTCTCTCCGGGGAAGAAGCGGTCTTTGACGAAGACATAGACGTCCTCGCAGAGCTCCGTCAGCCTGCAGCGGTGGCTCAGAGCGGCCAGGTGGAGCAGAGGCACCACCAGAGACGGAGGGAAGCTCTGCAGGCTCTGCTTCGCCCGCCGCTCGCTCTCCACCGCCTCCAGGTAGGTGAGGCCCGCTCGCCCCGTCAGAGCACAGCTCCACACCAGACTGTTACACAGGATGGTCCGCTCAAAGAACTCACTGAGGAGGCAGGAGGAGAGGAGAGGAGTGAGACCTCCTGTCACACATCAACATCAACACAGATCTGAGATCAATAACTTTTTATTCTGTTCACCAACACAGAACTTCCACTGAGGAGCTTCATCTTCAAACTGAACTCATTAAAAATCAGTCTGATGTTGGTTTTTAGTTCTTCACACACATCTGAAAATAAAGAAATCAATCAGCAGATGATCAATAATCACAAACTCTGACTTTATATTTCTTTGAGTTCTTTTCTTATAAACCTGAGTTTGTTCCTTCAGTCAGACGTGTGATGCTGACCTGACAGACATCACCTACACTGCAGCTGGAACAGGTGAGCAGCCCCTCAGCAGGTGTTCAAACTTTATTGACACAGAGCTCAGTGACAGACAGCGGGCCTGTGTCATCAGCTAACGGCTAACAGCATCGAGCTAACGGCTCTGACAGCTTCAGTTAGCTAACTCAGCTAACAGCCGCCAACTCTCTTTAGCTCGGTTAGCTTCGCTTTAACAGCTCACCTGTCCCCTCCTGACACCACACACCTGTCCTGACCTGTTCTCCGTCTGTTCTCAGACACTTTCTCGTCTGTACAAGTTAGATTTTTCACTCTCAGTAAACTTGGTTCTCTGTTTGTTGTCTGGAAGTTTGCCAGCCGACCAACTGTCAGTCAAAGTGGACTCCAGCGGCTCTCTGGCCTCCGTCCAGGTGAGACAGGTGAGTGGGGACACTTACTCGTAGCTCCTGAAGATCTCGTGTGTGATCTTGCAGAGGAAGACCTCCTCGTCCGGCCGCAGGTCCGCCGGAGGTTTCTGTCGGAGGAAGGCTTTTCTGTGGAGGAGCGGCATTTCAGCTCCGCTTCACCGGCGGCAGCACTTTGAAAAAAAGGAGGGAAACCGAGTCACAAAGACCGAACCTGAGAGCCAAAGTGACCCACAACAAACCAAAGTCCACCCTCAGACCCGAACCGGAGCCCTGAGCCCGGAGGACCGGAGCATCCACCGAGCAGAAGGAGCGCGGGGCGGCGCGGCTCTTTTGTTACAGCCGCTGTTAATCTGCCCACATGGAAATGAGACGTTCACTGTCCGACACACAAACTGTCTGTTTGAGCCCAAAACTACACAAACACACGTCTGCCTCCGCCCTCACCCTCTACAAGTCCGCACGAACACTTCTCTGACCAGCTTCACCGAGTTGTGTAACGATGAGGAGATAATCTGCGGTGAATGTTGAAGAACAAGTCCCGAGCTGAGCTGAGCCGAGCGGAGCCGAGCGGAGCGGAGCGGCGGCTTGTTGACCAAGTTTTCATCCACTTCACGGACCCGCTCAGAACTCGGACAACTCAGTGTTCACTCAGCTGAAGCTCATTTACAGAAACGATATGGTGTTAACATGTTACTGTGTGTGTGTGTGTGTGTGTGTGTGTGTGTGTGTGTGTGTGTGTGTGTTACATGTTACTGTGTGTGTTCTACATGTTACTGTGTGTGTGTGTGTGTGTGTGTTACATGTTACTGTGTGTGTTCTACATGTTACTGTGTGTGTGTGTGTGTGTGTGTGTGTGTGTGTGTGTGTGTTACATGTTACTGTGTGTGTTCTACATGTTACTGTGTGTGTGTGTTCTACATGTTACTGTGTGTGTGTGTGTGTGTGTGTGTGTGTGTTACATGTTACTGTGTGTGTTCTACATGTTACTGTGTGTGTGTGTGTGTGTGTGTTACATGTTACTGTGTGTGTGTTCTACATGTTACTGTGTGTGTGTGTTCTACATGTTACTGTGTGTGTTCTACATGTTACTGTGTGTGTGTTCTACATGTTACTGTGTGTGTGTGTTCTACATGTTACTGTGTGTGTTCTACATGTTACCGTGTGTGTTCTACATGTTACTGTGTGTGTTCTACATGTTACTGTGTGTGTGTGTTCTACATGTTACTGTGTGTGTTCTACATGTTACCGTGTGTGTTCTACATGTTACTGTGTGTGTTCTACATGTTACTGTGTGTGTTCTACATGTTACTGTGTGTGTGTGTTCTACATGTTACTGTGTGTGTTCTACATGTTACCGTGTGTGTGTTCTACATGTTACTGTGTGTGTTCTACATGTTACTGTGTGTGTGTTCTACACGTTACTGTGTGTGTTCTACATGTTACTGTGTGTGTTCTACATGTTACTGTGTGTGTGTGTTCTACATGTTACCGTGTGTGTGTTCTACATGTTACTGTGTGTGTGTTCTACACGTTACTGTGTGTGTTCTACATGTTACTGTGTGTGTTCTACATGTTACTGTGTGTGTGTGTTCTACATGTTACCGTGTGTGTGTTCTACATGTTACCGTGTGTGTGTTCTACATGTTACCGTGTGTGTGTTCTACATGTTACCGTGGTCACAGTCAAAGCCTCACGTATAAATATTCTCCAGTAAAAGTCTTAAAGTATCTGATGTTAAATGTAGTTAAGTATCAAAGTATCAGTAAAGTAACGGATCATATATTAACATGTATAAACTGTGAGTCAGCTGATCATCAGTCACTGTTGTTATCTGACTGACATGTGCTACTTTGGCTCTGATGCAGCTTGTAATCTGTAAAGTAACTAGTTACTGAAGACATCAAATAAATGTAGTGGAGTAAAAAGTATTATTATTATTACTGATGATGAAGATGATGATGGTGATGATGACGATGAAGATGGTGGTGTGCTGTATGAACCAGGTCTCCCTTTCAACAGATTTTAAACTCTTCCTGGTTCAACAGTAATATTTATTATTAACTAGTTTACTTTGAATAAATGAATAAAGTAGAAAGATGAAATAAAACGTATGTTTAGTTACAGAGTTTATTGATGTCTGGACAGTAAACACGTCACTGGTCATACATGTGGTGACGTCAGACCAGGTGCTCTTTGTGTCTCGATGAATCAAAAACAGAATAAAAGTCGCTCCATGTGTCTGTCAGATATGTCCTGTTTCCGAGTTGAAGCGTGTTCCCTGAACGCACCATATGGAGTGAGTAAATGGGCGGGGCTTCACCGTAATCCTCTGCGCTGGTTGGTCGGCCGTCCTGCCGCTCCTCCACGGCCAGCCAATGGTTGCCCTGGACCCGGTCCCGTTGTGTCCGCCGCGAGGAGAACCGCGGCGAGGGATGACGTCAGAGGAGTTAACGGAAGGAAGCGGTGACGAGTGATGACGCAGAGTGCGTGACAGCAGGAGGTGATGCGTCACACAGAGGAAACCTCCACACTCAGGACTTAGACTCATAAAATGGCGGCCAGCTGATGAGTGTTTGAATTAAAATCATAAAAGTATTAAGTTTAAATGTTTGAATTTATCATTTAACATCACAACGTTTATAAACACAAGAGTGTTTATAAACACAACGTTTACACGTTTATAAACACTGTGTTGTGTTTATAAACGTTGTGTTTATAAACATGTCAGCTCTGTAACTACAGCAGCTGAACATCAGTTTGCAGGTGTGACGGCTTCATGTGATCGTTGACGTGTTTCACAGAGCGACTCCTCACAAACACAAAGGTTTAAAACATGTATGGAGGCCTGACAGGGCCAAACATCCACAACAAAGAAAGAAATGTCCCTAATGATTTTCAAAATAAATGTACACAGAATGTGACAAATTTATTTATTTACCTTTTAATTAGTTAATCAGTTTATTTACTCTCCATTTTATCTATCCGAGTCATTATTATCTCAACTCTTTATTTCTGTATTTTTCTTTTTACATTCATTTACATTTATTAAATTTATTTTTAATATTATCCTGGTGCATTTAATGGAAGAATAATTTATGTATTGAGCCATTTATTGATTGATTTTGTCACTGACAGGACTCATGGCTGACCTTAAAGGTGCAGTATGTAAGAATTTTAGTTCAAAACATTCAAAATTAAGTGAAATTATTGGCTGAATGTGGACAAAATAACAGTACTGACATAATGTCAAAGACCATATTTACTAAAGTTAGCATGCTAGCTAGCTAGCCCCAGGTCTGATAACCTTTCTCCCAGCAGACCAAAGCGCCTGTGATAGCAGTTTAAACACCAACACTCCCCTGGTAGTCTGGCTAGCTGCACAGCTAATTGAGCTATCGGACTTAGCTACAGTCATGTAAGAACAGTTACAGTTAGTAATAAACAGAGTACAGTTAGCAGCAGCTAGCAGTTACCCTGGTGATATGCTGCCCCCTGTTTGTTGGGAGTATGAAGTGAACATGAGACATTTAACAGCAACAACATTCAGTAGAAACATCACAGTTACTTTTTCCTATTCAGCTCTTTATTGCAAACTGACACAAGTCAAACCAGTCTGGACCAGTTTAGACCGGTTTGGATCAGTCTGGATCCGTTCCACAGCTCCATCTTTAGAAAGGAGGATTAACACAAAGCTGACATAAACATGTCTCCATGACAACATGATCAGAGTGACATCATGTTAGCATGCTAACAGCTGGCCTGTGTCGAGGTAAAATGGAGGACGGTCGTCAGTCGGACCTGAAAATGTATTAATGAATCACACAAACATTATGAGGACGGTTCCACCAGATTCAGTTTGAAACCAGTTCCTGAGAACTGAGGACGGACTTCATGTTCAGACTGAAGGACTCATGAGGAGCTGCTGGGTCCAGAACCAGAACCAGAACCAGAACTGGTCCAGAGCTGTAGAACCCTGCTCCAGAACAGTCCTCAGACCTTTAAACCAGTCTGGTTCAGGTCAGATGACCCTGTATAGGTGGATCTGTCTGATAGCGTCAGGGTCTGTGTCTCTGTCCAGGTAAACATCGTAGTCCACAGGAAGTTCCTCCACCCAGCCAGGCTGCAGCGCCTCCTGCTGGACACAAACAGGAAGTGGTTCATTGATGACAGTAAAGGACGTGTTTAAAACTGGTCCTGGTTTGTGTGTGTGTGTGTGTGTGTGTGTGTGTGTGTGTGTGTGTGTTACCTGCAGAGTGCTCAGACTCTCCTGCAGACTGGGGACTGTGACCAGCAGAGATCCTTTCTTTCTGAAGTTCTCCATGATGAACCTCCACGCTCTGAACACACACACACACACACACACACACAATCACTTCCTGTGTATATAAAAAGTTGAAGTGAATGCAGAACTTCCAGGTTTTGTTGCAGAAGTAAGAAAACCTCATTAAGAAGCAGAAGAAGAAGAAGGAAAAAGAGAAGAAGAAGAAGAAGAAGAAGAAGAATGTGTGTGTGTGTGTGTGTGTGTGTGTGTGTGTGTGTGTGTGTGTGTGCGTGTGTGTGTGTGTGTGAGTTGTGTGTCCTCACCTGACTTGTTCTCTGGGTTCCATGAAGAACTCGAACACGTTGTTCATGATGAGAACGTCTGCGTTCTGCAGCAGAGCATCCTGCAGGCAGATATCAGAGTGGAGAACCTGCAGGAGAGGGGACCTGTCAGAACTTGCTTCTGCTGGGTTCTACTGGGTTCTACTGTGGGTGTGTGTATCGTCACACTGACCTGTATCCTGTCCATCAGCTGGTATTTCTGGATGATGTCATTCTGCAGTTTGACGAACTCTTCACAGAGCTCCACCCCGATCAGCTGAGAGGCCGAGCTGAACACATGAGCCTGAACACACGTGTTCTACATGTTACTGTGTGTGTTCTACATGTTACTGTGTGTGTTCTACATGTTACTGTGTGTGTGTGTGTGTGTGTGTGTTCTACATGTTACTGTGTGTGTTCTGCATGTTACTGTGTGTGTTCTACATGTTACTGTGTGTGTGTGTGTGTGTTCTACATGTTACTGTGTGTGTTCTGCATGTTACTGTGTGTGTTCTACATGTTACTGTGTGTGTGTGTGTTCTACATGTTACTGTGTGTGTGTTACATGTTACTGTGTCTGTTCTACATGTTACTGTGTGTGTGTTCTACATGTTACTGTGTGTTCTACATGTTACTGTGTGTGTTCTGCATGTTACTGTGTGTGTTCTACATGTTACTGTGTGTGTGTTCTACATGTTACTGTGTGTGTGTGTGTGTGTGTGTGTGTGTGTGTGTTCTACATGTTACTGTGTGTGTGTGTGTGTGTGTGTGTGTGTGTTACATGTTACTGTGTCTGTTCTACATGTTACTGTGTGTGTTCTACATGTTACTGTGTGTGTGTTACATGTTACTGTGTCTGTTCTACATGTTACTGTGTGTGTGTTCTACATGTTACTGTGTGTTCTACATGTTACTGTGTGTGTTCTACATGCTACTGTGTGTGTTCTACATGTTGCTGTGTGTGTGTTACTGTGTGTTCTACATGTTACTGTGTGTGTGTGTGTTACATGTTACTGTGTGTGTGTTACATGTTACTGTGTCTGTTCTACATGTTACTGTGTGTGTGTGTTCTACATGTTACTGTGTGTTCTACATGTTACTGTGTGTGTTCTACATGTTACTGTGTGTGTGTTCTACATGTTACTGTGTGTGTTCTACATGTTACTGTGTGTGTGTTCTACATGTTACTGTGTGTGTGTTACTGTGTGTTCTACATGTTACTGTGTGTGTGTTACATGTTACTGTGTGTGTGTTCTGCATGTTATTGTGTGTGTGTTCTACATGTTACTGTGTGTGTGTGTGTGTGTGTGTGTGTGTGTGTGTGTGTGTGTGTGTTCTACATGTTACTGTGTGTGTTCTGCATGTTACTGTGTGTGTTCTACATGTTACTCTGTGTGTGTGTGTTCTACATGTTACTGTGTGTGTTCTGCATGTTACTGTGTCTGTTCTACATGTTACTGTGTGTGTGTGTGTGTGTGTGTGTGTTCTACATGTTACTGTGTGTGTGTTACATGTTACTGTGTCTGTTCTACATGTTACTGTGTGTGTTCTACATGTTACTGTGTGTGTGTTACATGTTACTGTGTCTGTTCTACATGTTACTGTGTGTTCTACATGTTACTGTGTGTGTTCTACATGTTACTGTGTGTGTGTTCTACATGTTACTGTGTGTGTTCTACATGTTACTGTGTGTGTGTTCTACATGTTACTGTTTGTGTGTTCTACATGTTACTGTGTGTGTGTTACTGTGTTCTACATGTTACTGTGTGTGTGTTACATGTTAGTGTGTGTGTTCTGCATGTTATTGTGTGTGTGTTCTACATGTTACTGTGTGTGTGTTCTGCATGTTCCTGTGTGTGTTCTACATGTTACTGTGTGTGTGTTCTACATGTTACTGTGTGTGTGTTACTGTGTGTTCTACATGTTACTGTGTGTGTTCTACATGTTACTGTGTGTGTGTTACATGTTAGTGTGTGTGTTCTGCATGTTATTGTGTGTGTGTTCTACATGTTACTGTCTGTGTGTTCTACATGTTACTGTGTGTGTTCTACATGTTACTATGTGTGTGTTCTACATGTTACTGTGTGTGTTCTACATGTTACTGCGTGTGTGTTCTACATGTTACTGTGTGTGTGTTCTACATGTTACTATGTGTGTGTTCTACATGTTACTATGTGTGTGTTCTACATGTTACTGTGTGTGTTCTACATGTTACTGCGTGTGTGTTCTACATGTTACTGTGTGTGTTCTACATGTTACTGTCTGTGTGTTCTACATGTTACTGTCTGTGTGTTCTACATGTTACTGTGTGTGTTCTACATGTTGCTATGTGTGTGTTCTACATGTTACTGTGTGTGTTCTACATGTTACTGTGTGTGTGTTCTACATGTTACTGTGTGTGTTCTACATACATTTACATCTACATTTACATTCAGGGCATTTAGCAGACGCTTTTGTCCAAAGCGACTTACAATAAGCACATTCGTCACAAGAAAGAAACCAACATATCACCATTGATAAAGTACAAAAGATAGAAACAATTTTCAACCCTGATGGGGACAAGCAATCCGCTTATGACCCACATTCCCACACTCAAAACACTTCATGTTCCCAGAGCTTGCACACACCATGTAGGACCCCTCCTCATATTTGACACGGAAAGAGACATCCAGTGTTTGAGTCGGAGACTCCAGAAACATGAACACTTGCCTCCGCAGAGACTGAACATGTTTCAGCTTGGCGTCCTTGCAGCCCAGACACACTGTCCGGAACCCACTCGCCAACCTCCCAAAGCACTTCAGCCCTTTCTCCAGCGCCTCGTTGGAGATAAACGGAGGGACTCCGGACACGGTGATCCGAGTGGAAGGCACCGCCAGCGGGGAAACTTGTAGGAACTCATTGTTCACATGTAGGCCGCTCTCTATGAGCTGATGGACAAACCCGTGCTCCTTCAGGAACACCACCACCGCTTTATTCATTTGCGTGGCACATGAGATGTTTCCGTGCCCCACCTTTCCACCTACCGCCAACAGAACATGCTCCACCATGGTGTTGGGCTGCGGTACCACCCTTACTCCATGCCTCAGAGAAAGGGACAGCGTCTCAGAGGACACCATCCCTGCCAAGAAACACGGTTTACCGTCAGCCAAACAACCACCAGACACACATCGAACTACACTAACAACAACCACAAACAACTACAATCATACAATAATGTGTGTGTGTGTGGTTCTGACCCCGTACAGGACAGCTCCCAGTCTGGAGCCCACGTCCACCAGCAGCCGGCCGCTGAGGTCTGGCAGAACGTTCTCAAACAGGAACTGAAGCTCTGAGATGGAGAACGAGTGAGAGATGAAGTCTGAGTGAGGAAGAGGAGGAAGATGATGTCAGCAGGGAGAACAGACATCAGTGATGATGATGATGATGATGATGAAGAGGTGTTCTGACCCAAAGGTGCAGTTTTGTGGGAGCCACAGTTGAGACAGTAGGACCGACTGAAGGTTCCCTCATGACACAGAGAGTCCACCTGATCTTCATCATACAGGAAGCTGTCCACGTGAACAGTGGGCTGAGAGCGCTGCTGCATCTGAAACACACCATCTTCATCATCATCATCACCATCTTCATCTTCATCACCATCACCATCTTCATCATCATCATCACCATCATCACCTTCATCACCATCTTCATCATCATCATCATCATCACCATCATCACCATCTTCATCACCATCACCATTTTCATCATCATCATCACCATCTTCATCATCTTCATCATCTTCATCACCATCACCATTTTCATCATCATCATCACCATCATCATCACCATCATCACCATCATCATCACCATCATCACCATCATCTTCATCACTGCCTGCCGTTCACCACAGTGAAGTCGGTTTCATTTTGGATATTCAACAGACATGTTCATTAGTTTCAGTCAATAAAGAACTCTGTTGAAAAATGAAGATTTTTCATTCAAAATATTCATAAAAATTAGAAGAAGAACTAAAATCCGATAAAACAAGACGTGTCTCCTTCCACCAGAGCAAGAAGACATTTCTGCATTGATTTTGAGTCGATGGGTCACATGACCTGGAAGCTATTGAAGAAAAAAGCAGTAATTTTCTATTCAAATATTATTTATACTGTAGTACTACAGTATCTTGCAATACTACAGTAGTATTGCAGTAGTATTCCAGTACCTTGCAGTATGCAGTACTCTCAGAAGGTAACATGGCGTCTGGAGGCAGCGTGGCCCTCAGCTCGTCTGAGATGTTGCGTAGAATCACCGTCCTGTTGTCTGACAGCAGCTCGTCCAGCTCGTCTGTACGGAGGCCCACACAGGTCAATATTACAAACGCTTTAAAGGTGCTGTATGGGCTGTTAGCCGTTAGCTTGTTAGCTCAGTTAGCTGTGCAGCTAGTTGGACTACTGGGGGAGTCAGGGCTAGCTGGTTAGCATGCTAACTTCAGTAGATGTCTCTGCTACACAGTAGGCCTCCAGAGATGTCGTCAACATAACATCAAAGACCGATTTTCTTCACATTGTTGATCATTTTTAACCGAGATTCTACATCATGCACCTTTAAATATTGTACTTTTACTCCATTACATTACTCCGACAGCTTCAGTTACTGGTTGACTGAATGTGTTCTTCAGATTAATAAACTGTTATATTGAATTAGATGAAAACATGGAATAACTCTTATAGACCATGATGCATTGCTGCAGATTAAACCAGCCAACAGGATATAAAGAGTTAATCACTCACACACACACACACACACACACACACACACAATAATACACAAACATCAGAATCACTGACAGGCAACAGATTACTGCAACATGAGTACAAGTACTCTGAGTACTCTGAGTATTCAGAGTACTCAGAGTATGAGTGACTGAAGCCTGTCCGATCAGCTCTGATTAAACTCTGACTGTAGATGATCACTTAAGTCTGCAGCTGATCAATAATCGAAGCCCACAGGTGAGTCTACCTGAGTTTCTGATCCAGTTGATCAGTGTGTGGAGTTCAGACGGCTTCACTTTGTTCAGCAGCTGCTTCACTTCTGACTGAGCTTCACACAAATTCATCTTCACACTCTGAATATGACAAACGATGCGTTCATCTGCAGATCCTGGTCCCGAGTTCAGATCCTGGTCCTGAGTTCAGATCCTGGTCCCGAGTTCAGATCCTGGTCCTGAGTTCAGATCCTGGTCCCGAGTTCAGATCCTGGTCCCGAGTTCAGATCCTGGTCCTGAGTTCAGGTTCTGGTCCTGTGTCCAGAAACCGCTCTCAGGAACGTGTCTGTGATTTAAGGTGGACCGTGTAGACCCACATGTATCACTACTTATGAGACATGAGAACACAACACCTGATAAACATCTATTTACCTGTTCAGGTGACGACACTTTGAAAACGTGACGTAATCACAGGTGTGACCGCTAAAAGACAATCAGACTAAAAGTCTCTCTTTTCTCCGTCACTCGTTCAGACCACCTTAAGGAAGCAAAGCCCGACCCCGGAAGCAGTTGTGTTTTTTTTCTTTTCAAAACCTTTATTGAGTCAAACATGTTCACAGTTAACACAAAGAACTCAAACATGAAACAATGTTTTATTATTATTATTATTGTTGTTGTTGTTGTTGTTGTTGTTGTTGTTGTTGTTGTTGTTCACATGTCTGAGTACCAACTAAACCTCGTCTTTCAGGAGTCAGGACATATATAATATATATAAACAATAGTTTTATTGTTTGATTTTTTTTATATACTTATGTTGACAAAATGTAAAAATAAAAGAAGACCTGCAACTATTTATAATTAAATTATTGATTAATCTGCTGACTGTTTTCTGGATTAATGGATGAGTCAATAAAAGAGCATACTAATAATAAAAATGTAACTGTATTATATTATCTCAAAAGTCGCTGATTGATGTTGATTAAATGTATTGATTGATTGATTGATTGATTGATTGGTTGATTCAAAGCGGACGCTGAGCACAGTCCTGCCCAGCAGGAGGCAGTAATCTGTCGGTTTCCGGCTGCCTTTCAACGGAGAGAAGAAGAAGAAAAGGAGGGGGAGAAGAAGAAGAAGAAGAATGATGAAAACACTTCCGGGTCAGCTGTGATTGGATGACGTTCCTCTGGGAGAGTTTCGGTGTTTCCAGCTGCTGTTTGATCAAACTCATCGACAGTCGGTAAGAACGAGCCGTTAACCTTCAAACAACCTGTAAACAACCTTTAAATAACCTGTTAATGACGCTGTTACACACTTTAAGCTGTCTGACAGGCTCCGTGTTCACAAACTGTACAGCTAACACTCAGCTAACACACAGCTAGCTGAGCTAGCGGCTAACCTCCACTCTTCGCCGACTGCAGCGGCTAACTGCTAGCTGCTAAGCTAACGCTAGCTGAGATAAACGGTGTAAACAGCTGACATGTTGGTGTGAAACTGGAAAGAGCAGCTCGATGAACTGATCGAAAACAATCGATCAGCGGGATTATCGATACACTGATGTGATCAGAGGCGGACTGAGATTTAAACGATGCTTAAGTTCGATCAGTTTTGTTTGTTTATCGGTTTAAAAGGCTGCATCAGTTATTGATCAATCACGTCATCATTCAGCTGCAACACACGGTGATTTTATCCGAGGAAATATTAAGTCATTACTGTCACTGTAATAAATGATTGATTGATCGGTTGTGAACAGTGAGACTGCAGCGACATGTTCACATTTAAATCAATAATCACATCTGTGTTTAATCTCTGATCATGATGATCGATGATGAGAAAGTGTGTTTGAGTAGCGTGAATGCTTTAAATAAATAAGATGTGTTATCATTAATGTGATCAGCTCCAGTTGACACGTTTGTGACAGAAAAATCACAAATATCAATAATCAGATAGATGTTGAATTTCATTTAAATATCAGAAAATAGGGAACATTTGTGTGTTTTGTTGTCCAACAAACTGTAAAGGAAATTCTTGTAAAGAGAAATAACTTATCTTCGTACTTCAGTTAACCAGCTGTCAAGAAATAGTTTGTGAATACCGAATAAAGTGAAAAAAGACCCAAAACAACAAAGAGCAGCTCCGTCAGACTGACAGCAGACAGTGTGCAGTGATCAATGAGGATCAACCTGTCAGATAATCGACCGATTGGTTTCAGAGAGTTTAATGTCAGTTCACCTCCACACACGCACAGTCATTAAAGGAACAGTTCACACAACAATCTTCTGGAGCTTCACAGTAAAACAGAGTTGCAGCGTTCTGCTGAACACCTGAAGCAGCTGGAGATGATTTAAACATCAGATGTCTCCATGCAGCTCGTCTGCTGCGATCTCAGAGATCACAACCTGATCTGAGACCAGATTTAACTCTTTATTAAGATGAAGTCTTCACTGGAGCTGCTGAGCTAACAGAGTTAGCGGCTGCTCATCGAGGGTGTAAATAACTCCTCAGATTAGTTTGTGACATCACATGTTGATGTGATGTCACAAACTGATGACATCATTAATAAACCTCTACAAATCCAGTGAGAAAAACACTCCCCTGAGAATCATCAAAGTAATCCATTACATCCATGAGTACACTGCAGACAGGAGCTGCTGGCAGCTCGTCCAGCTCTGAGTGGTGACTCAGTAACTGATTGTATCCATGGCAACGTAGTACTTCCTGTTTACTCTGAGAGATGTTTCTGTTATTGTGTCCACTTCTCTAATATCACTACATGGACAAAATAACAGAAACACAGTCGGACGGTGACGTGTGCTCATGGTCCCCTTCATCCTCAGTCCTGTTGCTATGGTGACCTGCAGTGAGTCCCTGAACGTGTCGTGTTGTGTTTAAAGACCTCTGTGGCTGCACTGTCTCCTCTCTGAACAGGAAGTGTGTGGCTGCGTGCTGCGACCTTCACCTGTCAGCTGACCTGCTGACTCACTGAGCGTGCTCAGTAGGGGGGTTCCCCTCCACACACAGAACACAGTTCTAACACACACGGTGAGTTGATCCATCCAACACACACACATTTAAATCTTATTGATCAGTCTTCATGTTTGTTCATTTATTGATCTGAAAACAATCAATAGCTTCAGTCCTGTGAGTCGTCACGTGTTGAGATGAACGATAATAAATCAGTCTGATAATGCAACATGTCATCACCTCAACGGTCCAATCAGTGAGTGAGCTGTCAGCCCATGTGACTTCCTATTTACAGCTGTGTGTGTGTGTGTGTGTATGTTTGTGTTTGTTTGTTTCAGGATCAGATCAGACCGCCATCATGGTGTTAGCCGACCTGGGCAGGAAGATCACCTCGGCACTGAGGTCACTCAGCAACGCCACCATCATCAATGAGGAGGTAGCACAGCGAGGTCATGTGACCACACGTCGCCACACGCCGCCACACGGCCCCACCACACATCACCACATGCCGCCACACGGCCCCACCACACATCACCACACGCCGCCACACGGCCCCACCACACATCACCACACGCCACCACACGCCGCCACACGGCCCCACCACACGCCACCACACGCCGCCACACGGCCCCACCACACATCACCACACGCCGCCACACGGCCCCACCACACATCACCACACGCCGCCACACGGCCCCACCACACATCACCACACGCCGCCACACGGCCCCACCACACATCACCACACGCCGCCACACGGCCCCACCACACATCACCACACATCACCACACGCCACCACACATCACCACACATCACCACACATCACCACACATCACCACACGCCACCACACGGCCCCACCACACATCACCACACATCACCACACATCACCACACATCACCACACATCACCACACATCACCACACATCACCACACGGCCCCACCACACATCACCACACATCACCACACGCCGCCACACGCAACCACACGCCACCACACGCCACCACCACACGCGACCACACATCACCACACGCCACCACACGCCACCACCACACGCCACCACACATCACCACACGTCACCACACGCCACCACCACACGTCACCACACGTCACCACACGTCACCACACGCCACCACACATCACCACACGTCACCACACGCCACCACCACACGCCACCACACGTCACCACACGTCACCACACGTCACCACACGTCACCACACGCGACCACACGTCACCACGCGTCACCACACATCACCACACATCACCACACGCCACCACCACACGCGACCACACGTCACCACACATCACCACACATCACCACACATCACCACACGCCACCACACGCCACCACCACACGCGACCACACGTCACCACACATCACCACACGCCACCACACGCCACCACACGCCACCACACGCCACCACACGCCACCACCACACGCGACCACACATCACCACACATCACCACACGCCACCACACGCCACCACCACACGCCACCACCAGCCACCACCAGCCACCACCACACGCCACCACACGCCACCACACGCCACCACACGCCACCACACGCCACCACACGCCACCACCACACGCGACCACACATCACCACACGCGACCACACATCACCACACATCACCACACGCCACCACCAGCCACCACCAGCCACCACCACACGCCACCACACGCCACGCCACCACCACACGCGACCACACGCCACCACACGCCACCACACGTCACCACACGCAGAGACACTGAGATTATTGTTTAATCTCTTTGACGAGATGTTTAATGAATCTGATGTCAGTTCTGTCTTCAGGCTGTCGGGACGTCAACACATTTAAACATTTCACATGATCAGTTAATTTAAAGATAATTAGACCAGAATCACCAGAACCACCAACCTGTGTGTGTGTGTGTGTGTGTGTGTGTGTGTGTGTGTGTGTGTGTGTGCGCGTGCGTGCGTGCGTATTTGTGTGTGTGTGTTCCAGGTGTTGAATGCCATGTTGAAGGAGGTGTGTGCGGCGCTGCTGGAGGCTGATGTCAACATCAAACTGGTCAAACAGCTGAGAGAGAACGTCAAGTGAGTCAGAACCACCAGAGCCCTGATCCAGGACCTGATGAACCAGATCCACTTCCGTCCAGCAGAACTGCGTCTGTCTTTCTGCCAACATGGACCGGTTTTGTTCCAGTTCTGACCCAGTATATTAAAGGGTCCATGGCATTTTGATGAAGACATGAATTGGATCAGAACCCAAAAAGTTGTTCCCAGTTGGAACCTAAAAATAAAATGTTCTCCTTGATCTGAAGTGGTTCTGTTGTTCTACAGGTCACACCAAACGGAACTGAAGTCCGAGAATCCTGAACTAAACCGGTCCAAGAACCAGATCTAATGTTGTGGTTTCTGTCCCTGCAGGTCTGCCATAGATCTGGAGGAGATGGCCTCGGGTCTGAACAAGAGGAGGATGATCCAACACGCCGTCTTCAAGGAGCTCGTCAAGGTCAGAACATCAGGCCTGGAAAAGTCCTGGAAGAATTTTCAAGCACTTAAAACATCTTTAATCTGTTAGAATGTCCGGACCGGCTCAGAACCTGATTCTGAACTCTGAGCTCTGTCAGCAGGAAGATAATATGTGTGTGTGTGTGTGTGTGTGTGTGTGTGTGTGTGTGTGTGTGTGTGTGTGTGTGTGTGTGTGTGTGTGTGTGTGTGTGTGTGTGTGGGTGTGTGTGTGTGTGTGTGTGTGTGTGCGCAGCTGGTGGACCCCGGTGTGAAGGCGTGGACTCCAACCAAAGGAAAGAACAACGTCATCATGTTTGTTGGTCTGCAGGGCAGCGGGAAAACTACAACCTGCTCCAAGGTGACCTCACACACCTGAGACATTAGCCCCGCCCCCTGTGTTGTTACAGGTGGTATTGTAGTTTAATGCAGAGCGCCCCCTGCTGTCTGACTGACCTGCTCCGTTTTCTGCAGCTGGCCTATTATTACCAGAGGAAAGGCTGGAAGACCTGCCTGATCTGTGCCGACACCTTCAGAGCAGGTAAATGACACCTCACTTCCTGTGTTTAACCCCGCCCCTCAACCGTCTCTGATCATCCTCCTCCTCTCCTCAGGCGCCTTCGACCAGCTCAAACAGAATGCCACAAAAGCCAGAATCCCCTTCTATGGCAGGTGAGTTCCTCCTCAGTGGTCAGACAGGTGGAGCCCCCTGCTGTCACACCTGTGAGTCACACCTGTGTTGTGTTCAGTTACACAGAGATGGACCCGGTGGTGATCGCAGCAGAGGGAGTGGAGAAGTTTAAAGGAGAGAACTTTGAGATCATCATCGTGGACACGAGCGGACGACACAAACAGGAAGACTCGCTGTTCGAGGAGATGCTGCAAGTCTCCAACGCTGTGGTGAGTACCTGAACACACCGCCAGTACCTGAACGCACCACCACTGTGTTTCTTAAGTACCTGCCTGTCTGTACCTGTTTCCATAGCAACCAGACAACATTGTGTACGTGATGGACGCATCGATCGGCCAGGCCTGTGAGTCTCAGGCGAAAGCCTTCAAAGACAAAGTGGACGTGGCGTCTGTGATCGTCACCAAACTGGACGGACACGCCAAAGGGGGAGGAGCTCTGAGCGCGTAAGACCTCCTCCTTCTTCTGACGTCGTTTCTTCCTCTGCTGTTTCCTGTCGGTGTTGTTGACGTTGTTTCTTCTTCTGCTGTTTCCTGTCGGTGTTGTTGACGTTGTTTCTTCTTCTGCTGTTTCCTGTCGGTGTTGTTGACGTTGTTTCTTCTTCTGCTGTTTCCTGTCGGTGTTGTTGACGTCGTTTCTTCCTCTGCTGTTTCCTGTCGGTGTTGTTGACGTTGTTTCTTCTTCTGCTGTTTCCTGTCGGTGTTGTTGACGTAGTTTCTTCTGCTGTTTCCTGTCGGTGTTGTTGACGTAGTTTCTTCTGCTGTTTCCTGTCGGTGTTGTTGACGTTGTTTCTTCTTCTGCTGTTTCCTGTCGGTGTTGTTGACGTTGTTTGTTCTTCTGCTGTTTCCTGTCGGTGTTGTTGACGTTGTTTCTTCTTCTGCTGTTTCCTGTCGGTGTTGTTGACGTTGTTTCTTCTTCTGCTGTTTCCTGTCGGTGTTGTTGACGTTGTTTCTTCTTCTGCTGTTTCCTGTCAGCGTGGCAGCCACCAGGAGTCCCATCATCTTCATCGGAACAGGAGAACACATCGACGACTTCGAGCCGTTTAAAACTCAGCCGTTCATCAGCAAGCTGCTCGGTAACTTAACTGATTATTCACTCAGCCACTTATGATGAACAACATTCGCACATTACTGAGCGTCATGTTGCATTGGGTGTTTCCATGGTAACCATGAATGTAACTTCCTGTCAGGGATGGGAGACATTGAGGGTTTGATCGACAGAGTGAACGAGCTGAAACTGGACGACAACGAGGAGCTGATCGACAAACTGAAACACGGTCAGTCACTAACTCTGTGACATCATCACAGCTGTTCAGTCACATGACCGACACTCGCACATCTGTAACATGTGACACAATGCATTGTGGGAGTGAAAGACAGTAGAGTTGATGTTGGACTCTTTGATTTCTTGTGTGCACGTCTGAATGGAGGAGTTTAAGTGTTTCAGTGCATTATGGGTATGATCTCTGACCTGTGACCGCTGACCTGCAGGTCAGTTCACCCTCAGAGACATGTACGAGCAGTTCCAGAACATCATGAAGATGGGCCCCTTCGGACAGATCATGGTAAACACATCAACGCCCGAGTCACATGACCTCCACCTCACTCAGACCCACAGACTCTCCTTAAAGTCCTTTTTTGGAAAATGCTGCAGATGTAACAAAAACCTGTCTGTCTGTCTGTGTTGCGTTCAGGGGATGATTCCTGGTTTCGGTACCGACTTCATGAGTAAAGGAAACGAACAGGAGTCGATGGCCCGACTGAAGAAGCTGATGACCATCATGGACAGCATGAACGACCAGGGTAACGTATACATATACCGATGATGTCACAATCTGCTGCTTTGACATCAGAAATCAGGAAACTGAACACCTTTGACCCGAGACAGCATTGAGACAGGTGTGCTGGTACACCAGGTGTGCTGGAGGGCCTCGCACAGGAAGTGATGTCACATATGAGACTGAGTGGTGACAGGGTGTCTGCTGTACTGGTCTGACTGGTTCCTGTGTGTCCTCAGAGCTGGACAGTAAAGACGGAGCCAAGCTATTCAGTAAGCAGCCCAACAGGATCCAGAGGGTCGCCCGGGGATCCGGCGTTGCCACCAGAGACGTCCAGGAGCTGCTGACTCAGTACACCAAGTTCGCTCAGATGGTGAAGAAGATGGGCGGGATCAAAGGCCTGTTCAAAGGTATACAGAGGGGGTGGGGCTAATGTACCAGTCATAGCTTCCTGTTGGTCACCCTGAACCTGAACCTGAACCTGAACCCGTCTGTCTGTCTGTCTGTCCTCAGGAGGAGACATGTCCAAGAACGTCAACCCGTCTCAGATGGCCAAACTCAACCAGCAGATGGCCAAAATGATGGACCCCCGAGTCCTCCACCACATGGGTGAGACCTGCTCTGCCTGTCTACCTGTCCATCTCACCTGTCTACCTGTGTCTACCTGTCTTGCTGACGATGATGATGGACTGTTGTTGTTTTTAAGGTGGTATGGCGGGTCTCCAGTCGATGATGCGTCAGTTCCAGCAGGGAGCCGCGGGCAACATGAAAGGCATGATGGGATTCAACAACATGTGACCGCCGACCAACTAGCTGCCTTAACACATGAGATACTTCAAATGATAGCTCCGCCTCCTGACAGGTATAGGTGTAGAAGGCGGAGCTTAGAGAGGGAGGGAGCAGGAAGTGAGAAGAGACAAAATAAAAGCAGGATGTTTGTTTGTCCTTGGCTGCTTTTCACAGGAAATAAAAATTTTAGAAAAACACCCAAACATTTAAAGGAGCAGTCCGTCACTGCAGGAAGCTGCTTCTTCTTCTTCTGTTTCCTTCAGGTGTTTCAACCAACCTGAAAAACCTGACTGAAGTGTGGGACTGCTCCTTTAAATGAGGAGGAGAAGGAGCAGCTGCTGGGTGTTTCTGGGCCTTGTTTATTTAATTCTGTATGTTTGTGTATAAGATTTCAACAGAGCAGAGAGTCTGTCCTGATTGGACGAGGAGACGCCACATGATGATGATGATGATGATGATGATGATGATGATGATGAATACATTAGTTAGTGACAGTATTTTTGTCATATAATAAACATTTGTATTGCACCATTTTAAACCTGCAGTGAGTTTTATTTCTTTATTTTGAAGGTGTGTTAACAGGATGAGAACAAGTTAAAGGAACAGTTCACAGTAAACTCATCATCTCCTGATGAAAGTCAGCTGAAGTTTCCACAGAACATTTCTGGAGCTTCACAGTAAAACAGAGTCGCAGCATTCTGCTGAACAGCTGAAGCAGCTGGAGATGATTTAAAGACATTATTTATCTTCACTGGAGCTGATCAGCTAACAGAGTTAGCGACCGCACGTCAAGGAATAAAGTAAATATAATAAAGTCTTTTCAAATCAGTTTGAGATTTCGACATTAAAATCAAGTGCTGAAAATACAACTTCAAAATGGACAGACTGAGTCTGAGAGTCAGACTGAGTCTTAGAGTCAGACTGAGTCTGAGTGTCAGACTAAGTCTTAGAGGAAAAACTCACCTGGAGTATTTTTGGTTTTCTTCTGTGGGTAAGGCTCCACCAAAGATCCTCTGTAGAGAGGATGTATCACTCTGACATGGAATGTTTGCCTGCAGTCACCACACACTGGGACGTTCCTCGTGGTCTACAGGTGATAAAAGGAAGATGAAACAGAAAATAAAGTCATATTTAGACAAAAAGTCAAATGTCTTTATGGTCATAGATCCTCTGACATCACAGGGTTTTGTTTCCTGCAGCCACATCACTCTTTGTCCTATAAAATTACATCTTTGTCTTGTAATACAATGACTTGTTTTCATCACCCTTAAAGGATGAGACTTAATTGACCATTAAATAAAGTTAAGGTAAAGTTCACGTGTCACAGAGGCTCGAGAGTCAGAATCAGAGGGAAAACAGAGACTGAATGAGAGATGAAAATGAAACGAAACAAAAATAGAATAATATTTAAAACAGTAAAAGTATTTTTACTTATCGATGACCAACAATGACCTGTCTGACCCTCCATGTCCGCAGCCTGTCTGTTCTGTCTCCTGAATATTTGTCAGAGTGAGCCCTCTGCCTGTTTGTCCCCTCTGTGTTTTGACGTGGCGCCGGGCCGCCGCCATGTTGTTTTGCTACGTTGTCAGTAGAGGAGCAGCAGCGGCGGCAGAGCGCAGGTGAGTCACACATTTACCTTCATACACAGACTCACCTGGACCTGACAGACCTCACACTTCACCTGGACCCAGTCAGCTCACCGGTCTGTTCGTCCCCTTCATGTCACCTGTGTGACGTTCGTGACGCGGCAGTTGAAAAGCTCGGTTAGCTGCTGTTAGCTGTTAGCTCCGAGGCTAACTGAAGTGAAGTGAAGTGAAGTGAAGTGTGAGATTAAACCTGTCTGTTTTCTGTCTGTTGGATTAAAACGCTTCAACCTCAGGTGAGACTCTGACACACAGTCACCTGGACGGGTCAGAAAGGTACCTGCTGACGTCAGCCTGTTTACTGTGATCTAATCAGACTGGACTTTAAATACTGCTCTGATCATTGATTATCAGCTCTGATTGATTACCTGCAGTTTATCGATTTGAAACAGCGCCGGTTTGAACTTTAAGTGTTTCTGTTTTCAGCTTCTTTCACTTTTTACTGCACTCCAGTTCATCTGTGAGTGTTTTTCTTAAATACTGAGAAAAATGTACAGGGTTTGGTTTGAGGCTTCACATGTGGGAGGGGTCGGGGTGGAGGAATGTGAGATCAGAATTGATCAGAGAGATTTTCTGGAGCTGTTCAATAAATATTTAGATGAAGGTTTTTATGATGAAGTCAGAGCTGTTGTAAAGATATCACACACACACACACACACACACACACACACACACACTGAGGTCATGACCCTGACTCCACCCAGCTGACAGCCACCAACCAAACTCTGTACAAGTTTTATAGAATTTTAGAAAAGGTCATATTTTCACTTTTAAACTGTTTAAATATACTTTTCTTTGAGTTTAACGCCTCCTCTTAACTGTCGCCTTCATGTTTCTGTACAATTATTATTATTTTTTAATTCAATTCAAACGAAAGATTTTACCAAAACCCCAAATGTGTCTGTTTGTCCTGCTGGTGGCGCCAGAGGACAGAATGTGTCCAATCAGCCACTGAAGAGAAACAAGACCTCTACTGACCAGTGACCTGTTGCTGCAGTAACAGTACTGCAGTACAGTTATAGTACTGCAGTACTGTTACAGCAAGTACTATAACTGTACTGCAGTACTGTTACTTAGTAACTTGTTAGTAGTACTGAACTGTAGTCAGTACTGCAGTAACAGTACTGCAGTACACAGATATTCTCCTCCTCTCCACAGTTTTTTCCTGACAGTGTGTCCAGTGTAACCCTAGCCCTCCCCCCGTCTCCCAGCGTTGCCATGGCGACCTTCCCAGAGTACATCGCTCAGAACGAGGAGCGTGACGGCGTGAGGTTCAGCTGGAACGTGTGGCCGTCGAGCCGGCTGGAGGCGACCCGGATGGTGGTGCCGGTGGCATCTCTGTTCACGCCGCTGAAGGAGCGACCCGACCTGCCCCCGATCCAGTACGAGCCGGTCCTCTGCAGCCGAGCCACCTGCCGCGCCGTGCTCAACCCGCTGTGGTACGCATCACTGCACACCTGTGTGATGTCACAGACAGGTCAGTTAATGTCAATCACCTGTCTCACCTCCACTTGTGTGTCTGTTTCAGCCAAGTGGACTACAGAGCCAAACTGTGGGCCTGTAACTTCTGTTACCAGAGGAACCAGGTGAGACACACACACACACACGCAGACGTAGCACACATGGGGACACACACACTCTCTGTGTGCGTCCCATAAAACCATAAAATCCATTCAGTCAACTCTCTTTCGCGGGCCTGGGCAGCAGAGATCGTGACGTAAGGGCGGGAACATCTGGTGACGCAACCAGGAAACACTCTGAAGGCTGGACCGTCCCATTTAACAACGGTTGACGCGGCCTCCGAAGGACTCGCCTTCGAAGGCTGCAGCCCCTGAAATTGGACACAGCGTCTCTCTCTCAGTGACTGTGTGTGTGTGTGTGTGTGTGTGTGTGTGTGTGTGTGTGTGTTTCAGTTTCCTCCATCTTACGCTGGAATCTCTGAAGTGAACCAACCTGCTGAGCTGCTGCCGCAGTTCTCCACCATCGAGTACGTCGTCCAGGTGAGACTACAGACAGACAGACAGACAGACAAGTTAAGAGAGACAGACAGGTGAGGCTACAGACACACAGGTAAAGAGAGACAGACGGGTGAGGCTACAGACACACAGGTAAAGAGAGACAGACGGGTGAGGCTACAGACACACAGGTAAAGAGAGACAGACGGGTGAGGCTACAGACACACAGGTAAAGAGAGACAGACGGGTGAGGTTACAGACACACAGGTAAAGAGAGACAGATGGGTGAGGCTACAGACACACAGATACAGACATCCTCAGGTGTATGACCAGGTGTGGTCTCTGTCCTCAGCGGGGTCCTCAGATGCCGCTGGTCTTCCTGTACGTGGTGGACACCTGTATGGAGGACGAGGACCTGCAGGCTCTGAAGGAGTCTCTGCAGATGTCTCTGTCTCTGCTGCCTCCCACCGCGCTCGTCGGACTCATCACCTTCGGACGGATGGTTCAGGTCCACGAGCTCGGCTGTGAGGGGATCTCCAAGAGCTATGTCTTCAGGGGGACCAAGGACCTCAACGCCAAACAGCTGCAGGTAACTAATATGCTCACTAGTCCTACAGGTAACTAGCCTACACTGTGACTAGTCCTGCTGGTAGTTAAGAGTTCTCACCAGGTGTAAAATGTTTGTGACGTTGCAGGAGATGCTCGGTCTGACCAAACCTGCAGCCAGTCAGGGACGAGGTCCTCAGACTGCCCAACAGCCTCTGTCCAACAGGTAAACACACCTGTCTATACTTCAGGACCCTCATTGAAATAATGGATTCAGTAGACCTGGTTCTGTCCTGAACCTTAGAACCAGTGACAGGACACATCATGTAAAATGTCCTCTGTCCCTGTGTGAAATGTGTCCTCGTCTCTTCCTTCAGGTTCCTGCAGCCGGTGCAGAAGATCGACATGAACCTGACCGACCTGTTGGGGGAGCTGCAGCGGGACCCCTGGCCCGTCACTCAGGGGAAGAGACCTCTGCGCTCACTGGGCGTTGCCATGTCCATCGCTGTCGGCCTGCTGGAGGTGAGACGGGTCCGTCTCAGCAGCGTTCAGGTCTCAGTGTAACGTGGACGTCAAACTCAATCTGTGTTTTTACCCACAGTGCACCTTTCCAAACACGGGTGCTCGCATCATGACGTTCATCGGTGGCCCGGCAACGCAGGGCCCCGGCATGGTGGTGGGAGACGAACTGAAGACCCCCATCAGGTCCTGGCACGACCTGGAGAAGGACAACGCCAAGTTCATGAAGAAGGCCACCAAGGTGAGTGAAAGCCTTAACGCCACGTTCACTGTAAGATTAATTAATGATGACGTACAGAGGACACAGAGTGAGTGTGTGTGTGTGTGTGTGTGTGTGTGTGTGTGTGTGTGTGTGTGTGTGTGTGTGTGTGTGTTGCAGCACTATGAGTCTCTCGCTAACAGAGCGTCCACTAACGGTCACATCATCGACATCTACGCCTGCGCTCTGGATCAGACCGGCCTGCTGGAGATGAAGTGCTGTGCCAACTACACTGGGTAGACACACACACACACACACACACACACACACATAAAGATATCGTGATGTTCTGGTGCTGTCCTGATGTTCTGGTGTTCTGGGGTCTCTCCAGAGGTTACATGGTGATGGCTGACTCCTTCAACACGTCTCTGTTCAAACAAACCTTCCAGAGAGTCTTCACCAAAGATGTCCAGGGATCCTTCAAGATGGCCTTCGCCGCCACGCTGGAGGTCAAGGTACGAACCACAGCTACAGCAAACTGCACCTGTGACGATCCTCCATCACACTGTAAACTTAGATTACGTTAACTTAAATATCAGAGTTGGTCTTGATCTGAACATCCAGTATTGATCAGGCTGTGAACCCCCCCAGGTCACCTGCAGACATAGGCCCCGCCCCTGGTTCACCTGTGTGACAGGTGATTAAACTGACTGTTGTGTGTTTTCTTTTCAGACGTCCAGAGAGGTCAAAGTATCAGGAGCAATCGGACCGTGTGTGTCGCTGAGTGCTAAAGGACCGTGTGTCTCTGAGAACGTATGTCACACACACACACACACACACGCACACACACGCTCACACACAGCTGAGCTTTGACATAAAACACACCTTATATCTGTCCTCTGTCCTCCGTCCTCCGTCCTCTGTCCTCTGTCCTCCGTCCTCCGTCCTCTGTCCTCTGTCCTCTGTCCTCCGTCCTCCGTCGTCAATTGTTTTTAATTATAATTTACAAAATAGCCAAGCTTAGCATAAAGCGTGGAAACAGAGGGAAAGTGCATTTTATACTGCAGTATTACACTGCAGTACTCTGTATTATACTGCAGTACTCTGTAGAGTAAATGTGTATTGGTGTGTTTTCAGGAGATCGGGACCGGAGGAACTTGTCAGTGGAAGATCTGCGGTCTGGATCCGTCCACCACGCTGGCTCTTTACTTTGAGGTGGTCAACCAGGTGAGCACACCTGACCTCTGACCTTCAGAGGGTCTGAGATCAGCCTCAAGCTCCTGATTGGTTCATTGATTACTGCTCTGAACTAATGGCTGTAAACAGGAAGTTAGATGTTTATGACCTCACAGTGATGATGTCACAGGAGCAGAGGTTAAAGTAGGACACGACACAGTACTTTAACCAGAGAAGAAGAAGAAGTGATTCTGAGAGAGAAAGAGACGCTCAGGTGATATCAGGAGAGATTATAAAGAACAGAAATACTCACTTAATGTACAAATACTGATACACAGTTCAGGAGGTCGACAGCTTCAGGCTCTGAACCAGCAGGTGGAGGCAGAGAGCACACAGGGAAGTAGAAACAAAGTCAGCAAAATAAAAGCCCCAGCTCAGGTCAACAAAGTAAAAGCCCCAGCTCAGGTCAACAAAATAAAAGCCCCAGCTCAGGTCAACAAAGTAAAAGCCCCAGCTCAGGTCAACAAAATAAAAGCCCCAGCTCAGGTCAACAAAATAAAAGCCCCAGCTCAGGTCAACAAAGTAAAAGCCCCAGCTCAGGTCAACAAAGTAAAAGCATGTGACTCTATCTTCCTAATGAGGTTCTTGAAGGTTTCCTGAAATGGTTTGCTTCCACACAATAACAGAAATAATCAGTCATGTCCATTAATCTTATTTATTATTGTTATGATGTTGATTATTAACAAGCAGAGCTCGACACTTTGATGTCTGTCATGAAGTGAATCTTTGACCTGATGGTGGCGCTGCAGGTCACAGGATCAGTCGGATCCATCTTCGGGGAAACATCAGTGCTTTTACTAAATTTCCTGATAAATCATCCGACAGTTGTAATCGTCCAACAAACCAGGAGGGAATCATCCACCAACGTTTGTGTGTCGGATCAGCTCTGAATGTGTCTTCAGTCGTATGAACTGAGATGAAGGCTGTTATTACCCACAGTGCATTGTGGCTGGAGGTCAGCAGGTGTTGCTGTCTCTGGACTGATGGTGACGCAGCGGTTGTGTGTCAGCTGTGTTTGTCACGGTGCTGTTGGCGTTTTTGGTGAAGATGGCGGGCGTGTTGCTGCCGTAGTCATTGTAGTTGTGCTGATGTGATTTGCTGTGTCCAGATGGAGGGCGGAGCTCTGGGGGCGGGACTCCAGAGGCGTCCTCGAACACATCAGCATTAACATGGTGAGGCTCTGACGCACCGCCGCCCTGTACCTGCTGCACACACACACACAGTCATGTTTCATCCTGACATTTATTACGTGTGTGTGTGTGTGTGTGTGTGTGTGTGTATGATATGCAGCCGTGATTGGCAGCTGGTCCGACTCACGTCTGCGTCATGCAGGTGATCCACGGGTTCAGAGCAGCGCTGCTCAGAACGAGCCAGGTAGAGAGGGCAGAGGTCACCGCTGGACTCTGATGACCGCTGAACGTCTCGTACAGACACACCGAGACGAAGGGCAGCCAGCAAACCAGCAGACACGCTGAGAGACAGACAGGCAGAGAGACAGGCAGGCAGAGAGAGAGACAGACAGGCAGAGAGAGAGACAGGCAGGCAGAGAGAGAGACAGGCAGAGAGAGAGAGAGAGAGACAGGCAGGCAGAGAGAGAGACAGGCAGAGAGACAGGCAGGCAGAGAGAGAGACAGACAGGCAGAGAGAGAGACAGGCAGGCAGAGAGAGAGACAGGCAGAGAGAGAGACAGGCAGGCAGAGAGAGAGACAGGCAGAGAGAGAGACAGGCAGAGAGAGAGACAGGCAGAGAGAGAGAGAGAGAGGCAGAGAGAGAGACAGGCAGGCAGAGAGAGAGACAGGCAGAGAGAGAGACAGGCAGGCAGAGAGAGAGACAGGCAGGCAGACAGAGAGAGAGAGAGGCAGGCAGAGAGAGAGACAGGCAGGCAGAGAGAGAGACAGGCAGGCAGACAGAGAGAGAGAGAGGCAGGCAGAGAGAGAGACAGGCAGGCAGAGAGAGAGACAGGCAGGCAGACAGAGAGAGAGAGAGGCAGAGAGAGAGACAGGCAGGCAGAGAGAGAGACAGGCAGGCAGAGAGAGAGAGAGAGGCAGAGAGAGAGACAGGCAGGCAGAGAGAGAGACAGGCAGGCAGACAGAGAGAGAGAGAGGCAGGCAGAGAGAGAGACAGGCAGGCAGGCAGAGAGACAGGCAGGCAGGCAGAGAGAGAGAGAGGCAGGCAGAGAGAGAGACAGGCAGGCAGAGAGAGAGACAGGCAGAGAGAGAGACAGGCAGGCAGGCAGAGAGAGAGACAGGCAGGCAGGCAGAGAGAGAGACAGACAGGCAGAGAGAGAGACAGGCAAGCAGAGAGAGAGACAGACAGGCAGAGAGAGAGACAGGCAGGCAGACAGAGAGAGAGAGAGGCAGGCAGAGAGACAGGCAGGCAGAGAGAGAGAGAGGCAGGCAGAGAGAGAGACAGGCAGGCAGGCAGGCAGGCAGAGAGAGAGACAGGCAGGCAGAGAGAGAGACAGGCAGAGAGAGAGACAGGCAGGCAGGCAGAGAGAGAGACAGGCAGGCAGAGAGAGAGACAGACAGGCAGAGAGAGAGACAGGCAAGCATAGAGAGAGACAGACAGGCAGAGAGAGAGACAGGCAAGCAGAGAGAGAGACAGACAGGCAGAGAGAGAGACAGGCAGGCAGAGAGAGAGACAGGCAGGCAGAGAGAGAGACAGACAGGCAGAGAGAGAGACAGGCAAGCAGAGAGAGAGAGACAGGCAGGCAGAGAGAGAGACGGGCAGGCAGGCAGAGAGAGAGGCAGGCAGAGAGACAGGCAGGCAGAGAGAGAGACAGACAGGCAGAGAGAGAGACAGGCAGGCAGGCAGAGAGAGAGACAGACAGGCAGAGAGAGAGACAGGCAGGCAGAGAGAGAGACAGACAGGCAGGCAGAGAGACAGGCAGGCAGAGAGAGAGACAGGCAGGCAGAGAGAGAGACAGACAGGCAGAGAGAGAGACAGGCAGGCAGAGAGAGAGACAGGCAGGCAGAGAGACAGGCAGGCAGAGAGACAGGTTACATCCAGGAACGCATCAGAACCAATGAAGACACTCCTCCAGCAGAGGTCTGAGTACTACGCTGAGGCTCATGGGTATTACTGTAGTCCTAACTACAGTCCTGCAGTTCACTCTACCTGCAGGCTGCTGCTGCGACCTTTGACCCTGCCTCTTGTGACTCGTCTGTGTGACCATGGCGAGAGTAATGACAGTGAGTCATGGAGGTAAACACAGAGACGATCAGCTGTCCTCCTCAGAGTTCATCTCTTCAGCATGTCCTCTGCTCCTGTTGTCATGGCAACAGTTTTATGAACACGTTTCTACATATCAAGCAGCTTCCTGCCTGTCGTGTGCAGACTGATAATACAAACCTCTGTCCTGACACTTGAAGAGAAGTTACTATTCAGTTTGTTCTCCTGATACCTGAACTTGTGCATCAGCTGATGCTCAGCACTGATCTGACAGCTGTGAGGTTTAAACATTAGTTAATAAAAGTGAGAAATTGTGAAATAATATATGGATTGGATTTTCTAAAACATTGAGCACGTCTTAGATGATAGTCAGTAACTCAAAACTCCACCGCCCTCCAGAATAAATCGTTTCAGCCTGACATACTGTACGCTGGAACGTTTTTGAGCCTTTGTGATCTCTACGAGAAGCTTTTTAAAGACAGGAGGGCTGTGATTGGTTGTGTCAGGGACCAGTCATGAGCATGATCTCACCTGAGGTGGTGACCATGACGATGGAGCTCCTCAGGTAGTTGTTGGCAGGGACGTAGTAGCAGTGCAGCTCGTTGCACATGAACGTCCCCCTCCTGGCCTGTTTGTGGGCCACGTAGACGATGTATCCGTACAGAGAGCACATGGTGACGATCGGCGCCACGATGCCAGCCGACATCCACAGCAACACAAAGTACCTGTTGCCAGGGGTGAAGCTCAGGCAGCACAGGAAGCGCGACTCGCTGTAGACGTAGCTGCCGAACCCCAGCAGGGGCACGGAGGCGGTGGCCAGGCAGAAGAACCAGACCAGGACCAGCACCGCCCGCCTCCGCCCAGCCGTCCAGATGCTGCTGTAGCTGAGGGCGAAGCAGAGCTCGGTGAACTTGTTGACGGTGGTCCAGGTGAGCGAGTGGATGGAGGAGGTCTGCAGGAGCAGGAAGATGAAGCCGCTGCCCTGACAGAAGGCGCCTTCGCTGGGACAACAGGACGGCCACGCCAGGCTGTTGTAGGCGCCGAAGGGGATCGTGGAGAGACCGAGAGCCAGATCGCTGAGGGTGGAGCTCACAGGGTGAGGCCCAGCGTGTCCGAACGGAGCTCCTTGTTCAGGAGGAGCACCAGCAGGAGGAGGAGGTTCCCAAAGATGGAGGCCACGCCCAACAGGACCATCAGAGCGCCGTACAGCGTTCTCAGAGCGTCCGCCATCTTCAGAGGACGTCAGCAGTTACATCACAGGTCTGACCAGCTGCTTTTCCTCTAGCCTCCACTAGACGGTGCTCACCAACCTCTGACTGTATTGAAGTGAAGAGGAAAGTCAGTACATGTGACCACATGACAGAAACTTCTGTCTCCGTGACAACAGAGCAGCTTCATCCACCGCCATCAGAGTTAAAGTCTCAACGAGAAGAAACTGATGAATCGTCCTGAGAAAGAGACGTGTGAGCTCAGACGCTGAACAGACCGAGGTCAGGAGGCTCCTGTGTGAGCAGCTGGTTGGACCTCGGCTGCCACAGATTAACTGCTGTTTGATGAGTCACAGCTGACTGAACCTGAACGCACACAGGAACTCAGTGTGTCATAAATCATCAAACATCCATCACAGCAGCTGTTTTCCTCTCATCGTCTGCTGCTCACTTCTCTCGAGCGTCGACCTCAGATTCACTTCCACGTTGAGTTTTGGTTCTGGATGATGTCATCGCTGAAAACACGAAACGTCCTCGGTGTTGTTCAGTCGTCTCTGATATAAACAGCCTGTTGGTTGGACCTCAGTCACCACACAGATGTGATCAGCTCAGTTTAAGTCTGATGAGTCACTGCGGTCACCTGACTGCACCTGAACACGAGTGTGTGATGTTAAAATATCCTTCAGCCTGTTTCCACCAGAGGAACCAGCCTCGTGATCAGTGCCTGGACCTCTGTTCTGCACCAGTGACCCAGGAACCATCAGAGAGAGTCCAACATCTTCATCAGGTGGAAGTCCACTCTCAGGTCCTGTGTTCCTCCTGGATTTACCTGGTGATCAACAGTTCTGACTTCTGCCTCTGTAAGGTCAAAGGTCAAATCAGACGAGAGCCAGTCAGTGATCGATATCAGTGATCAGATTGATCTGTACAGCAGATCTGATGTGAGAGCACCAGACTGTGATCCACTCTGAAGGAGAGGACGGACTGCAGGAGGCGTGTCCTGCTGCGTGTGTGCTGGCAGCGTTGCCGTGGTGCACCTGTCAGTCACCTGCTGAGATGATAATGAGAGGACACACACACACACACACACACACACACAGGATATTGGATGTTTAGGGAGTCTGTTGACATTACAGATAACTCTGTGTGTGTGTGTGTGTGTGTGTGTGTGTGTGTGTGTGTGTGTGTGTGTGTGTGTGTGTGTGTGTGTGTGTGTGTGTGCGTGCGTGCGTGCGTGCGTGCGTGCGTGTGACTCAGGTAATAACAGGTGTGCAGGTGTGTAATCATCATCATCATGTTGAGCCTCAGAGCACTGAGGAGCTCAGGTTGGGTTCAGGTGAGAAGCAGCCAATCAGAGGGCAGAGTGAACTACTTCTATGTTTATCTGGTTGTTGATTGATTAACACTGCCCGACAGTTAACGGTGTTGATCAGGTTATTGATTACTGATCGATCTGATGTCTGTTGTTTGTGTTGCAGCACAACGCTCCAATCCCTCAAGGCGGCCGCGGAGCGATCCAGTTCGTCACGCAGTACCAACACTCGTCAGGACAGAGACGCATCAGAGTCACCACCACCGCCAGGAAGTAAGACCACACCCTCATATACATACACGTTTACATCACCTGCTCTGCTCGGTGATGTCACACTCACCTCTTCTTCTGTGGTGTCTCCATCTCCAGCTGGGCAGATGCTCAGACTCAGATCCAGAGCATCGCAGCGTCCTTTGATCAGGAGGCGGCGGCCATCTTGATGGCGAGGCTGGCAGTGTACCGGGCAGAGACGGAGGAGGGGCCTGACGTCCTGCGATGGTTGGACAGACAGCTGATCAGACTGGTACTACGAGGGTTAAAACACAAACGTGTGTGTGTATATATATATATACGATGGTTTAACTCCAGTGTTTCTGTTCAGTGTCAGAAGTTTGGAGATTATCACAAAGACGACCCGAACTCCTTCAGGTTCTCTGAGACCTTCTCCCTCTACCCTCAGGTGATCCACATCCCATAATACTCTGCTGCCTCATCTCATAACCTTACTCTCACCTGTCACCTGTCTCTCACCTGTCACCTGTGCTCTTCTGTTTTGTAGTTCATGTTCCACCTGCGGCGCTCTCCGTTCCTGCAGGTGTTCAACAACAGTCCAGATGAGAGTTCATATTACAGACATCAGTTCAACAGACAGGACCTGACACAGGCTCTCATCATGATCCAACCTGTGCTGTACGCCTACTCATTCAACGGACCCCCTGAGGTACTTATACACCTGTACACACTCCAGTACACACTCCTGTACACACACTCCTGTACACACACTCCTGTACACACTCCAGTACACACTCCAGTACACACTCCTGTACACACTCCTGTACACACTCCAGTACACACTCCTGTACACACTCCAGTACACACTCCAGTACACACACGCCTGTACACACTCCAGTACACACTCCTGTACACACTCCAGTACACACTCCAGTACACACTCCTGTACACACTCCTGTACACACTCCAGTACACACTCCAGTACACACTCCTGTACACACTCCTGTACACACTCCTGTGTTCTCATGTCAGCTGTTTCCAGCTTGTTTTTATCTTCTGTTGAATCTTAAGTTCCAAAGTGAAACTTCATAGAGCAGCTGCAGTCAGAGGGATTGTTGATTGATGCAGGTGATTGATCAGTGATTGATGCAGGTGATTGATCAGTGATTGATGCAGGTGATTGATCAGTGATTGATGCAGGTAATTGATCAGTGATTGATGCAGGTAATTGATCAGTGATTGATGCAGGTAATTGATCAGTGATTGATGCAGGTGATTGATCAGTGATTGATGCAGGTGATTGATCAGTGATTGATGCAGGTAATTGATCAGTGATTGATGCAGGTAATTGATCAGTGATTGATGCAGGTAATTGATCAGTGATTGATGCAGGTGATTGATCAGTGTATCTGTGTTTCAGCCAGTCCTGTTGGACAGCAGCAGCATCCTGCCAGACAGAATCCTGCTGATGGACACGTTCTTCCAGATCCTCATCTACCACGGAGAGGTACACACACACGCGCACACACACAGACACACACACACTAACAAAATTCTCATGCGTGCACACACCCGTTGCTGCGCATCTCTCTGGTTGTTTTGACATTGATATACCTTCATATACGCGTGACATAGTTTGCGCACGTCATTTCCGCCTACATGTGAGCGTGTGACAAAAATGTTCAATTATCTTCATGTGAGCGTTAATGCGTGCATTCACATAAAAACGCATGAATGTTACACGTAGTCACTACGCGTAGTGTGATTACCGGCGTGCAGCAGTCATACGCGTGAACGTGCGTGTGAACGGGGGACCATTATAAGTCAATGGGGAAACTACATTACACGTCAGGCGCTGCTCGCTGCACAGGCGTCAAAGCACGCGCGTGTGACACGTTCAGTTGATAGGTGCGCACGCATTATGACACGATTCTACCGCCATACACGCGTAACAAGATGCTGCGTGCGTACGAAGCAGCGTGCGCACGTCTGTCTGTCACTGTTTGACAAATGTTGTCACGCGTTCACACACGCGTGCGGTCGCAGTTTCTGATGTGCGACCGGAAGTTGATCTGCACCGTGCGCAACACACCGCGTACTTGGACGCCTCGCGTAGTTGTTCTGTGTTCCATTTTCATCCAGTAGATGGAGCCATCGATCCAATACGAGATACAGACATACAGGCTTCTGGACACGCACTTTTATTAATGATTAAGGATTTGATTTGAAGTTATTTTATAATGCAGTTATAAGAGAGCTAGAATGGATGAACACGGCATCTTTATTGTTAAGAAAATGAAACTTTGATCACTACATCAGGCCATTTAAGGAACATAACAGCATTATTTGTACCCTTGAATGAAAAAAAGAAAAAAGAAAAGTCTGCTCCTGACTCAGGGCTTTCATGCATTTCCAAAAGTGGACCTTCTCTCAGTTGACCTACTGATGAAGGTTTTAAGCAGGGTGGAGACATCGCTTTCATCCATAAGGTCACTGTGAACGTTCATAACGGTCAAATGTGTTAGTCTCTCCTGCGTCATGGTGCGCAGCAGGTTTTCAGCCTGCGCAAGGCTGAGAAAGAGCGCTCGGATGCCGGACAGATATTGGCAGGGCCAGACAGCTTAATGAGCTTCTCCACCTCCGACAGCATGGAGCGGGGTGGGGCTGCAAGGTGTGCAGGATGGACACAACAGCTTAGCCGCTCTGGTGGAAAGGGGGTCAGTTCCGGGGAACCCACATCCACTCGTTTCCCCTGAGCCGCCTCAAGAACTGCCTGCTCTCGCCCTGCAGCTATGCGGAGTCCTTCCTGATCAAAACGCTGCTCCACCTCGGAGCGCACCAGGTCCAGATGCAGCCTGACTCCTATGCCAGATGCATAGGACACTACTAGTATGTAGTCAGGCAGGCTGCATGTCACATCAAAAGCATAGATATATGCATTAATTATATGAAAGAGATAAATGTAAGTCAAATCAAATCAAATCAAATCAAATTTTATTTGTATAGCCCAAAATCACAAATCACAGTTTGCCTCAGAGGGCTTTACAATCTGTACAGAGACGACACCCTCTGTCCTTCGACCCTCGATTCGAGTGAGGAAAAACTTGCCCCAAAAAAAAGCCCTTTGAACAGGAAAAAAAAAATGCGGAAGAAACCTCAGGGAGAGCCACAGAGGAGGGATCCCTCTCCCAGGACGGACAGACGTGCTATAGATGTCGCATGTACAGAGCAGATCAACGAGATCACAATGTATTCAATTATAATGGATGGTTGACAGGAATGAAAGTACATAAAGATGTATTACAGCAATAATAATGAAATGCACATAATGGAAATGTGATTACTAGTAATAACAGTAGTAGTGATTAACGGTAAGGATGGTATGTAGTAATGCAGTACGATAATAGTAGTGAAACGTATGTAACAGAGATGTGACTAATATTAGTCAGAGTCTATTGTTTTTAAAGCGTAATGCAGTGGGGAGGGAGGCTGATGGGGGGCGGGGGGGCGGATGCGGCCGACAGACAGCGAGACAGTCCAAAGATCTGATGACTGGAGAGACACGATCCTCCCTCCTGGTCCCACTGAGGACTCGAGCAGCAGCGTGTGTATATATATATATATATATATATATATATATATATATATATATATATATATATATATATATATATATACAGTACAGACCAAAAGTTTGGACACACCTTCTCATTCAATGAGTTTCCTTTCTTTTCATGACTATTGACATTGTAGATTCACACTGAAGGCATCAAAACTATGAATTAACACATGTGGAAATATGTACTCAACAAAAAAGTGTAAAACAACTGAAAATACGCCTTATATTCTAGTTTCTTCAAAGTAGCCACCTTTTGCTCTGATTACTGCTTTGCACACACTCTGCATTCTCTTGATGAGCTTCAAGAGGTAGTCACCTGAAATGGTTTTCACTTCACAGGTGTGCCCTGTCAGGTTTAATAAGTGGGATATAACAGCAGCTCAGATTAGAGACCAGGTCAATGCCACACAGAGTTCTAGCAGCAGACACATCTCTAGAACAACTGTTAAGAGGAGACTGTGTGAATCAGGCCTTCATGGTAGAATAGCTGCTAGGAAACCACTGCTAAGGACAGGCAACAAGCAGAAGAGACTTGTTTGGGCTAAAGAACACAAGGAATGGACATTAGACCAGTGGGAATCTGTGCTTTGGTCTGATGAGTCCAAATTTGAGATCTTTGGTTCCAACCACCGTGTCTTTGTGCGACGCAGAAAAGGTGAACGGATGGACTCTACATGCCTGGTTCCCACCGTGAAGCATGGAGGAGGAGGTGTGATGGTGTGGGGGTGCTTTGCTGGTGACACTGTTGGGGATTTATTCAAAATTGAAGGCATACTGAACCAGCATGGCTACCACAGCATCTTGCAGCGGCATGCTATTCCATCCGGTTTGCGTTTAGTTGGACCATCATCTATTTTTCAACAGGACGATGACCCCAAACACACTTCTCCTCCTTCTCATTCTTCTTCTGGCAGCAGTGTCTGGCTCACTGCTGCCTCCCCTGGTTGACGACACTTCAATAAAATGAAAAGTCCAACTACGCGAGGCGTCAAAGTACGCGGTGTGTTGCGCACGGTGCAGATCAACTTCCGGTCGCACATCAGAAACTGCGACCGCACGCGTGTGAACGCCTAACAACATTTATCAAACAGTGACAGACAGACGTGCGCACGCTGCTTCATACGCACGCAGCTTGTTACGCGTGAAATACAATCTGCACGTAACAACGCACACACGCACGCATAACAAAGTAATCATGCGTGCACACACACGTTGCTGCGCATCTCTCTGGTTGTTCTGACATCGATATACCTTCATACACACACGCACGCACACGCGCGCACACACACACACACACACACACACACACACACACACACACACACACACACACACACAGTGCATTATTGGATGTTGGATATTGATGACATGTTTCCATGGATACATTCTGGTGTTTCTGATGTTGTACTTCAATACTTAAGCTGTTGTTTACTAAACACTGTAAACACCTGAACCAGGTGTAACAGGTGTGACCTGATCAGTCTTCAGACTTGTTCTGTTCATCATGTGTCTGTCTGTCTCTGCCCCGTCTGTCTCTCACCTGTCTGTCTCTGCCCCGTCTGTCTCTCACCTGTCTGTCTCTGCCCCGTCTGTCTCTCACCTGTCTGTCTCTGCCCCGTCTGTCTCTCACCTGTCTGTCTCTGCCCCGTCTGTCTCTTACCTGTCTGTCTCTGCCCCGTCTGTCTCTCACCTGTCTGTCTCTGCCCCGTCTGTCTCTCTCACCTGTCTGTCTCTGCCCCGTCTGTCTCTCACCTGTCTGTGTCTCACCTGTCAGACGGTGGCTCAGTGGAGGAAGGCAGGTTATCAGGAGATGGCTGAGTATGAGAACTTCAGACACCTCCTTCAGGCTCCGGTGGACGACGCTCAGGAGCTGCTGCACACTCGCTTCCCGATGCCCCGATACATCGACACGGAGCACGGAGGCAGCCAGGTGGGGGCGCCAACACACAACTGGATATGTGGACATACATACAGCTATATATCAATAGATAGTGTTGACACAGTAACACAACAACTCATCACAAATATTAGATTGATTGTATTTATGTACACTAAGATCACATCAGTTATTTTATATCTATATACGTGCGACTAACAACTCAACACACAAACACTGTTTATAGTAAATGGTGTTGTGTGTTGAGTTGTTGTTGAGTTCTGTAGTAAAAGTGCAACAAATTACTGCAAATAATTCTTTATTTAAGTCTAAAAACAGAAGATGTGATGAAATAAAAATACACAGTTTCACAGTAGAAACACAAACACTGTGTACATGTACATGCAGTGATGATGATGATGATGATGATGATGATGATGATGATGATGATGATGATGGCGGTGGTGTGTTCCAGGCTCGCTTCCTGCTCTCCAAAGTGAACCCGTCACAGACCCACAACAACATGTACGCCTGGGGTCAGGTGAGCTGTTGACCTTTGACCTTCAGACAGGTGACAGTGTTGATGTGAGCTCTGCTGTAACATCTCGTTCTCTCTGCAGGAGTCTGGAGCTCCCATCCTCACAGACGACGTCAGCCTGCAGGTGTTCATGGATCACCTGAAGAAGCTAGCCGTCTCCAGCGCTGCCTGACCTCACCTGTCGACTCACCTGTCTGCGATATGTTTAGTCTTTTACTTTGCGTTTGCTGCCTGAGTTCTCTGGACAACCAGTCAACCATCTAACCAACGAGCCTACAGCGCGTAGTCAAACAGTCACCTGCCCGCCTTCTAGTATCCGCCAATCAGCAGCAAGTTTCAGATCAATAACAACCAGAAGTGATGCATGTTTATCGTCCGGTTAACGAAAACGTATATGTATACAGACTTTTCTGCTGTTTGTTTCATTTTTTGAAGAAAAACTTAGTTTGGTTGAATTTGTAGATGTGACGCTTAATTTAAAGGAGCAGATCAGCAGGTCGACACGTTTCAGCTCGTTTACCATAAACGTTATGTCGCACGTGACAACTTTACGACACACGCAATAAACTTTACGACACACGCAATAAACTTTACGACACACGCGCTAAACTTTACGACACACGCGATAAACTTTACGTCACACACAATAAACTTTACGTCACACACAATAAACTTTACGACACGCGATAAACTTTACGTCACACACAATAAACTTTACGACACACGCGATAAACTTTACGACACGCGATAAACTTTACGTCACACGCGATAAACTTTACGTCACTCCCTGTAAACGGTAAGCTTTACATTGCACGCACTAAACTTTACGCCATGTGCAGTGAAGTTCAAGTCACGTGCAGTAAGCTTTAGGTCACACAGCACACTTTACATCATGCTTAGTAAACTTTATGTCACATGCAGTCAATTTTACGTAACGCGATGTAAACTTTAAGTGGCACAAACTTTACATCATGCGCAGCACACTTAAGGTGCTGTTTGCAAGAAAAGTTGTTTGTGAGTCATCTCAAACAACTGACACTTGATGGTGGACGCCCGTCCTATAATCCCAGAGTCATTATTTGACGAGTTGGGAATGAGACTCAGAAATCAACTTTTCTTACAAATAGCACGTTTACCGTCATGTGCAGTAAACTTTACTGTGTTTCTGAGTAAACTGGAGCTACTATTTAGTCTTGTATGAATTACTTAAATAAATAAAAATAAAGTTACGGTACACTGTTCCTGATGTTGCTGCACAATAAAAGCATCAATGTGATTGGCCTATGTACAGCTTTTAATGTGAAACAGCAGCAGCAGTGTAACTCAGCAAATCAGCATTTGATCCAATCATATAATCAATAAATAGTTTCAGTTGAATTAGTTTCTGCTCTTTCTGGCGTCTGTTGGTTTCCATTCATTCATGCCTGTCTGGATTATATAAATTTATATTATTGTTAGATTTTAATACTCGACTGGATCCAACAGCTGCCTGGAAAAGAAAAGAAAAGAAAAGAAAAGAAAAGAAAAGAAGGAATGATTAGAGGCTGAAACGTGTGAACACAGCGGCGGTCTGCTCCTTTATAATCCAACATGTCCGTTGTTTCACTGTTTCATCAACAAATCTCAGTTTTTCAAAACGAGCAAAGAAATGTAAAAAGTCTGAAGGAAACTTCACAAAGATTCACAGTGTCTGTGGTTCCTTCAGTCAGCCGTCTGTCACACGTTCACTGACTCTTCAGCAGTTTAACAGTGTTCATCATCACTGAACTTTTTACTTCAGCTGTGTGTCTTTAGTGTTTGTGATGATGGACACGTCTGATGAAGCTGCAGCAGCTGTTTGGTTTAAACCTGATGGTTGTTGAGCAGAGAGAAGTTATAAGTCGTATTGACGGCGAGGACGCGTCTGTCTTCTACCTTCCTGTTCAGTATGACATGAGGACGTCTGTCGGCTGTTTGTCGTCCAGTTTCTCTGTGAAGCCGTTGAACACTAGAAGTCCTGAGGACAGAAACCTGTGGATGTTACATTCAGACTTTGTTCTGTTTCTAATAAAAGCTTTGTGGCGAGCTCGCTGTGGCTCTGTTCTTGTTACTGACACACCGACCGCTGCTGCTGTTAGCACTTTTAGTTTCTACTGTCTGCAGCTCCGTCCTTACCTACTCCGTTGCCACGGTGATGACCCTCCTACCTCCTTGCTGACTTTGTTGCCATGGTGACAACCCTCCTTGCTGACTGTTGCCATGGTGATGAACAAACAGAAGGAATGAAGCTGAGCCTCGAGCCTCTTTGATCATCTTTGTCGTGCAGACGTCTGAAACAGACAAAAGAGATGATGAAGATGACGATACCACAGAAGAAGAAGTGCAGAATATTAAACACATTCTGGAACTTTTATTGTTGTTGTTTTGTTTTGTTTTGTTTATTTTAACAGATAAACTGTGAGAGTGAACGCTTTGATGCTATTGGTTAAACATTAAAACAACGTCCAATCATCTTCCAGACAGCGAGCTGGACCAGTCTGACTCACACTGGTTTGTAACTGGTCAGACTGGTTCCCTGCTGCTCTGTGATGTCACAGTGAGCTTTGAAAAATGACCAATCAGGAGCAGGTGGCTCCTAAATACCTTCAAAATAAAAGCATCCGAGGTTAAATAAATCTGATGAGGACTAACACACACACACACCATGGCAGTGTTACCATGACAACAGTAGTCCATTAGTCATAGCTCCGCCCTTTACGACCTTCAAGTTCCTGCCATTCTTCACACACTTCCTCCAGGAAGCAGGAAGCATCTGGGTCGCTGTGACAACAATCATCCTCCACAGAGTGTGTGTGTGTTTCCACTGTTTGTTTAAACACAGTGTGTGTGTGTGTGCGTAATGAGAATCAGTCTGATGAGACTCCAGGACTCTTCAATGACTCCTGGAACTTTCTCAAGGACCTTCAGAAACAGTTAACACACCTGATATATCTGCTGTCATTGTGTCCTGGAAGTCCTGGAGAAAGTTTAGAACCCACAAAAGTAAACTTCAAGGACCTCCAGGACTGAAGAAAGCAGCTCTGTGTCTGTCTGTGTGTGTGTGTGTCCAATGAGACTCTAGGACTCCTGGAACTTTCTCAATGACCATCAGAGCCTCCTCCAGGATCTCAAGTCCCAAGTCCCCTCTTCAGCATCTATGGAAGCTTTCCAAGGCTCAATGTGACGTCCTCCAGGGCCCCTGGAACCTCCTTGAAAACAAGAGGTCAGATCACCTACACAGAACCAATCTTTTTTCAGATTTTGCTTTTATGAATCATTTTATTTCTGTTGGTGTTTGTGTGTTCATGTTTGTGATGTTTCACCTGCTGCCGTTACAAACCAACAGGTGACAACAAACACACCTTTAAAACGATGAAAATGTGAGTGAGGTTTGGTTCAGACTGTTTGTTTCTGGTCTGTGTGAGGGAGCGACGGCGTCTCTCTAGAGGAAACCGACCCGCCGTATCAAGACACAACACACTTCCTGTCCTGGAGGAGGGGGGAGGAGGGGGGAGGAGGAGGGTGATGTGGTGGACGAGGGGTGAGGCCCGCAGTCAGTCAGTCTGTCAGCAGAGCTACTGTGGAGGAGACACCAGCACAAACTGGGAGACACTGGAAGACAAGAAGAAGGAGGAGGAGGAGCTGAGGAGGTCAGGAGGAGAAAAGAAGAAGAGAAGAAAGTGAAGGAGTCAGACTGCAGATTTGTGTTTAAGAAGAAGAGTGACGGTAAGAAAACATGAAGCTCGTTAACGAGAACACAGTTTGAACATTGTCAGTCTGAAGACAAACAGACGATTACAGAGATAAAGATCCTTCAGACATCCTGAGACACTTTGTTTACTTCCGTTTATCTGTTTACTTCCGATTATCTGTTTACTTCTGATTATCTGTTTACTTCCGTTTATCTGTTTACTTCTGATTATCTGTTTACTTCCGTTTATCTGTTTACTTCTGATTATCTGTTTACTTCTGATTATCTGTTTACTTCCGATTCTTCTTCACCATATCTCAGACACATTAAAGGAGCACTCTGTAGTTTTAATGAAGGAATTTAACATTTACAACATTAATGAGGTAATAATACAAACTGTCTCCATCAGTGAGAGAACAAGCTGTTCTCAGAGGACAATAAGGTCCCAGAACATTGTTTGAAGATAGAAAGGTGGCAGGGTCTGCCACATATAAACAGAGTAAAACTTCTTTGAGGTCAGTTTGTTTGTCTTTGTCTTCTCAGTCTAAAACTACAGAATGCTCCTTTAACTGAACGTTTTATATTTGACAGGACGTCTTGTTGTGTTTCTGTTCTGCTGATTTACGTTCTGCTGTTTTCTTGATCATTTCCTGTTTCTGTCTCATGAACTCTGTGACGTGACCAACACTTTGAGCTGAACCTGAACAGAACTGGGGGGTATTCCAGAAAGGAGGTTCAACAAACTCTGAGTCTAACCCTGAACTCTGAGTTGACTTACCCTGTGAAGTGAAACTCTGAGTTTTCAGTTCCAGAACAGCTGATCTTAGTTCGGTAAGTCGACTCTGAGTATGTTAACTCTGAGCTGAGCTCGTGCCTGACGACTAGTAAAAAGCCATCATCAATGGAGCTCCGATACTGTGATTCACCATGGCAACAGGGGAGAAAACAGAAAGCAGACATTTTCTGGGGACAAAAAAAAGAAGTAACACGGCTGCGGCCGTAATAAAAATCACTGACAGAGTTTTAGATGCGGTCGTCTTTTCATTTGGAATTTAACATCAGTTTCTTTCATATTAGCCTTTGGGGAAGTGGTTGAATGTTGTTCAATGTTTTATTTTATTTTATTTTAGGCTAGCCTACCTATAAAAACAGTCTCACGGTGGCTCCTCCTCCTTCTGGCTGCTGGAAGGTGATTGATTAACCTGCGAAGTGATTAAAAAGACAAAACAAAACAAAAAACGAAGAGGAGAGAAGAAGAGAGGACTGATATTCGCTGTGGAGAATATAAATGACGGACTGATGAGGAGCGGTCTACTGTTCGGTTCAGTCCTCGTCAGGGAGTGAGAGCTCATCTAAATTAATCTAAATTCTCCTCCTGGTGTAAAACTGTGAATTATTTCTGCTTCAACATGATCGGACTGAGAAGGAAAGGACAGCCGCTGTCAGACAGCTCCGTCACACTCAGGGTTTCTTCAGGTGAACCTGCCAGTGAGCAGGTGAGGTTCACAGAGTAAGTTACCTCAGTAACAGACCCAGAGTTTAAGTTACCTATCTTTCTGGAACTGAAAACTCAGAGTTTCTCTCATCTCAGGGTTAACAAACTCAGAGTTTTCACAAAACCCGCTTTCTGGAAGACCCCCCTGTTCTGCTGTTTGTGTCTGTTTGTTTGTAAAATAATTTAAAGAGTTCCTGAATGAAACCAAACATCAGCCGTCAGAGGAAACTCCTTAAAGGAACAGTTCACAGTCACTCAGTCATCATCTCCTCCTGATGATATAAAGTCAGGCTCAGCCATCTCCTCCTGATGATATAAAGTCAGGCTCAGTCATCGTCTCCTCCTGATGATATAAAGTCAGGCTCAGTCATCGTCTCCTCCTGATGATATAAAGTCAGGCTCAGTCATCGTCTCCTCCTGATGATATAAAGTCAGGCTCAGCCATCGTCTCCTCCTGATGATATAAAGTCAGGCTCAGTCATCGTCTCCTCCTGATGATATAAAGTCAGGCTCAGTCATCGTCTCCTCCTGATGATATAAAGTCAGGCTCAGCCATCGTCTCCTCCTGATGATATAAAGTCAGGCTCAGTCATCGTCTCCTCCTGATGATATAAAGTCAGGCTCAGCCATCGTCTCCTCCTGATGATATAAAGTCAGGCTCAGCCATCGTCTCCTCCTGATGATATAAAGTCAGGCTCAGTCATCATCTCCTCCTGATGATATAAAGTCAGGCTCAGTCATCATCTCCTCCTGATGATATAAAGTCAGGTGAAGTCTCGTAGTCCACAGAACATTTCTGGAGCTTCACAGTAAAACAGAGTTGCAGCGTTCTGCTGAACACCTGAAGCAGCTGGAGATGATTTAAACATCAGATGTCTCCACACAGCTCGTCTGCTGTGATCACAGAGATCACAACCTGATCTTAGGAGGCCATATTTAACCCTCACCATGCGGTCGAGCTGTATGCTAACACTGTTAGCTCAGCAGCTACAGTGAAGATTTCAGATTAAAACAGGATGTCACTTACATCTTTTCAAATTAAAGTTTCAGACAACCTTGGTCTCCGGCTCCGTCAGATAACCCGACTCTCTGTACCTTTTCTGTCGTCGAAACGTTTTCATGGTCAAACTGAAACAAACTTTTTTGTGTCGGCAGGCTGACATCATCATCAGGGGGCGGAGTCAGAGAAGATGGCGTCCTGGTTCTGCTGGATCTGGACGGCTCTCGTCCTGTTCACAAACACCTTGTCTGAGCCGGCATCTCCACCACGCTACATCGTCCATCACACCAATGTCAGTTTCGACCACGCCATGGAGGTCTGCTCACGTCACGGCATCCTCACCACCATCGCAACCGAGCAGGAGGCCGCCGAGATCCTCGAGGTCGTGTCCAGGTCACCTCAGAATCAGAACCAGTCCACCTTCTGGGTCGGACTGAGGAAGGTCAAGGACGAGTGTGTGGTTCCCACGCTGCCACTGAGAGGCTTCAAGTGGACCAAGGACGGCAGCGAGGAGACCCAGGTGAGCCACTGGACCGAGGAGCCCAAACCCACGTGCACCAGCGTGCGCTGCGCCGCGCTGAGGGTGGAGTCCGACGGGTCAACAGAGACCAGGTGGGGTCTGATCCCTGTCAGCTGTAGGAACCATAACCAGTTCATCTGTAAGCTGACAGACAGACCGACAGGAGCGACACTGAAACCTGCTGCACCAGAACCAGAACCAAAACCTGACCCAGCTACACCTGAACCAAAAACTGCTCCATCAGCACCACCTACACTAGAACCAGAACCAAAACCTGACCCAGCTACACCTGAACCAGAAACTGCTCCATCAGCACCACCTACACTAGAACCAGAACCTGTTACAGCGGAACCGCATAAACCTGGCCCAAAAACTGCTACACAGAGACCAGAACCAACTGGGCCTAAGCTGCAGGGACCTGACCCTGAGCCTGCTTCTGACATAGAGCTGGGATCGGACTCTTGTGAGCACAACCCCCGGCCCCGGATCACTGGAGCACGCTACCTGAGTCTGGACCCGGACAACAGCAGCAGGATCCAGGTGGAGTGCTGGTCTTCGGCCCCGGTGGAGCTCCACTGTTCGGGCCGTCCCGCCATGTGGCGTCTGCTGGACGACTCGCCCGCCAACCTCACCACCGTCTGCCAGCCGTGTGGCCCCTGCAGGCACACCTGTGTGAACATGGAGGGCTCCTCCAGGTGCGTCTGCACCGACAAGGACGGGAAACACCACGACGCAGACTCGCCAGAGTGCGTGAGTCCGACAGACAACAGTCTGTTGTTGTGGGTCCTGGTTGCCGTGGCAGCGGTGGTGGTGATAGTGGTGGTTGTCGCGGTGACGGTGAAGTGCTGCCTGATGAGGCGGTCGGAAAAACGCGGCATGAAGAAGGAGAAGATGGCGATGAAGAGCAAGGACTCCTTCGACACAGCCAATGAGAAGGTAGCGAGATGAGGGAGCACGGCTGTGATTGGTTGAGGGCAGATGTGGCGGTGACATCATCAGTCAGTCTGCTGTCGGATGAAAACATGGCGACTTAAACTTTACAGGAAGTGAAAGTTTATTTTTCTGTCTTTAAATCAGATTTTGTGAAATAAAATTTGTTTTCTGATAAAAAGCTTTTATTGTTTTTATAAATGTTTGATGACATCATCAGTGTATAATGAACATGATCAGTGTGTGTGTGTGTGTGTGTGTGTGTGATGTTCAGGTCCTCACTTATATACAGTATATCATATAATGCAGTCTGTATCAGAGCGCCCCCATGTGGACAGTGTAAAGACGATCCTGTCTTGACCAATCAGAGCCTCTCAGTGACCTCTGTGTATTGATTGGCTCGTACGGACCTGACTCGGACTCGTGTCGCTTGTTTTGACTCGTTGTTTAAATAAATAAAATGAATTTAACTCATTTCCATGTTTTCATTCAGAGACGACTTTATAAACTTTATTAACATGAGAAAACACAACGATTGTGTTTCATGTTGGTTTAAATAAAGGTTTAGACGTTTTATTTTGAAAACCTGAAGAGGTCAAAAGTATGTGGACACATCAAGGTCCAACTTTTATTTAAACATTATTTTGTTTTATTATAATTTCTACTAATGATTAATGATCAGAACTAAATCAATATAATGATTATTAATAACTGAGAGGATCAAACAGCTTCTCAATTCAATTCAAAGGAGCTTTATTGGCATGACAGTTTAACAACAATGTTGCCAAAGCATCAAAACACAACTTGTCCAAACACTCAGACAGAACACAACAAATAACAACATGAACACAACACCAAGATTGATTTACATTAATTATATATACAGTATATACAGTGTGTGTGTGTGTGTGTGTGTGTGTGTGTGTGTGCGTGCAGCAGGTATGCCCTGTCTCCTTCTCCCAGGAGTATTTTAATGTTGAGAGGTGGTTCAGCTCTTTGGACTCTGAGATTACAGAGTTGAACTTGTTAAGTTCTGATGACTGAGTGGACCCAGACTTCACCACCGTACAGCGCAGTGGGCTGGATGACACCATCAAACCTCTGAAGCCAGATTCTGACTGGAGTTTGTAAATGATAAATGTTCTCTTAGTTGCATGTCGGGCTCTTCAGCTGCTTCCTTCAGTGCATCACTGCCATGTTGAAGCTCCCTGATGCTGTCATGTTGTACCAAGGCAGGTGTAACTCATGCTGCATTCACTGACATGATTATTTATGGTGAATTGGTGTTTGTTCTCCTGACATCTGGGGCGTTTTTGAAAGATCATGACATTAGTTCTCTTCATGTTTGCTGCCAGGGCCCAGTTCTGACAGGACTTTTCTACTGTGTCCAGCTGCTGCTGTGGTCCTTGTTCAGTAGGAGACAGTAGGACAACAGAGACTTCAGCTCTGTATCGAGGAGGGAGAGGCCGGGAGCAGCACACTGATCCAACTCAGCAGCACCTTCATGTATATACACGTTGAACAGAGTGGAGTTAAACTGCAGCCCTGGCGTTCACCTCTTCTCTGGTGAAGACTTCAGTCTGTTTGTCTCCAGTTTTAACAGCACACATATTTTCCAGATACACTGATTTAACCAGATGGTGCATGTTGCCCCCTGTACCACAGTGTAGCAGCCTGTAACAGAGCCCTTCATGCCAAACAGAGTCGAAAGCTTTCTTGAAATCAATGAAACAAGTGAATATCTGACCATGTTTTGTTTGGTGAACACGTTTGTTCATTAAAGTGTGAAGGGTCTGTACATGGTCGGTGGTGCGGTGTTTTGGGAGGAAGCCACTTTGACTTTTACTGAAGATGGAGTCCTCAAGGAAATGTAGTTTTCTTTTATTCAGAATGATTCAGCTGGACAGCTGCTGACACAGAGGCCACGCTAGTTATCAGGTCTGATGTGTCCTCACGCTTATGAATGGGGGAAATGAGCCCTTTGCACCAGATGTGAGGAAAACATCCGACTGTAACACAGTGTTGAACAGCTGTAACACTGCAGCCTGCAGCTCTGGCTGGCTCCCAAGTAATTGTGAAATCAGGGTTGTCTTTAACTGTTTCTTCTAATGTTTGGAGGTTTTCTTGTATAATACACTGATCTGAATTGATTTGATTTATTGGTCGGTCTTTGTACAGATTGTCACAGTGCTCTCCAGATGTCACCATGTTGGATGATGTCTGTTGCTTTTTATCCCAGACTTGATTTTGATTAGTGGCGTTCTCAATATCTTCGAGTTTCATGTGGATATAATTTAGTTTTTGTTCCTAATCGTACATTTATATTTCTTTAACATGTCATTGTGTCTGATGCGTAAGGCTGGGTTGTTTGTTTGCTGATGTTTTTCATGTGCTATTTTTCTCAGGTCTTTTCTGATGGTCTTTGTTCTGGATCAAACCATTTGTCAGCGTTTTGCCTTTTAACAGGCTTCAGCTTTAATAGCTGCCTTATGAAATATCATATTGATGTCATCAGTGGCCTTATTTACACCGTCTGTGGTAGAGACATATTGGTTTTGGTCATATATTGATATGTCATTCATCAGATCAGGTGATCTCTCTCTCTCAATTCAATTCAAATGGGCTTTATTGGCATGAAAGCCACGGATCCTGGCCGCGCCCGGGTCGTGGATCGTGGATGCGCCTACTGCCATGACCCTGCCTGACACCCACCACTACTGTCGCTAATATGAGTCATATCTCTGTTGCATACGTTCCACTACTATTATCGTACTGCATTACTACATACTATCCTTACCATTAATCACTACTACTGTTATCACTAGTAATCACATTTCCATGTGCATTTCATTATTATTGCTGTAATACATCTTTATGTACTTTCACTCCTGTCAACCATCGCTTATAATCGAATACATTGTGATCTCGTTGATCTGCTCTGTACATGCGACATCTCTTGCACGTCTGTCCGTCCTGGGAGAGGGATCCCTCCTCTGTGGCTCTCCCTGAGGTTTCTTCTGCATTTTTTTTCCCTGTTAAAAGGTTTTTTTTTGGGGCAAGTTTTTCCTCACTCGAATCGAGGGTCGAAGGACAGAGGGTGTCGTCTCTGTACAGATT
>NC_140202.1:29229521-29264521 GCF_965226575.1 Pagrus pagrus
ACACCAGTCTGGTGCTGATTGGTTGTGTCTGTTGCAGCAGGTTGTCAGCTGTAGTTTTCAGGTAAACACAGCGACCTGTTCAGCTGTCAGCATCACCGTCTCTGGGCTCGTTAGGTGGAGGACAGGGTGGTGTCTGCAGTGCGGGCTGCTGACGGGCTGCCCTGCCACTGGTCCACCTGTTAGACGGCTCAGTGGTCTGCAGTGTTCAGCCAATTAGACAGAGACTGACTGCTAGTTCAGAGAGGTTGTTTATATTCTCGTTTTAGATTAAATAAAAACAGCAGAAGAAGAAGCTGATTGGCTGCTGTGAGGACAGTAAATGCCAGTAAATCCTGCTGCTGCTGTTAGCCTGTTAGCTCCTGCAGTTTATGTTTACAACCTGAACTACTTCCTGTTCCCTCCTGCTTGTAGCTGCGCCGCAGCAGGAAGCGTCAGCGGGCAGGTGTCAGTCTGACTGCAGATTCAAGGGTCACTCCACCAGTTCTGCACATTAAAGTGTGTTTCCAGATGTTGGGTGCTGCATATGTGAATACAGTAGCATAAAGACTTTACTGGCTCTAGAGGAGGCTGCATGTCATCTGATGCATAAATTGTGGTTCAGTTGCATTGTGGGTAAAGTAGGCGGCAGGTTTTGGTCCATCCTCACACTCTTGTAACACTGTTGGACTCATGACGGACAGTTTCAAAACAAACTAGAGATGTCACCTTTTTATTCCACACATTCCTCTTCCTTTTTAAAACCTGGAGCCTACATTACCCACAATGCACCTGAGCCACTGAGTGACATCATTGCAGACTGTCTTTATTCACGTATGCAGAGGAACTCCTGAACTGGTGGAGTGTCCCTTTAATGTTCTCCTTCAAGTGTCTGCGCTGAAGCTCCGCCCCCTGCTCTGACTCATACAGGTGTGTGTGGAACAATATGGATGACCTCTGTGAATATAGAGGTGAGTCAGCTGTTGTTGATCAACATGTGATGATGTCAGCTGTGAAACAAACAAGACTCTTTTTAAAGAAAAATATTTTTCTGCTACATTTATGTTTTCCTGTTTGTTCCCAGAATGCACCTGCGTGTGTCTGTACTGGTCCACTCGCACAGAACTCTGCTTTCATTTATTAATTTATTTATTATTTCATAAAGAAAAGTTTAAAGAAACAAAGATTTCTGTAACAGGACGTAAAACTGATCCAGAATCAGACAACTGGTCAGGTCTCTACAGGAGCTCTGATTGGCTGTTTGTTAGTGAAATGCACCCTGGGAGTCGTAGTTTGTAGTTCTTATTTTCTGTCCTAGCTGCTCATTTTCAGTTCTGATGGATGTGACAAACTCTTGATGATAAAATGTCTTAATCTCCAAACCAGATGATGATGATGATGATGATGATCTATAATCTGCAGGGCTGATGGATCAATAATGCTGATGAGAAAAGCTTTAGTGTGATCACATTGGAGGATTTGTGTTCCATCTCATTAACTGACCTCCTGTCAGCTGTGTGAAGGTGACCTCACTGATGATGTCACAGACAGCTCAGGTGAGACCATGATGATTATGTAGCTGTGTCTCAATTCAGGGACTGCATCCTTCGGAGGACGCGGCCTTTGCGGCCTCTGAAGGCGAGTCCTTCGGCGAGTACTTCGGAGGCCGCGAAAGTGACGATCTACACCACTTGATGTCGCCATTTTCCTTCCTTTCTTTCTTCTGTTTTCGGGTGCACAAAGGATCTTGGGATATGGGAGGCCGCGAAGGATAGTAGCGGTGCGTCCTCCATAAGAGGGAAAAGAAGGCTGCATTTGTGGGCTGCATTTGGAGGAGCCTTCGAATTGGGACGGCCTTCGCGCAGCGTTGTGACGTAATTGGCCTTCAAATGCGCCCTTCGAAGGATGCAGCCCCTGAATTGAGACACAGCCTGTGAATGTTCCATTGTAATCAGATTACTTAACGTGTGTCTGTTATGACTCAGAAGCTGCTTCGTGTTTTTAACATCATTTAAAATGTTTTTAAAGGAAACTGGTTGAAACAGCGCCGGTCTCATTTTGTAGTTTCAGTGGAGGCGGAGTCAGAACCAGAAGAGTCCAAGACACGAGCTCCACAGGAAGTACTTTTACTTTGTAGTTTGTCTCGTATGTATCTCTTTGTTCTGGTTCATGAAGCTTTAACATGTTTAAAGTTCTGACTCTGGCAGCTTCCTGTGGACCTTTCACCTTCAAAATAAAAGTAGTGGGATATGTGATAGGAACCTTTGGCCTTCAGAATAAAAGTGGTGGGACTAGAACAGGCCAAGGGTCGAACTTTTACATTCCTGATGTCCGACCTGCAGGGTTTGGACATTAACTGTGTTAAAACAATGAACTATTTATTTTTTATCCACGTTGTTTATTAGTTTCAACAGAAATATCACAGAAAAGTAAAGAAAAAAAACAATGCAGCTTTTTGTTTTTAGTAGTTCAGGTTGTCAGTTTGATTCTCTGCGTCAAACGTTTCAATTCAATAAGACACTTTTTGTCCTGAAGCTTTAACACATGTTGTCATTTAACACCGTTCAGAGCTTCCATATTTATGTGCTTATCTACAGACGGACACTAATGAGCGGGCTAATTAGTCTAAAAGGGCCAGAATGATGCTGTCAAAGGGCCACATGAGGCCCTCGGGCCGCAGGTGTGGACACTAGGGATGCAACGGTAGAGTTTTCCCACAGTTCGGTATGCATCACAGTTTTTGGGCCACAGAAACGGTACGGTTTCAATAACCTAATATAAAACTACTCACACTAGCAAAGGCAATATTGCATGTAAAAATAATTAAAAGCAGATATAGCCAAACCACAAACCTTATCATAAAAATGTAACACTTATCTTAATTGCCTTCCATAAAAACATATGCAGTATCTAATCAAGTTAAACAGCAAACATTATTGTAGTTCTGTATTGTATTGTATTGTTTGCCTTTGTGTATTGAACCTAACAGGGCGTATTGAACGGTTCAATAAAATATTGAATATTGTTGCATCCCTAGTGGACACACACACACACACACACAGAGTAGGAGGACAGTTTCTGCTGTGACACCACAGGAAGCAACTGATTTGGTTACCATGGTGATGTTGACACACAGTGACTGTGATGAAACTGATTGATGAACGGATCAATGACATCATCAATAACATGATCAGTGCCCGTGTGTTTCATTAAAGGTCCCATATTATACTGTTTTTCATCAATTCCACTCAGCTGTCAGAGGTCCAACAACACTGTATTCGAAATGTATTGCCCCAAACCCATCCGTGGTCCTGAATATCAGCTGTCTAAGAGCAGCTGTTTCTGTGCCTGCACCTTTAATGCTAATGAGCTCCGTCTGTCAGCGCCTGCCTTGCCTGCTACCTGCCCCTCTCAGGGAGAGGATGCTGCTTACGCTAGCGCTAGCATGTGCTAATGTTTACGGTGGATGTAGCGCTATGGCTTGCTGAGATGCTGTCGTTCAACCACACCAGTTTGACCCAGTATCGGACCCAGAAAGAGAGGCTCAGAAAAATACAGACTCTGCGGCTGCAGCAGGACTCCCCGACACAACCACCCGCCCCTGACCTGCAACAGGTAACATCTAAAAACAGCTAGCGAAAGCTGTGTTTGTCTCCAAACTCTTGGACACTGTTTGCATAGTCTCTGTCTCCAGTCTGCACGTCTCCGGACTTTTTACTGTGACAACCGAGCTCCCTCGTAATATTATTAACATTAAACTCGCTTCAAACGCCGTTGCATAGCGGACCGAAGCGGAGCTAACTAGTTAGCCAGTTTCAAGCTGACTTCACCATACTCATAGGCAACTGTAAATACTATCAACATGTGGCGACACTTACCTGTGGCTCGGGTGCAGTTGCTGGGTCCCGTATGGTTGGGACTGAACCTTTTTATGAGGGTCAGTGTCGAGGCAAAGCCAGCTTTGTACTGACCCTCGTTACTGAAGCAGTCCGATGTGAAGTGGTTAGCACACACAAACAGTTCGACATGGTGCTTTCGATAGCGTAATGGCGGATCTCCGAGACGGTAGCGCTGTACCTGGTGGGTGGACACTGTGGGTGGGATTATTCAAATGATCGGTCAATGACGTCAGTAACCGAAGCTGAATTTGACTCGCTCATCTGGAAACTGCAGGCAAGACACTGTCAGAAATCTGTATCTCACTCAAAAAAGCACGGATGGTCTTTTTTCAAATATTTGTATGCGTGTGGCAGCACCATAGACCCAAAATAATACCCCAAATCCCAGAAAAAGTGAGTTTTTCATAATATGGGACCTTTAAGAATGTTTTCTGCTCTGTCTTCAGTGACAATAAAGTTTTATAACGTTTGTATTCAGATGAATCGGCTGTTTATATGTTGTTGTCATAGTAACAGGTGAGAGCAGCTGCTGACTCACCTGACGAGCTGAAACCTGCAGCAGCTGGACGTCACTCAGGTGTGATCAGGTGACCTCATGACCACCTGAAACAAAAACACAGTCACTGTTGTTGTTGTTTGATGTCAGCTGCTTCATCATGAACCAATCAGCTGCCACAGAGATACATTCATCAACAGAAACCAGCTCTAATTGGTTCACCTGCTGACTTCTACAAACACAGGAAATACACCTGCACTGGATCTGATCTGATTGATCAGATATGATCTGATCAGATGTTACAGTCTATTCAGTAGATAATGAACCAACAGGACTGTGTGTTCTGGTTCTGTGGTTCTGGCTCCAGTGGCAGCAGAGGAAACTCACTGCAGTCAGCCTTCTCTCAGCTGACAGGTGGATTGTGGGTAATGTAGTATGTGGTGGGCAGCTTGTTTTTTCCTCAGAAGAGAAACCATGAAGAATAATTTATGTATGAATTCACGAAGTGATCAGAGATCAATAACTGATCTCAGAGTTTCACTCTTCTTCACTTTATTAAACTGTGAACGATGACGTCATGTTTACACTCGTCTGACCGCTCACAGTGTCTCATGTCCAATCAGATTCTCTCCTGAAGACAAATCTGAGCTGTGATTGGCTGATTGATGGATGTTAATTGAAGCTCAGATGATCACTCACTTTAACATTAACACAATTATTTTTTGTTTTTACAAGTTTTCTGATATTTTATATTTAAATATGTAAATGATGCTCATCTGAACATAAATGTCATTTTCAGTGAAACTTATCGTTTCATGTTGTTGACATATTAGAGTCAAAGTCTCTTTTCATCAGAAATTACTGACATCAAAAATATGTTTTTAAGGAATAAAATGTATAAATGAGGCTGTGAATGATTATTGAACAGCGCCATCTGAATACAGAGAGGAATAAATCTGGAGGTTTATATCAACATCATACTTCTGACATTAAGACAAATGTTTTTTGTTTTACAGGTTTTCTGATATTTTATGTTTAAATTAAGCTCTTTAATAAAATATGTGCTAATTTGTATAAAAGTCCAGAACAGAAATCTGAACTAAAATAAGCATGAATGTGTATTTTGGGTGTTTTCCTCCATCTCGTCTGAGAGACCACATGTGGAACATTTCACCTGTACAGTCTCACCTTAATCACATTTTACAGGATGTAGTGTACTACAACAGCATTTAAAATAAACATTTAAAATAAAACATTTGAAATGTGACGATCACTCACTGTAGCTACGAGGTGACACCAGCAGGGGGCAGCATTCACCTGAGGACTGAATCATCATTAAATCAGAGAAACACAGAGTCACTTTCCTCATGTCACAGACAGAAAGACAAGTGAGGAGACAGACAGGCAGGTGAGGTGACAGACAGACAGGTGAAGTGACAGACAGACAGTACTCTAAATGTGTACCTCAGTACAATACCAGAGTAAATGTACTCAGTTACTGACTGCAGGCGTATTGTGGGTGCTGGGGTCAGAGGTCAATGTGAGGTCACAGGTCACATGATGTTCAGGTGAGACACTTTAACAGCATTTGACCTTCAGGTAAACTCACCTGAGGACTGATGACAGCACAGGAAGCTCTGTGTGCGTGTGTGTCCGTGTGTGTGTGTGTGCGCGTTCCTGTGTGTTTGTGTGTGTGTAGATGTGTGATAAAACAGAGTTGAAGAGTTCAGTAGAGAAACAAAGCCACCAACATGACTTTAATAACAGGCTGGAACACACACACACACACATACATACACAGCTGCAGCTGTAATAATTGCTACAACCACTAGAGGTCGCTGTCAAACAAAAAACGTGAATATGGGTTGTAATAAAGCTGAAAAATATAAAAAATGTATCTGTAGCACTCAGTCTTTACTATTGACAGTCAGAGCTGAGGCTGGTTACAGAAATTGGCGAGCTAGCCAGGAGAAAGTGGAGTATTATTGAGTGACAAGATTAAAAGGTAAGCAACAATATACTACAATGGATATAGTGAAAGACGAAGGTATAAATGTTGTTAACTCAGTTCTTGTTAGTGGGTTAACTTAAACTGAAGTAGATGAGGAGCTTGAGAGGCACCTAGAACGCTATGGCTCTATTAACAGAGTACTAGTTAGTGATGACCCAAAATCAGAGTATCATCTCTGCTCCATTGTGGAATTTGCAAATAGCTCTGCAATGCAAACATTTAGACCCATATTGCCAACAGAATGTCAGAGCTTAACTGATGCAAACATTACCTTCAAGGTGTGCTCCTTAGATAGTGTTTACACTAGCACTGCTAGCTGTAGCGCCACCAAGGGGTATCTCGAGGAACTGCAAGCCATTGCTAATAAACGTGGGAGGTCATTTCAAAATGTACTCCAGGAAGAATTGATGAAGATAAGCACAGGGAAAGGTGTGAACCTCCCTACTGACACTGCACCAGTCGAAGACTCTCAATTAAACAGTTATGATGCAACTGGTCAGGAGGTCGAGAATGTTGAAGAGCCATCACAGGTGATGCAACAGCCCTCTCTTCTGCTTGGCTCTGTCTCACCCGAGATAGTCAGGAACTTACCAGCTGTGTTTCCACCATCTCCTACACCCAGACGTGGTCAGCATGGATTGAGTGGTGATGCCCAAACAGCATCAACACCAGCTTTGCAAAGACTAGAGGCCACTACTAGGAGTCCACATATAATGTTCTTGCCTACCAGTGTGAACAGTCAGTTGCAGCCTGCTGTGTTGACAGCCGCACCGTTATTTAGCATTGCTGCTAACATGAACGCTAACCACCAAGGGTCCCTGTCAAACAAAGCCAGTGTTAATGATGACACTGCTGCAACAACACCTTCAGTACTTACCATGAATGGTGTAAATCCTGCTATACAACGAGTCGTTGTTGAGCATGTCATGCGAGCTAATGAAGCTATGTCTCCCATGCACTCTTCATTTCGCCTCAGACCCATATCTGGGAAGATTCCTCATCCTAATATGGAACTTGATTATGATACCTGGAGAGCAAATGTTGACTTATTTTTGACAGATCCCTCCATGTCTGACCTGCACAGAACACGCAAGATCTTAGACAGCTTATTGCCTCCAGCAACTGATGTTATCAAGCATGTTAGCCCTCAGGCTTTGCCATCAGTAGATTCAGTCTATGGCTCCGTTGAGGATGGAGATGAGCTGTTGGCCAAGTTTATGGGGACACTGCAGAACAACGACAAGAAGCCTTCTGACTATCTGAACCGCTTGCAAGTTGCTCTGAGTGCTGTGGTCAGACGAGGAGGTATCGTGGAGAGTGAAAGAAACCGCTAACTCTTGAAGCAGTTCTGTCGAGGCTGCTGGAATGATGGATTGATCGCTGATCTCCAACTGGAGCGAAAAACTAATGCATCGCCTTCCTTTGCTGAACTGGTGCTTTTCATCAGAACAGAGGAAGACAAACAGGCAAGTAAACATAATCGTATGAAAAAACACCTTGGACTACACAAGTCAAGTCCTGCTGCCCCAAAGTTGAGAGCTGCAGCACAACAGTTAGTCGCATGCAGTTGTGCTGTACCTGAGAAAAAGGTTACTGAGACTGAAGTCTTGAAGAAACAGCTTAACGAGATACAAGTTCAGGTTGCTGTCATGCAGACTGCAACTCCACGTAAAGCTAAAGTCAACTGTCCAGATACAACTGAAATCAACACATTGAAAAGACAGATTGCTGACATTCAAGCACAGATAGCTGATATGAGGAAAGCAACTCATAAAGCCAAAAGCGACCATCTAGAAGCAACAGAGATTCAGACATTGAAACATCAACTTGCCCTTCTTCAAGCACAGGTGACTCTGCCTCACACTCAGAGTCATCGGGTACCATCGCCTGCATTCTCAAAAGACTTCTCCATGAAAGATCAACACCAGTCTCCCAACAAGAGAGTAAGCGGACAGTCCAGTTCAAGGCCAACAGCAAACAGTAGGCCCCGTCCATGGTATTGTTTCCGCTGCGGCAAAGACGCTCACATTACAGTCAACTGTGCGAGTGAACCAAATCCCCTTCTGGTTCAGAAAAAGAGACAGCTGCTTAAAGAGAAACAACGGCAATGGGATCAGCAGAATGGCAACACTGGCATCCAGCAGCTAATCTACTAGAAGCCCCTGTTGCAGGGCAGACAGGGACTAAAAGACTGACTAACGTCCTTGAAAAACAAAGAGAGTGGCAAGCAAGTGTGGTAATGCTAACACCACTTCCACCATATTGCCACCAAAGCTGGTTGGAACAAAATACACTGCGCAAGTCACTATTGAAGGCCACAAAGTTAACTGCCTGTTAGATACGGGATCTCAGGTGACCACTATCCCGCTGTCATTCTTCCAGACTCACCTGTCCCATCATTCCTTGAAATCGTTGGATGATCTTTTGGATGTAGACCTGCAAATAGAAGGAGCCAATGGAGAGGCCGTGCCTTACCTTGGGTATGTAGAACTCAACCTGATGTTTCCAGAAGAGTTCTTGGGCAAAGAGACTGAGGTCCCTATGTAAGTGTTGGTTGTCCCTGATGTGAACAGTGTGCCCCAAATCCTCATTGGCACAAATTCGTTAGATGTTCTCTATTCCAACTATGTTGAAAGACATGATTGTCGCCCTCGGTCATTCCTTCCTGGCTACAGAGTAGTCCTGAAAATCCTTGAAGTACGACAAAAGCAGGCAAGGACTGAAGCTCTTGGGCTGATAAAGGCGAAAAGCCACACTCCTGAAGTGGTGCCACAAGCTACAGGTGGTTGTCAGCTCTATCGACACACAAGTTCAAGCTCCAGTATAGAGCAGGAACTCAGAATCAAGACGCAGACGGACTTTCTCGTTGACAACATGGCATCCAAGATGATGCTGTGTCGAGGAAAGAACGTGAAAGGTTCACTTTACATTACCTGAAGGATCAGGAGACTCCAGATGTTGTTCTTCCGGATGCAGTCGGGACCATCTGTGAGAGGCATGATGTTGAGTGGTCTCATAAAAACTCCACATGTCCAAATCCATCAGTTGCACTGGATGAGTCTCTTGCCATCTATTCTGATGCTCTGCCCAGTGGTTTCCAACGGAAAGATGATCATGGACTCCCTGTTATCGGTCATTGGACGGAAAAGGAGATAAGAGCAAAGCAACGAGATGACCCTGATCTCAGAGTTGTCATTGAGCACAAGGAGTCTGGAGACATGCCCTCTCCTTCCCTGAGACAAGAGCTTCCAGACCTTGTTTTGTGGCTCCGAGAATGGAAGTGTCTAGAGCTAAGAGATGGAGTGTTATACAGAGCACGACAAGAACATGGACAAGTCACACACCAGCTAGTGCTACCAACTGGACTTTGGGTCACCTAGGCATAGAGCGGACCCTCGACCTCGTGAGGTCATAGTTCTATTGGCCTAAAATGTCTGCCTATGTAGAGCAGAGAATCAAGATGTGTGAGCGTTGTGTGCGCCGGAAGACTCCAACTGAGAGGGCAGCTCCCTTGTGTAACATCAAGACCAGCAGACCCCTCGAGCTGGTCTGCATGGATTTTCTCTTGATGGAGCCTGATCGGAGCAACACGAAGGATATATTGGTGCTGACAGACCATTTAACTAAGTACGCAGTCGCGATCCCGACTCGAAACCAGAAGGCGCAGACTGTGGCTAAGTGCTTATGGGAGAACTTTCTGGTGCACTATGGATTTCCAGAGAAACTTCTGAGTGACCAGGGTTCAGATTTCGAATCTCGCACCATAAAAGAACTGTGCTCCATCGCTGGCATTCAGAAGGTCAGGACTACCCCTTATCATCATTATTTCGAACCCTCCTCCAGATGTTGGGCACTCTGGAAAACAAGGACAAGTCTCATTGGAGGGAGTTTGTTAAGCCTCTAGTGCACGCCTATAACTGCACACGGAGTGTTGTTACTGGGTTCAGTCCCTGAGAAACTAATGTTTGGCAGACAACCTCGGCTGCCAGTTGATTTGGCGTTTGGTCTACCTGTAAGCAGCCAATCCAAGTCACATTCCCAGTATGTGCATGACTTAAAGGGCCGCCTAGAGGAAAGCTACCGAGTCGCCACAGAGAATGCTTCAAAGACAGCTGAGCGAAACCTGTGGCTGAGTCCAAGCAACCTCCCAAGCAGACTATCAACAGACCTAAAACAAGGAGACAGTCAAGAATGGAAGTCACAGATGAGTCTGAGGTGGTAGATGATAATTCAGAGACAGAAGACTACTTTTATTACTCACCTGCAGAGATGCTGAACACTGACCTTATTGAAACAAGATTTCTGACCTGGCCAGAGACAGTACCGTATAGGGAGAGACATCTCGGAGAGACAAAACAACCAACCCTGTCTTCAGTTGGTATGTTTCCTGTTCCTGTTGACTTGGAAGAAAAGACAAAGACTTTAATCATAGAGCAACAAGACAGAGAAAAGAGACGTGCACCTGAAAGAGAGACAGTACAGTGGGTACCTGTGGAGATCATTCCACCCAAATCAGAGAAACCTCTAGCTCTCAGAGATAGGACCTCAAATGAGCCAAGCTCTGACAGATCAAACTGTTCTGGATGGGAAGGAAACTCAGCAGTTGTTGATACAGAGGCTGAGGTCACCTCAGAGCACAGAGAAACTGATCCCCCCAAAGTGAGAAGAGCTCTGTTTGGAAATTCTCAGGACGCACCCTCTGACATTTCAATACAAGAGGATGAAACCTTACCTGTCCAGCAGAGTTTGGAGTCTCCCTCAGAACCAAACATTATGAATAAAAAACCTTCCTGTTTTTGCAGACCTGTCGTTCAGTGACAGCAGCAGGGACGAAGGATGCTTTGTCAATGAACCTTGTGAGGAAGTGTCAGTGGACAGGACCAATGAGGGAACAGTAGCTGGGACATCTGGAAGAAGAGCAACCTCTTCAGTCATCATGGGAGAGAGTGAGAGTGACACTATTCCCAGACGTTCCCAGAGGCAGAGAGAACAACCTGAACGGCTACAGTATGGTCAACTGGGAAATCCCTTACTGTCTTTAGTCCAGTCACTGTTCCAAGGCCTCAACCTTGCTTTTGCAGATGCACTCCAGAACCACAGCTATGCAGACACTCCCCAAGTAACCCCTAGGCCAGTTTATGGTCATGTGGATGTAATGGGGCATACACACCTTTAAGAGGGGGAGGGTGTAACCCAGGTTACTAGGCCCTTATTAGTAGTCCAGTTTATCGGGTTGTTGGTGAAATAAATTAATTTATTGAATAATAATAATTAATCAATAAATAATAATTAATAATTAATAATATGATTTAAAATAGTTATACATAGAAGGAATACATAGGATTTATGATTAACATTTTAAATATGTCAAAGAAATAAAAATTATTAATTAAATTAATTAGGTTATTTATATCTGTTAAAAAGGGTATTTCATTTCAAGTGTGGCGAATATGCCTTCTCAAAGTGTATAAGATCCAGGTGACATGAGGAGTTCACATGATGTAACAATCAGACGCCGTCAGGGTGTATGTGTGTGTCGACGTGCGTTTTTTTTCCTCTCTCTGCCAGACCGGCGTCAAGGTGGCTGCATGCTAATCTTTCACTGCAGATATTATTGTTTTTGGGAAAGAGAGTCAGATATTCCAACGCCTTTGTCACTGTTATCATCGGAGCCGAAAGCAAAACCGTTTTTGCCGCGCATGGATTAAGTGGACCTTGTGTTTGTGACGGAAACGAGGGAGAACCGGGACCTAGACTGATGAGAGTCGTGTGATCTGCATTGTGCCGAAGTGTGTGTGTATATATGATGCTTGAGCCTCTGGCAGGTCTTTTTCTTTGTATGAATTCCTGTTTCCAAGATCTGCATGAAGACTCCTTCTGCTGGGACTCTTCCTGTTCTGTAAAGGTAGAAGGGAAGCTCGATAGTTGTGGCGAGCCATTCAAAACAGAACTGTGATCTTGTCAGTGATTTAGGGATTTACCCACTGCGCAAAGAGACGTCCAAACGACGTCTTTTCCAAGTCATTTTTGCACGTCTAATTTTGGTCACCTCAAGGTGCAGACTGTTACTCCAGACGACGTCTTTCTTTCAACGTATACTTGACGTCCATTTATGACGTCCACAGTACCGCCGTGCAGGGGCCATTTCTAGTCCAAATATGGTCGTTGTGGACGTCTTTTCTACGTCAAATTATAACTCATATTACTCTTTTTTTTTTTTTTTTACTGGTTTAGTTCCTATGCATAACCAAATGACGCTACAGTAAAATTAGCTGGTACAGGAAAACAGTTTCCTACCTTCTTGACACGTTTCTACAGTCACGTTATAATAAATCACAATCAAATCCTGACTGTTTTGTCACCAATTTTTAATTGCAGACGTCAGTTGACAATACAACAGCAGGCAGTATATACAAACGTGTAAAAAAAAAAAAAAAGGTTAGCTCCGACGTTCATCTTCGCTGTCATGACGCAGAAGTTCATCCATGTCTCTTTGGCGTTTCCGCCATTGTCTCATTTTCATAGCCATCTGTAGACACCTCACTCACGTTCAAAAGAGGACCAAACACCACCTGACAAAAGCATAAGAAGGATTTAGAAACACCTTACTAACACTTTACAATACAGTACTCCACTGCACTAAATTGTTAAACATTTGGCTGCAAACCTACGTGGCTGTGTCTGAAGCGCCCCCCCGCCGCCTTTATATTGGTCTGTGCTGCTAGCCCCATTAGCTGTCCCGGGTGTTAGCAAGTGCTAATCTCTCTCTCTCTCTGTCTATCTCAGCAGCAGCACGTCAAAGAAAAAGAAATAAGCGCTGGAGCCGCGGACCCATAACCGGCTGTCACCGACAAATAAAGCCTCGACCAGTAACAAGAAAGATGGCTGTGTTGTGAGGTAGCTCGATGCCAACTTCGACTAGCGTTAGCGGTTAGCATCCGCTGCTAACACCCGGCCGCTCCCCAGCTCAACACAATGGCCCTCCTGCTCGTTAACACTGGAGGCCTGTTGCCGATAACGGTCGTGTAATGGCCCACGGCTCCAGCGCTTCACTCCATGTATTTATTTTTCGCCGGTTTCGTTGTACGTTAAACAAAATTGGTCGTGTTCAAAAGCTAACGTTAGCAGATGTAATGCTAATTGTAGCAACAACAGGTTTGAGGCATAAAGCTAAAACGGCAAACGCTATAAATGCATAAATGAACATAAAATTAACTTATGGGTCTATGTGCTGACCGAACTTACCTGCAATTTAGTGGACGACGCTGATTTTCGGATTGCTGTGTAGGTTGTTGTAGAGGTCGAAGGTGCACAGAGCCGAGCGGCCATTTGCTTTCACCGTAGAGAAACACCTGGGCCAATGGGAGTGGCTCTTTTGATGTACGTTGATGACGCAATGCCTCAGCCAATCACCATGGCGTTGACTGTAACACCCCCCCCCCTTCCCCCAAAGGCTACACCTTTATTGTTGTAATAAACAGAATAACACTATTTTAAAAGAGAAAAACAAAAATGTAAACAAACAAAAATATTACTTTTATTCAAAAATAATGTTTAATCACAAAATATGTCATCATGCCCATACTACTACTACTACTACTACTACTATGATAATAATAATAATAATAATAATAATAATAATAATGTAAATAAATAAATTACATCATGTCAATTACCTGCACCTGTCTTAGACGTCGAAATAAGTGACCTAGCCCGACGTTCAAATGTTCAACTGCATATTGACGTCCAAGTGGGGTCATGATTAGACGTCCAAATAGCAGACCTAGTTTGCACGTCGTGTAGTGGTCCAGAATTGGTCTTGGACCGACGGACGCAATATAGACATGATCTGGACGTCTATCAGACGTCTAATGTTTGGTGGGTATTTTGTGAACTGTTGTTTGATATCTCATGTGTTTATTGAGACTTTATTTTTTTTTCTTTTAATCAATACAATACAATACACGTAAACACTTACCTGTTGGTTGTGTGAGTTTTTACTCTTCCACCCGATGCAAATTGCCAGTACCCCTTTCTCCTATAGCGGGTCTAGACTTTTGATTTACTGGTCCACAAAGTGATTAACACACTGATAAAAAATATATCTGTAGCACCCAGTCTTTACTATTGACAGTCAGAGCTGAGGCTGGTTACACCAGTCTGTAGATCTGTAGAGACCAGTCTGTAGAGACCAGTCTGTAGGAACCTGTCTGTAGAGACCAGTCTGTGGAGACCAGTCTGTAGGAACCAGACTGTAGAGACCAGTCTGTAGAGACCAGTCTGTGGAGACCAGTTGGTAGAGACCAGTCTGTAGGAACCTGTCTGTAGAGACCAGTCTGTAGGAACCAGTCTGTAGATCTGTAGAGACCGGTCTGTAGGAACCAGTCTGTAGGAACCTGTCTGTAGAGACCAGTCTGTGGAGACCAGTCTGTAGGAACCAGACTGTAGAGACCAGTCTGTGGAGACCAGTCTGCAGGAACCAGACTGTAGGGACCAGTCTGTAGAGACCAGTCTGTGGAGACCAGTTGGTAGAGACCAGTCTGTAGAGACCAGTCTGTAGGAACCAGTCTGTGGAGACCAGTCGGTAGAGACCAGTCTGTAGAAACCAGTCTGTGGAGACCAGTCGGTAGAGACCAGTCTGTAGAAACCAGTCTGTGGAGACCAGTCTGTAAGAGCCAGTCTGTAGATCTGTAGAGAACCTGTCTGTAGAGACCAGTCTGTAGGAACCAGTCTGTAGATCTGTAGAGACCAGTCTGTAGATCTGTAGGAACCAGTCTGTAGGAACCTGTCTTTAGAGACCAGTCTGTAGGAACCAGTCTGTAGATCTGTAGAGACCAGTCTGTAGATCTGTAGGAACCAGTCTGTAGGAACCTGTCTTTAGAGACCAGTCTGTAGGAACCAGTCGGTAGAAACCAGCTCCAGGTCCAGGCGCTGCCTGTCAGTGTGAGTCCTGCTGGAGTCAGTCAGTCTGTGTGCGGGGTTCATGGGCAGGTGACAGGTGAGTCAGTCTTGGCTCTAACAGGATAATTATTACTGCGGAGCTTTTAGTGTGACAGCTGCAGGATTTACAGTCTGAGTCACACAGAAACTCTGAACTCTGAACCACAAACAGGAAGCTGACGTCAGCACAGTACTCTGATTACTTCATCTCTCAGTCTCACTAACCTGAAACACAAACAGAAACATAAATCAGATCAGATCAGGTTGATTCAGACTCACAGAGACTTTTTGTCTCCAGGTGAGTCCTCCAGGTCAAGAACTGGTCAAATTGGACCCATTCTACCAAAGACTGGACAGAGTGGGACCAGAACTGGATCAGAACTCTGCAGGATGTCTTGATCCAGGTTGTACTTAGTAACTTCAGAAGTGTGTCCAAGGGCAGTCTCAGGTCCAAAGGGTCCAGTTCTCTACTCTGAAGCTCAAAGATTCAACTGAACTAAGACTGCGAGTCTGGTAAAACTGGATCAGAACTCAGCTGTGATGTTTGTAGTTTACATTTAACAGACACTTTTGTCCAAAGTGACTTACAGTAATTCATACATTCATACACTGATGGCGGTGGCTGTCATGCGATGCATCAGGACCAGTTTTTGGGGTTCAGTATCTTGCCCAAGGACAAACAACAACCCTTAAGTTAAAGTCTCACTGATCCAAAACTGTACAGGGGTTCTTATCTTACTCTCAGTCCAGGTCCAGCTGTTCCAGAGCTCTGAAATATGACTCTTGATCCGGATCTAACTGGTCTAGAGTTCTGCAGTGAAGGACACGTGGTCTCTGACCTACAAGGTCAAGAACTGTGTAACAAGACTCAGAGTCCAGGCCTGACCGGTTTAAGGTCCAGTCTGGATCCAACACCAACATCTTTAACTCTGAGCTCAGATGTTTCTGGTCCAAAGTTTTCGTCCAGGTTTTCCTGAAATCTACCTTGTTTTTTTGTTGTTGTTTTTTAGCAACTTTATTTAAAATCTTATTAAAGCTGACGACATGTTTTCATTTGTCTTCAGAGACGTTCTCAGGTGTGTTCGCAGAGTTGTTGGTTTATTAGGAGCAGAACTCCTCTGTCGGTCTGTTAATGAGGCCGATATGAATAAAGTTAAACTAAAACCTCCACAGTCGACAAACATTAAATATAAACATGATGCCTCAGTTTCTGTGTTTTATTTAAAACGTCTGTTTAAATAAAGTTTGTAAAAAACTGTATAAATAAAGTTATTCTACTCGCTTTCTTCAGTCCTCCTCCTCCTGTCTGTGTTTTGGTGTAAGTGTCCTTTAATCCAGTGGATGATCCAGTTAATCCAGCGTGATAATGGCGAGCAGCGATCCGTCGCTCGGCTCATTAAACCTGCAGACTGGAACCAGTGAAGCGGAGCAGAATCTGACCCGGGATCAGTCGCACCGGGTCACTAAACTTCAGACTGCACACATACTTTAATTAATATTTTAATAAAGACATTAATCCTGATTCTTCTCTTCATGTTTGATCTGATTCACATTATTATTATTGATCTGTGTGAAGTTAAACTGATTTACTGCTAATAAATATGATAACATCATATTCATCAAGACATTAATGAGGTGATGATTAGTGGACACATTAACTATAATAAATGTATAAATATATAATTATCTTTGATGAAAATCTGTTTGTTTGAATTTAGACTATAGAAAGAGAAGCTTCATGATGAAAACCATGCATTGTGGTAGAAAGCTCAGGAAACAGCTGGTAACTGAGCTTTAATGTTAATGAGCTCATTATAAATGCATGAATGAATGATGACTTTATTAAAATGGATTCATTCATCAACAGAATCTCAGTGGAACTAAAGTCTTGAGGGGCTTTTCGACCATCGTCTCAGGTCTTCATCCTCTGATGAGGACTCATGTTATTGATCCTGATGGTGGAACTGATCCAACAGGCCTGTAGAGTACATATCAACACAATGTGATATGATAGATTACTGTGTTTCATCATAGTTATGGTAAAAATAAAAAAAATAATGATTGTGCTGCTGCGGCCCTCCTGGAGCCTCCTCAACGACATCCTGGACCCTCCTCAATGACCTCCTGGAGCCTCCTCAACGACATCCTGGACCCTCCTCAACGACCCCTGTGGGTCCGTGGACTGCTCTTTGAGAACCACTGCTTTAATGTGTCTTTCATATTTCGGAGCATTTCATTAACTCATTAAATCTAAAATTAATTCACTGGTTATTTTTAATGGTCCTTCAGTCTGAAGATGGACATCAGGAAACAGCTCACTGCTCCTCATCATCCAGTGTGTTCAGTAAAGTTACATTGAGTGAACCTTTTATTTCTATCTGATGGTCCAGCTGGAAACTCACAAATACATTTGATCGTTTTTCATCACTTAAAAGATTTAAGATTAAAAAAAGGCCTCAAACCTGCAGATAAAACCATCAGTCATTAATTATCATTGTCATTATCATTATCATCATTGTCATTATCATTATCATCATTATTATTATCATTATTATCATTATTATTCATTCATTCACTTATCAACTAATTAACTCCTAATGCACTCTGTAAATGAAAAACTGAGGTCATCGTGAGCTGTAATGACCCGGTCCGGGCCACTAGCTGCACAGCTAAATGGGCTAAATAACAGCAGCTATAGGTAGCTGAATGTTTCTGAATGTTTCAAAGTGTTTCTGAATGTTTCTGAGTGTTTCTGAATGTTTCAAAGTGTTTCTGAATGTTTCTGAGTGTTTCTGAATGTTTCAAAGTGTTTGAGTGTTTCTGAATGCTTCAAAGTGTTTCTGAATGTTTCAGAATGTTTCAGAATGTTTCTTAGTGTTTCTGGGTGCTTCTGAACATTTCTGAATGTTTCTGAATGTTTCAAAGTGTTTGAGTGTTTCTGAATGCTTCAAAGTGTTTCTGAATGTTTCAGAATGTTTCTTAGTGTTTCTGGGTGTTTCTGAACATTTCTGAGTGCTTCTGAACATTTCTGAATGTTTCTGAATGTTTCAAAGTGTTTCTGAATGTTTCAGAATGTTTCAAAGTGTTTCTGAGTGTTTCTGAGTGTTTCTGAACGTTTCTGAACATTTCTGAGTGCTTCTGAATGTTTCTGAATGTTTCAAAGTGTTTCTGAATTTTTCTGAATGTTTCTGAATGTTTCTGAATGTTTCTGAGTGTTTCTGAGTGTTTCTTAGTGTTTCTGAATGTTTCAAAGTGTTTCTGAATATTTCTTAGTGCTTCTGAATGTTTCTGAATGTTTCAAAGTGTTTCTGGACATTTCTGAGTGTTTCTGAACATTTCTGAGTGTTTCTGAGTGTTTCTGGACATTTCTGAGTGTTTCTGAATGTTTCGAAGTGTTTCTGAATGTTTCTGAATGTTTCTGAATGTTTCAAAGTGTTTCTGAATGTTTCTGAGTGTTTCTGAGTGTTTCTTAGTGTTTCTGAATGTTTCAAAGTGTTTCTGAATATTTCTTAGTGCTTCTGAATGTTTCAGAATGTTTCAAAGTGTTTCTGGACATTTCTGAATGTTTCTGAATGTTTCAAAGTGTTTCTGGACATTTCTGAGTGTTTCTGGACATTTCTGAGTGTTTCTGAGTGTTTCTGAACATTTCTGAATGTTTCTGAATGTTTCTGAGTCGTCACAGAAAGAACATGACGTCAGTCTGATTGATTATCTCATTAATAAAGTGATGATTTTGCAGTTTTAAAGGGCCTGTGTTTAAAGTGATGATGACGTCATGTTGACCTTATTATTTACATTATTCAAGTTTTTCACAATAAAACAGGGTTTTATTCCTCTTCATGATAATAAACTCTCTCTGTGTGTGTGTGTGTGTGTGTGTGTGTGTGTGTGTGTGGAGGGTTGGACCAGCACCAGGAGGAGGAGGATCACATGAATCGCAGGTCATCATCACCTCCTCCTCCTCCTCCTCACTAACACTCTGCCTCTCTCCGCTCCTCTTGGCCCGGATTGGCTCGGCTCGGCTCCGGACGCTTTCACCTGGACCCGGACACGCAGAGGCAGATCGGGGACCGGACCGGGACCTGCAGGATCCGGCCGCGGGCTCCCGTCATGCTGGGCGCGGTGAAGATGGAAGGGCACGAGGCTCCGGACTGGAGCGGATACTACAGCGAGGAGGTCGGTCTGTCCGCTTTACCGCCGCTTTACACGGTCACTGAGAGGTCTGAGACCCGGGGCAGACCCGTCCGGGCCAGGCACACATAGATCCAGATCAGAGGGAGAAGTTTTCTGTAAAAAGTTCCGATGAGTTTCTGTGAGCGGCTCGAACAGTTTGTTCTGTCTGAATTTATTGAGTGAAGCTTAAAACTTTATAAAAACAACAAAGTGAAGATTAAATCTGATTAAAATCATTTCAACATCACTTCCGCTCAAAACTTCAGAATAAAGTGAAAACACAAACGTTTAATTATTGAAAGGTTTCATCAAATAATTCAAAATGATTCAGATTAGAACTTTTTCATTGTTTCATTGATCGGATAGATCCGTTTCTCTAATGTTGGATTCATGTTTGAGTGTCCACGCGAGAAGAAAATAAAATAAAAGAAAGAAACGCTGTGGAGATCAATATCTGTATTATTATCATCATTATTAATAATAATAACAATAATAATAATGATAATGGGACAGATTATTTGAGTTTATATGAAACATTATATTTTAACGCAGAGAAACTGAAAAACTGAACAAAATTAAATCAAATAAAAACCTGAAATAATCTGAAGCTCAGATGTTCTATTGACGCGACGTCTCACTGCAGGATATAATATGTTTTATTGTATTGATTTAGTTTTGATTCATCGGCTCTGAGATCAATAATCTCTGTTTAAAGCAGAGCTGCAGCAGCGCGGAGACGCGACCGAACTGCACCAAGAAAACACAGAAAATAAAAATAACCAGATGAAACATTTGCACACAGACAACATGAACTCATCATATCTTTAAAAATCGATCAGTGATCAAATATTGTGACGTTCGGTGTGTAGATTGATCAGTTCGGACCTCTGAAACAATAAAATCAAACTGTTATTTAAACGCGAGACACGCCCGCGTTTTTCTGACGTGGTGTCACTTTAAATTGTGTGTTTTTTAAACGGAGTCTTGAATGAAAATTTACGGCGGACGGACAGAATCAGTTCACTGAAACAATCAGATTGTTTTAATCACTTTTGTTATTGATCCGATGTGAGCGCACACTTTGTCTCATAATAACATCATCGATAATTAACAGCTGATTATTAACTGATGATCAGCTGATGATCAGAGTCACGAGCTCACAATAATGTTGATTATTGGATTATTTCAGAAGCCGCCGCTCGGAGTCGCGCGCGCGCACACACACACACGCGCACACACACACACACACACACACACACACACACACACACACACAAACACCCCGCTATAATATAATAAAAACACACTCTGTGTGTGTGTGTGTGTGTGTGTGTGTGTGTGTCTGAATATTGTTGTTATTGTTAAAAACACCAAACATCAGCTGAATGTTATTGATTTTAAATTAAATTGGATGTAAAATCATTTCGTGGGTTCGCAGCTGGTTGATATCAAAGAATCAGATTTAATACATATGATTCTATTGTTCTGTTATTAACGTGATAAATCATTTATATATCATATTTATAGCTTTAATGTTTTAATGCTTAATTATTAATTAAAGTCTGGAGGAAAAACCAGCAGCAGGTCGCGCGGATCAAAAAACAGAAAGACCTTTAAAAGATGAAAATATGATTTAATGTTAAAAATATTAAACTGTGGTTTAGTTTCACAGGAAGTGTTTCATTATGATGGATAAATAATGTGATTAAATTATATTTTGGTGTTTTAATAATGACGTTTTCAGACAGAAACATTTCATGTCTGACTGATGTGATCAACTTAAAGATGAATCGATCGCACATTAAATAATAAATAACTGTTGTGCAGCCGGAAGTATTAAAGACAGTAAATGTAAAATATAAAACATCAATAAAATATAAACATCAATGACAGAAGTGACGGCGGAGTCTGACGATCAGATCAAAAGATCAAAACATAAAAAAGTCTCAATAAAATTAAACTGATCAATAATTATGATGTCAGCAGATAATTAATTGGTTAAGTTATTTTTTTTATGAATTATCAGTTTAATTTAAACTGTTTTGTTTTCGTCCTTTAAAATGAATTCATGTTGAAACTGCTGAAATATTATTGATCACTCTCTGAAACTAAATATCTTGTTTTTTCTTAATCAATTAATGATGATGTAATGAGTTATAGAATTAAAGAGGATCAACTATAGATTGGTTAATGGAACAGAGTAATTTATTGATTAAGGTCTTTTCATGATTCAATGGGTTTTTTTCAATGGGAGAAAAAAAGTCAAACAAACCATCAAACATTAATTTATTTATATGTATATTATATTTATATTTATATTTATGTTTATGTTTATATATATTTTGTTGTATTTTCAGGGTTAATAAAGAGTTAATTAGTAAATTATTTAAGGAGGAAATCTCTTCATACCATCCTAAATTGACGCTTTACAAATTAAAAGATTTGGTCTCAAATTGAAGGATCTGTTTGTTATCAGACATAAATTAAGGATCAATCAACAGGGATTCAGTTTGATAATCGATCGATTGATGCAATCAGGTTCAAATGTTTCTCCGTTTGAATCAGATCAAATATAAAACCTGCCGACAGTCTGAGGCTGAATATTGATCCACAATCATGATGAAATATTGATCTGAAGGTTTGAAGTGATTCAGTCAGAAATCATAAACACGGAAATCAATCGGTCAATCATTTAATCAATAAACAGTGACTTCATCAGTTTGATAGATTACCATCAACTCTGTCTGTGCTGCTGGTCCAGGTCAGAACAAGAAACCAGAAACCAACTGGATCTTTTCATCACAGTGTGAAGCGGTCAGAGGTCCAACACGAACCTGCAGGACGAAAAATTAAACATTTAAAAAAATTATCATCAAAAGAAATAATCTGCAAAATATTTTCACCTGTTTCTGTACTGATCCGACTGGTCTGACTGGTCTTACCGCTCCTACTGATCCGACTGGTCCTACTGGTCCCACTGGTCTGACAGGAGTGAACTGGTTTCATTTTCCTCTGTGTGACGTACAACCACCCAATCATCTGTCTGGTTCTGGTCTTACTGGTTCCAGTTTAACCAGTAAAACACTAACTGGTCTTGTTCTTACAGAGTTGGTCTATTCTCGTCTTACTGGTCCCGATACTGGTCTTTCTGGGTCTGCTCTGACTGTTTTTCAGTTTCAGTTTAGTTTATTTGAAAGGGACAATGCACATTAATAAACATTGTATAAAAAAATAAAAAAATAAATAAAAAAATTTAATCTGGATCAACAGTCTTTGGTCTGGTCTAAAATCTGGTCCCAATGAGTGTTAACAGTTAGAGTCCTCCAGGACCAATACGAGTACACCAGATCAGGTATAACCGGTACTGGTCCAACTGGTTAGAATCTTCTCTTCTCTGTCACTGATTAACTGGTCTGTCTGGTTTTAGTCCAACTGGTTCTGACCAGCTCTTACCAGTCTAGTATAAACGTCTATGATCTGGTTCTGGTCTCACTGGTGGTGGACTGGTTTTGGGTGTATTTTCATCTAGTCAACCGCTCCAGAACCAGTATCACTAAGGCCAGTATGGGTATAACTAGTTCTGGTCAACTGGTTCTGCTCAGCTTTAACTGGTCTGGTCCACACACTCTGATCTGATCTGATCTAAACTGGTTCTAACTGGTTCCATCTGGTTTCACTGGCTTTGAGCTTGACCCTTAATCTAGACCTGGTTCTGATCTGGTTCCGGTCCCAGTTTAAATGGTTCTAAATTGGTCTAACTGGTTCTGGTCTCTCAGCAGATCTACACTCTGATGGCCACCAGTGGAATGGGTTCTAGTCCAGTCCATCTGGTTCTGGTTTTGTTGTAATTAGGACTGGTTTTGGTTTAACTGGTTCTGGTATAACTATTTCTGGTTCTGGCTTGACTATCTCTGTTTCTGGTCTAACAGTCTCTGGTCTCTCTGCAGATGTACTCTCCAATGGCCGGCGGTGGGATGGGATCTGGTCTTGGATCAATGACAGGATACATGTCCAGCAGCGGGACCACGTCTGGTTCCTTCAACATGTCGTACACCGGGACCGGTCTCAGCCCTGCCCCCGTGGGTGGGATGGGCAGCTCGGCTCAGGCGGCCATGTCGGGTCTGGGAGGGGGCGTGTCTTCGATGGGCGGGACTCTGAGCCCGTCCAGTATGAGCTCGGTGTCGGCCCAGCAGGCCTCGATGGGTCTAAACCCATACGGTGGCATGAGTCCCACCATGAGCCCTGGCATGGCCTACGGCAGCAGCGGACTGAACCGCGGCCGTGACAACAAGGCGTTCAGACGGAGCTACCCGCACGCCAAACCGCCCTACTCCTACATCTCGCTCATCACCATGGCGATCCAGCAGGCGCCCAGCAAGATGCTGACGTTGAGCGAGATCTACCAATGGATCATGGACCTGTTCCCGTACTACCGGCAGAACCAGCAGCGCTGGCAGAACTCCATCCGGCACTCGCTGTCGTTCAACGACTGCTTTGTCAAAGTGTCGCGCTCACCGGACAAACCAGGGAAGGGCTCGTACTGGACCCTGCACCCAGACTCCGGGAACATGTTCGAGAATGGCTGCTACCTGCGCCGCCAGAAGAGGTTCAAGTGCGAGAAAAAGATGTCGCCAAAGTCCGACAACAGGAAGGAGCAGGGGGGAGCAGGGGGAGGAGCGTCTCCTTCAGTGGACGCCATCAAGCCTCCAGGACTCCTGGACTCCTCCTCCCTGCCTTCCTCCAGCCAGGCGGCCTCGCCTCCAGGTCTGGACCTGCGGGGCGGCGTCGGCGGTGGGGCGGACCTGAAGGTCTCCGGCTCCCAGCTCCTGTCCTCTCTGTCGTTACCCCCCCACTCCATGGCACACGAGTCCCAGCTGCACCTGAAAGGAGACCCCCACTACTCCTTCAACCACCCGTTCTCCATCAATAACTTAATGTCGTCCTCTGAGCAGCAGCACAAACTGGACCTGAAGGCCTACGAGGCGCTGCAGTACTCCTCCTACAGCGCCGGGGGGGCGTCCAGCCTTGGGGGGAGGACCATGGAGTCTTTGGAGGCCTCCTACTACCAGGGGGTATACCCCAGACCACTCCTCAACACCTCGTAGTACCTACTGCACTTCCTGTTTGGACTCTCTCTCTGCATGCAGCTGTCCTGGACTTCCTGTGTGACTGTGATGAACCGGATTGTCTCTGAACTGTACTCCTGCACTGTGACCGAACCAGGACCCACAGAGACCTGAAAACACTTAAAACTGATCCAGGTCTGTGATCTCCTCTCACACACAGAGTCACAAACAAACAAAGATCAAAACCTCTTACGCCTTCCGGATCAGACCAGGACCACCAGGGTCCAATCAATCAATCAATCAATCAATCAATCAATCAATCAATCAATTAATCAATCACTCAATCTGTATTTGTATAGCACCAATTCACAACAAAGGTCGTCTCATGACACGTTCCAGTGTGAGCTGGTCCAGATCGACACAACATTTCTCCTGTGAGCAGCACTCAGTGACAGTGGTGAGAAAAAAATGCCTTTAACAGGCAGAAACCTCGAGCAGAACCGTCCATCTAACCAAGACCATCAGGGTCCAGCAGCAGGATGACGGGGTTCACACCTGCTGAATAATTTGATTAAGATGAATCAGGATGATTAAAGACATCGAGCTGAACACAGTCAGAAAACTTCCAACAGACAAATTTTTCTTTAAACTTGATGTTCTGAATGTTCTGAACGTCTTTAAACTGCGAGTTAAATCTCGGACCAGTTTCAGCTTCACTCTCCATCGGTTTCATCTGAACTGGCAGCTCTCTGATAATTCTAGGGTCTGTATCATAGGCAAGTTCTGAAGAACTGAAGAAGCCTCTTGGATGAGAATGAAACGTCTTCAACAAACTGAAACAAGTCCAGTTGCCTACGATACAGAACCTAGAGGTACCAGCACCTGGATGAACCTTCATCAACAGCTCTGATAGTTTGTCGTCTTCATTCATTGATCGACCTGACACGAGCGACACGATGAGCTGAGATCAATTCTGTCACGACGTCTCAAATAAATGATCCAAACTACACTTTAATATTTAATGACATTTAATTTTCCGCGTCTCATTTAAAGTTGAGTCAATGTGAATAAATGAAGAGTCGAGACTTCAACAATAAACACATTCATTCAATTTAATCAGAGTTACTAAATGTATTCACATGAACTCAACATGAGAGAAAAACTTCACGTTAACTGTGAATCAGAAACTGAAGTTATGGAACAGAATTACATAAATAATGAGATTATATTTAAAGTCTCTGTAGACTGAAGACGTGACGGACGGATGAGTTTCATCACACCGAGCTCAAAATGTAAAACACTTACAAAATAACTTTAGAATATTAATAATGTTAAAAAGAGGAATGAGAGAATTAATTATAAATAAATTAAAAGCTTTTCATTTAACAGAATCTGTTGACGACATCACACGACTGTTCGCTGAACAACCAACAGAAATGATTAAAATAATTTAAGTTCATAAAAGAAAAATCACTGAAACATTTTGATTGTTTTTTAATATTTAACTTTAATCAAACTAATAAAATTAATATCTGATGATAGAAAGCGTTTCCAGTTCACGTCAGACGACCCGTCAGAGGGCCGGAGCCGTGGGCTGACAAGATTTAAAGGTCAAAGGTCACCCGTGATGATGGCAATGTGGTCGTCATGGAGACAGATTAATGATAATAATTTGATCAGAAATATGAGGCTCTGAGTTTGTTTCTCCCACGACCTCGTCTGCGTCCCGCTGACCTCCTGAGGGGTCGCGACCCTCAGAGTGAGAAACCCCCACACAGATCAAAGAGCTGAGAGTTAAAGGGTCACTTCACTCAAAACACCCGCCTGTCTCCTGTCGCCTGATATCGTCTGTATCCGGGCACATTTCTGAGCAGCTCGTTTCCGTGTGTCGCTGAAAGTCGTCAATTCATATTTTCATTGATTTTTGATTCTCAGGAAACTTTTCTGCTCAACGTGTTTGTGAAAATAACGATGTCACTTTGAGATAAATATACATAAAAACTCTTTTTCATGAAGAAAACTCGTCAGCTGACATTGATTATTGATCACTTCTGTAAATGAACACTTTAAAACATAAATTTATTGATCACATTAAAACACAACAGGATCAATTTGATGTTAATTTTTGATCAGTTTTAGAAATGTGTTGAATTAAACTGGATGTTATTGATCCCGTTTGATTTTGTTACAAATTCAGTTATTGATCTCTGTCACGTTCTGACTCAGTCTGAACTTTCACTCTGAGAGTGTAGTACATGTACATGTAGTACTACATGTAGTACTACACATTCAACACTGTACTTGTACTGGTGCGGCTGTGAGCGGACTCGGAGCTGCAGATGATCCAGTTAATGACAGTTTTAGTTTGAGGAGTCGGCGTCGACGCCTGCAGACGAAACTCAGGGCAGAAATCTTTGTTTGTGTTTACTGATCATCAATCAATCACAGAAGTCTTGTTTATCAATCGGTTGTGATTGATAAACGATTTAAATGTATTAACCGGGGTAAATTTTTTTACAAATTGATCAATAATTAAGTCTAGAGGATCTTTGTTTGGTGACTCTCACTCTGTGTGTAAAAGGAGAGACCACTTCCTGTTCCCGTTGATGCGTCTGTGTATTGAAACTGTCCATCACTGATTATTGATTATTGATTATTACCATGTGCATGAATGAAGCGGGAGGTCGTCTTCTTCTTCTTCTGTGGATAAAATGTTTGATCGAGCGCTGAACTCCGGAGGAGTGAGGGAGGAGGTGAGGAGTTAGGATGTGTTGAAGGATGGATTATTGATACAGACCCCCCTGCCCCCCCAACACCACCCCGTGTTTGTTTTGTGAGCTTTCGACTGTGCTGCATGTTCTTCTTCTTCTTCTTCTTCATGTTCTTAACTTATTCTGTCATTTTCAATAAAACATAAAACCTTATTGATCTGTTGTTAATCGATTATTATTGATTGTGATCAGCTCAACACTTTATCATGTTTATAGTGATCAAGAAGTGATTGATCATCAGAAGAACGTATCTGCTCAATTTATATTCAAAGAACAACAACCTTTATTGACACGTGGAATCAAACATGTCGATCAGTGATCAATCAAAGGCTTCTCAGATGATTATAAGAATTGTTAAAGTTAATAATTGATCATTTGTTGTGTTTTATTAATAGTTACTGTCATGAAGAAAATCTGACACATGATTAATAATAAATGATCAGTAAATGTTTAGATTTCAGGTGAGTTCAGTTCAACCTCCGATCTGAACTAAAGCATGAAGCTCCATCAACTGATCAATATTATCAATATTAATAACTTTATTATCAGCTGCTAATTTCATTTTTTTACAGAAAAAAGTGATTTGAGACATTTTGTTGTCTATTTTAAGGAAACAGCTGATGAAGAACCACGTGAAAACTTCGTATCTCCAGTCTGTTGTCTATGACCTGATTGATCAGATTGATCAGATGGTCCTGCTCCAGCTCCTCTTCATCATGTCAATACATTTATTTTAATATGCGGGGAGATACGAGGTTTCCACATGATTTCAGTCATTCATAAATTAAAATATAATCAATAAAAATGATTTTATTTTTTCTCATTCAAACAAAACTAGAATCTTCTTATTTTGTGTTTTTATGAAATCATTTAAAACTTTACAGAAAGTGCTTGGCTCGTTATTTTATTATTTGCTTGTTTGTTGTTATTTTGATGTTTATTGATTGTTGACATCTGACTAATTTTCTTCTTCTGTTTCTCCTCCTCTCTGTGTTGTTGTTGTTGTTGTTTACTGTTTATTAGGTCTGGTTATTTTGTTGTTTTTATTTGGATTTATTTCATTATTGATATCTGTGATTCTGTGTTTCTGTATTTATTTCTTCTTCTTCTCTTTCTGTATTTATTTCTTCTTCTCTTTCTGTATTTATTTCTTCTCTTTCTGTATTTATTTCTTCTTCTCTTTCTGTATTTATTTCTTCTCTTTCTGTATTTTCTTCTTCTTCTCTTTCTGTATTTATTTCTTCTTCTTCTCTTTCTGTATTTTCTTCTTCTTCTCTTTCTGTATTTATTTCTTCTTCTTCTCTTTCTGTATTTTCTTCTTCTTCTCTTTCTGTATTTATTTCTTCTTCTCTTTCTGTATTTATTTCTTCTTCTTCTCTTTCTGCATTTATTTCTTCTCTCTGTATTTTCTTCTTCTTCTCTTTCTGTATTTTTTCTTCTCTTTCTGTATTTATTTCTTCTCTTTTTATTTCTTCTTCTTCTCTTTCTGTATTTATTTCTTCTTCTTCTCTTTCTGTATTTTCTTCTTCTTCTTCTCTTTCTGTATTTATTTCTTCTTCTCTTTCTGTATTTATTTCTTCTTGTCTTTCTGTATTTATTTCTTCTTCTCTTTCTGTATTTATTTCTTCTTCTTCTCTTTCTGTATTTTCTTCTTCTTCTTCTCTTTCTGTATTTTCTTCTTCTTCTTCTCTTTCTGTATTTATTTCTTCTTCTCTTTCTGTATTTATTTCTTCTTCTCTTTCTGTATTTATGTCTTCATCCTCTCTTTCTGTATTTTCTTCTTCTTCTCTTTCTGTATTTATTTCTTCTTCTTCTCTTTCTGTATTTATTTCTTCTTCTTCTTCTCTTTCTGTATTTATTTCTTCTTCTCTTTCTGTATTTATGTCTTCATCCTCTGTTTCTGTATTTTCTTCTTCTTCTTCTTCTCTTTCTGTATTTATTTCTTCTTCTCTTTCTGTATTTATGTCTTCATCCTCTGTTTCTGTATTTTCTTCTTCTTCTCTTTCTGTATTTATTTCTTCTTCTCTTTCTGTATTTATTTCTTCTTCTCTTTCTGTATTTATGTCTTCATCCTCTCTTTCTGTATTTTCTTCTTCTTCTCTTTCTGTATTTATTTCTTCTTCTCTTTCTGTATTTTCTTCTTCTTCTATTTCTGTATTTATTTCTTCTTCTCTTTCTGTATTTTCTTCTTCTCTTTCTGTATTTTTTTCTTCTTCTTCTCTTTCTGTATTTATTTCTTCTTCTTCTCTTTCTGTATTTTTTTCTTCTTCTCTTTCTGTATTTATTTCTTCTTCTTCTCTTTCTGTATTTTCTTCTTTTCTTTCTGTGTTTATATCTTCTTCTCTTTCTGTATTTTCTTCTTCTCTTTCTGTATTTATTTCTTCTTCTTCTCTTTCTGTATTTATGTCTTCTTCTCTTTCTGTATTTTCTTCTTCTTCTCTTTCTGTATTTTCTTCTTCTTCTTCTTCTCTTTCTGTATTTTCTTCTTCTTCTCTTTCTGTATTTATGTCTTCATCCTCTCTTTCTGTATTTTCTTCTTCTTCTCTTTCTGTATTTATTTCTTCTTCTCTTTCTGTATTTTCTTCTTCTTCTATTTCTGTATTTATTTCTTCTTCTCTTTCTGTATTTTCTTCTTCTCTTTCTGTATTTTTTTCTTCTTCTTCTCTTTCTGTATTTATTTCTTCTTCTTCTCTTTCTGTATTTTTTTCTTCTTCTCTTTCTGTATTTATTTCTTCTTCTTCTCTTTCTGTATTTTCTTCTTCTCTTTCTGTATTTATTTCTTCTTCTTCTCTTTCTGTATTTATGTCTTCTTCTCTTTCTGTATTTTCTTCTTCTTCTTCTCTTTCTGTATTCTCTTCTTCTTCTTCTCTTTCTGTATTTATTTCTTCTTCTTCTCTTTCTGTATTTTCTTCTTCTTCTTCTTCTCTTTCTGTATTTATTTCTTCTTCTTCTCTTTCTGTATTTTCTTCTTCTTTTCTTTCTGTATTTTCTTCTTCTTCTCTTTCTGTATTTATTTCTTCTTCTTCTTCTTCTCTTTCTGTATTTATGTCTTCTTCTCTTTCTGTATTTATGTCTTCTTCTCTTTCTGTATTTTCTTCTTCTTCTTCTCTTTCTGTATTCTCTTCTTCTTCTTCTCTTTCTGTATTTATTTCTTCTTCTTCTCTTTCTGTATTTTCTTCTTCTTCTTCTTCTCTTTCTGTATTTATTTCTTCTTCTTCTCTTTCTGTATTTTCTTCTTCTTCTCTTTCTGTATTTTCTTCTTCTTCTTCTTCTCTTTCTGTATTTATTTCTTCTTCTTCTCTTTCTGTATTTTCTTCTTCTTTTCTTTCTGTATTTTCTTCTTCTTCTCTTTCTGTATTTATTTCTTCTTCTTCTTCTTCTCTTTCTGTATTTATGTCTTCTTCTCTTTCTGTATTTATGTCTTCTTCTCTTTCTGTATTTATGTCTTCTTCTCTTTCTGTATTTTCTTCTTTTCTTTCTGTATTTTCTTCTTCTTCTCTTTCTGTATTTATGTCTTCTTATCTTTCTGTATTTATTTCTTCTTCTTCTCTTTCTGTATTTTCTTTTTCTTCTCTTTCTGTATTTATTTCTTCTTCTTCCTCTTCTCTTTCTGTATTTATGTCTTCTTCTCTTTCTGTATTTATGTCTTCTTATCTTTCTGTATTTATTTCTTCTTCTTCTCTTTCTGTATTTATTTCTTCTTCTTCTCTTTCTGTATTTATTTCTTCTTCTTCTTCTTCTCTTTCTGTATTTATGTCTTCTTCTCTTTCTGTATTTATGTCTTCTTCTCTTTCTGTATTTATTTCTTCTTCTTCTCTTTCTGTATTTATTTCTTCTTCTTCTCTTTCTGTATTTATTTCTTCTTCTTCTTCTTCTCTTTCTGTATTTATGTCTTCTTCTCTTTCTGTATTTATGTCTTCTTCTCTTTCTGTATTTATGTCTTCTTCTCTTTCTGTATTTTCTTCTTCTTCTTCTCTTTCTGTATTCTCTTCTTCTTCTTCTCTTTCTGTATTTATTTCTTCTTCTGTTTCTGTATTTATTTCTTCTTCTTCTCTTTCTATATTTTTTTCTTCTTCTCTTTCTGTATTTATTTCTTCTTCTTCTCTTTCTGTATTTATTTCTTCTTCTTCTTCTTCTCTTTCTGTATTTATGTCTTCTTCTCTTTCTGTATTTATTTCTTCTTCTTCTCTTTCTGTATTTATGTCTTCTTCTCTTTCTGTATTTATGTCTTCTTCTCTTTCTGTATTTATTTCTTCTTCTTCTCTTTCTGTATTTTCTTCTTCTTCTTCTCTTTCTGTATTCTCTTCTTCTTCTTCTCTTTCTGTATTTTCTTCTTCTTCTTCTCTTTCTGTATTTTCTTCTTCTTCTTCTCTTTCTGTATTTATGTCTTCTTCTCTTTCTGTATTTTCTTCTTCTTCTTCTCTTTCTGTATTCTCTTCTTCATCTTCTCTTTCTGTATTCTCTTCTTCTTCTTCTTCTCTTTCTGTATTTTCTTCTTCTTCTTCTCTTTCTGTATTTTCTTCTTCTTCTTCTCTTTCTGTATTTATTTCTTCTTCTTCTTCTTCTTCTCTTTCTGTATTTATTTCTTCTTCTTCTGTTTCTGTATTTTCTTCTTCTTCTTCTCTTTCTGTATTTATTTCTTCTTCTTCTTCTTCTTCTTCTCTTTCTATATTTTCTTCTTCTTCTTCTCCTGTCTGGAGCTCTGTCTCCTCCTCGGATCTCGGCTTCGTGTCTGGCCGGCGGCCCTCGTCTGTCTCCCGGCTGTGTGTCGGTCCTGTCCCGGTCCTCCGTGGCCCCGACACGCTGCTGAACAAGCCGAACACGGAGCACCTCCCGCGGCCTCAAAGCGCCGCCGCTGTGGCCGGATCTGGAGCGGATCTGAGGGCTGTAACCTCCGCCGCCGCTCCGTGAACCTGAACACATCCCGACAGATTTCACTCTGATCTCCAGCTTTTTCTCTCTAATGAGCCGCTAATTATCCGCCGACATGATCCCCGAACACACGAGGAGCCGAGCGGAGCCACTAATGATTTATTAATGTTAATTATACATCAGGTGCGTCATGATAAAACACATTCATTATCATTTAAAATAATCAGCAGGATTAAAAGATGATTTCTCAACAAATATTTAGAATGAAAACATTTTATTGTTAAAACAAAAATAAATAAATAAAAACATGAAAGTCAAATTCATTGTTTGTTGTCTGTATTTCGTTCCAGAATGTAAACACAAACAAAAAGATTAAAAACAAATGTTAAATAATTTGATCTTTTCATTCATTCCACGTTTAAAGAGTTTCAAGATAATTAATTACAGATTAAAGTCTATGGAGTTATAATGACACTCTGACGTCATTCTGCTGTCAGCCAATCAAACAGCTTCTCTTCTGATAAACTGATTATTGATAAAGAGTGATGCCTTCAGTGACACCTGACAGTCAGAAACAACCAGCTGCTGCTCACTGAGTGTGTACTGTGTGTACTGAGTGTGTACTGAGTGTGTACTGAGTGTACTGTGTGTGTGTGTGTGTGTGTGTGTGTGTGACATCTGATTTGTCAGCTGCTTCTCACCGTTTTACTGACGCTGACCTTCATCATTTACCCGAACACACTCACGCTTTTATTTTGGAGGGTCACAGCTGGCGGACCTGAAAAAAAAAAAAGATTTTTACTCAGTTTATAGATTAAAAACAGTTTCAGCTTCTGTTAGAGATTTTTTATATTAAACTATTATACACACACACACCTTCTCACCTGTTTACCGCAGCAGTTAAAACCTTGTATCTCCAGACTTTCTGGTCTGAACACAACTGTGGAGGATTCAATGTCTCTCAGGTCGCCTCTGAACCAGATCCAGGTCCAGATCAACAAGTCCGGACGATAAGAAACATGCCGGATATCAGCTACAAAGAAAAGAATAAGGAGACGAAACTCTCACAGGAAGAAAAGAAAAGGAGAAAACAAACATTATTTTTGTGAATGAGACGAGAAATTACACAAAAATGAAAATGATCCGCTAGAACGGGACAGAAATAAAGAGAGACGAGACACAGACCGGGTTCACGACTGAGATGAAGATCAGACGAGAATCAGTGTGAACGAAACAAGAACTCCGACCAGCGACACGAAGAATCTGGAGACAGTTTGAACAGTTTCACCTCAAAATCAGAAGAAACGGAAATAACAACTGGTCAGAACCAAACCTGGATCTGGTACAGTCAGAGACCGTCAGAGACCGTCGAAGACCGTCAGAGACCGTCAGAGACCGTCGAAGACCGTCGAAGACCGTCAAAGACCGTCAGAGACCGTCAGAGACCGTCAGAGACCTTCAGAGACCGTCAGAGACCGTCAGAGACCGTCGAAGACCGTCAAAGACCGTCAGAGACAGTCAGAGACCGTCAAAGACCGTCAGAGACCTTCAGAGACCGTCAGAGATCGTCAGAGACCGTCAGAGACCGGCAGAGACCGTCAGAGACTGTCAGAGACCATCAGAGACCTTCAGAGACCTTCAGAGATCGTCAGAGACCGTCAGAGACTGTCAGAGACCGTCAGAGACCATCAGAGACCGTCAGAGACCGTCGAAGACCGTCAGAGACAGTCAGAGACCGTCAAAGACCGTCAGAGACCTTCAGAGACCGTCAGAGACCGTCAAAGACCTTCAGAGACCATCAGAGACCTTCAGAGACCGTCAGAGATCGTCAGAGATCGTCAGAGACCGGCAGAGACCGTCAGAGATCGTCAGAGATCATCAGAGACCGTCAGAGACCGTCAGAGATCGTCAGAGTCTTTCTGCTGCTTCACACGCAGTTTTAATCTGTTTCAACTGTTTGATTTGTGTTTATTATATTTATTTATTGATCGACTTGATCAGACAAACAGAAACTTTAATTATAATCATCTGATCAATAATATGATTGACATCATTAGTTAAATGGCTGCTGGTTGATTGATTATTGAGATCAATAATCAGAACGTTTGTCACTTTAAATGATCACAGAGACTTTTGAATACGACGTTACGTTTACAAATAAGACGTTTCAGTTTGAAACAAACAAACTTTAATAAAACATTTGATGTGTTTATATTTTTCTTTTTCATCATTAGAAAAAGTCGTCGCCCTGTCGGGCTGATGAATCTGAGGTCCGACCGGTCCAACTGGTCCCAGTGCCACCCAGTCTGCTGTAATACAAGCCATATGTTCCCGGCGGGGTGGAGTGGGGCCGCTCGGGGCCCTCCGGCGGTGGCAGCGGCCCCGGGGCCCCCGGCATCATTTGAGTAAAGCCCTCGGCCTCTTTTCTCTCGACTTGCGCCTTATGGAGGAAGACATGGACCACAATGCAGCGACCCTCGGCCTCTTTCTTCCTCTGGCCTTTCACTGAGCAGCGGGGCCCCGGGGCCACTCAGCCCTTTGATGGGGATTGAATTAATTATCTCCAATAACATTATTGTGCTCGAGCAACCAAAAGAGCAAAGAAATCCCCCCAGCACCACAGAAGAAGAAAAGAAGAGGGGAGGGGGGGGGCGATCAAAGAGGAGAGAGAGAGAGGACTGGGGGATCCCATTAAAATGATAGGAAGTTTATTAGAGCACTGAGAGTGTGTGTGTGTGTGAGAGTGTGTGTGTGTGTGTGTGTGTGAGAGAGAGAGAGAGAGAGAGTGTGTGTGTG
>NC_140202.1:29272692-29467414 GCF_965226575.1 Pagrus pagrus
AGAAGGAAGAGGAGGGGGAGGAGGAGGTGGAGGAGGAAGAGGAAGAGAAGAAGGAAGAGGAGGAAGTGGAGGAGGAAGAGGAGGGGGAGGAGGAGGTGGAGGAGGAAGAGGAAGAGAAGAAGGAAGAAGAGGAGGAGGAGGAAGAGGAAGGGGAGGAGGAAGAGGAGGAGGAAGAGGAAGAGAAGAAGGAAGATGAGGAGGAGGAGGAAGTGGAGGAGGAAGAGGAAGAGAAGGAGGAGGAAGAGGAGGAGGTGGAGGAGGAAGAGGAAGAGAAGAAGGAAGAAGAGGAGGAGGAGGAAGAGGAAGGGGAGGAGGAAGAGGAAGAGAAGGAGGAAGAGGAGGAAGAGAAGAAGGAAGAAGAGGAGGAGGAGGAAGAGGAAGGGGAGGAGGAAGAGGAAGAGAAGGAGGAAGAGGAGGAGGAGGAGGAGGAAGAGGAGGAGGGAAGAGGAAGAGAAGAAGGAAGATGAGGAGGAGGAGGAAGTGGAGGAGGAAGAGGAAGAGAAGGAGGAGGAAGAGGAGGGGGAGGAGGAGGTGGAGGAGGAAGAGGAAGAGAAGAAGGAAGAAGAGGAGGAGGAGGAAGAGGAAGGGGAGGAGGAAGAGGAAGAGAAGGAGGAAGAGGAGGAAGAGAAGAAGGAAGAAGAGGAGGAGGAGGAAGAGGAATGGTTCAGTGCAGAATGAAAACTGGACCGCAGCAGTTTGATTGAGATAATGTGATTTATTGACAGAAACGTTCTGGGATCACTTCAACAGCACAAACAGACACGAGATATTAAAATGGATTATTAATCATCATATTTAACACAAAGTTTATAAAAATCTGCATGATTATTAGAAACAAATATTCATCAACATAAACCGTGTGAGGAAACATAACAAGAACATTCAAGGAAATAATCAAAGAAGAAAAACTGAAAAATAATCGGTCAGACTGATGAAGGTCAGACGACGGCTCGGAGGCTTCCTGTTCCCACTTTCTTCCTCAGGACTTCGACCAGACGCTCCAGCCTGAAGACGCAGACAAACACTGACGTTAACCTTCAAGAACCTTCAAGAACCTGAAGATTACGTTTACAGACATTTTCTTCCTGTCAGAAAACATTATTACACAGTTGAACCAACAACCCTGCCTGGCAGTAGTTTGATGAACGCTGTTAAGTACTTTTACCTCCAGCATGTACTGATGTGTGTACTCTGCAGTACTCCACTTCATTTATTCACTGTTAAGTTCAATGTGTTTGACTTGAAACACTCAGTCCTGCTGTGCTGTTAGCTCTGTTAGCTCTATTAGCTGTTAGCTCTGTTATCTGTTAGCTCCGTCAGCTGTTAGCTCTATTGGCTGTAAGCTCCATTATCTGTTAGCCCCATTAGCTGTTAGCTCCATTAGCTGTTAGCTCTATTAGCTGGTAGCTCCATTAGCTATTAGCTCTCTGAGGCACCTCAGCACTCTGTTGCTCACTGGCTGCTAACAGCTAACAGCTAACTAGCTCTACTCTTGTGATGGAGCAGATCTATCAGGTCGAATAAACTTTATTTATAAAACACATTTAAACATGTGCAGGCAAGAACAGGACGCTTTAACACAAACAAACACGACGTAAACATCAGAGACATCAGTCGCTATGGTAACAGCATGACGTCAGAGAAGCGCTGCGAGTCCAGCAGGAAGAACTGTGACCGTCTGTGATGACGTCATCGAGAGAGCGACCATCAAACTATTTAGAGGAAATGTGAGCTGATGATCAGAGTTTAACCTCCTCTGACTGACAGACAGGAGGAGGAGGAGAAGGAGAAGGAGAAGGAGGAGGAGAAGGAGAAGGAGGAGGCGGAGGAGAAGGAGAAGGAGAAGGAGGAGGAGAAGGAGAAGGAGGAGGAGGAGGAGAAGGAGAAGGAGAAGGAGAAGGAGGAGGAGGAGAAGGAGAAGGAGAAGGAGGAGGAGGAGGAGGAGAAGGAGAAGGAGGAGGAGGAGAAAGTGGAAGGAGGAGGAGAAAGTGGAAGGAGGAGGAGAAGGAGAAGGAGGAGGAGGAGAAGGAGAAGGAGGAGGAGGAGGAGGAGAAGGAGAAGGAGAAGGAGGAGAAGGAGAAGGAGGAGGAGGAGAAAGTGGGAGGAGGAGGAGAAGGAGAAGAAGGAGAAGGAGAAGGAGGAGAAGGAGAAGGAGAAGGAGAAGGAGAAGGAGGAGGAGGAGGAGAAGGAGGAGAAGGAGAAGGAGAAGGAGAAGGAGAAGGAGGAGAAGGAGAAGGAGAAGGAGAAGGAGGAGAAGGAGAAGGAGAAGGAGGAGGAGGAGGAGGAGAAGGAGGAGAAGGAGGAGGAGGAGGAGAAAGTGGGAGGAGGAGGAGGAGGAGGAAATTGACCCTGGACGACTTTCTAACACTCATCCTCTCTCTCTCACTCGCTCGCCCTCTCTCCCCACCAAATTAAACTTCCTGTCTGTAATAACCCCCCCCCCCCCCCCCCGAGAGTAAACACTCTCCTGTTCAGAAACTTGGGAGCTCTTCAGAACCGGGCCGCCCCCCCACTGGCAGCCAAATTAGAGCGGCGGGTTTGAGCCCAGGAGGACGTTGCGGGACGCAGACGGACGACTTAAGCTGTTTTCATCATGAATCTCATCCCTTCATCTTCACTCTGATGAGATGAGGAGCAGCAGAAGAAGAAGTCACGTTATTCGGCGGCGGAGCGGCAGAGCGGCGGCCCGGACGAGCTCAAATCTGACGGATTAATTCTTCCTCATCACAACGTTGGCTGAATATGAATCATCACTCCAAAGCTCTTTAGTCCCACACGCTTAACCAGTCTTTGAACACATCGCAGAGAGTCGTCTGACGCCTGCTGCAACATGTTTCACTTCCTGTCTCACTTCCTGTCTCACTTCCTGTCTCACTTCAAGTTCAGTATAAACAGACATGTGAATATATGGATCAGTTACTTTACCGATACTTTGATACTTAACTACATTTAATATTGTGTACAGGTGTGTGTGTGTGTCAGGTGTGTGTGTCCCAGTGTGTGTGTGTCAGGTGTGTGTGTACAGGTGTGTGTGTGTGTGTCAGGTGTGTGTGTCCCAGTGTGTGTGTCCCAGTGTGTGTGTCCCGGTGTGTGTGTCAGGTGTGTGTGTACAGGTGTGTGTGTGTGTGTCAGGTGTGTGTGTCCCAGTGTGTGTGTCCCGGTGTGTGTGTCAGGTGTGTGTGTCAGGTGTGTGTGTCCCAGTGTGTGTGTACAGGTGTGTGTGTCCCGGTGTGTGTGTACAAGTAGAATCTGACCTGCGCACTCTCTCGCTGGCCTCGCGCTCAGCCTCCTGACAGCGCTGAAGCTCCGCCTCCACACTCTGCTTCTCCTTTGACAACTGCTGCACCTGGACCAGCAGGGGCGGGGCCTGTGGGGGCGGGGCCTCACCTGCTGGAGAGATGCCGTCGCTGGGCAACGAGGGAGGAGGGGTGAGGACGTTCTGAGAGCTGAGGGAGGAGGAGGAGGAGTCAGGATGACATCACAGAAACATCACATGATCTTCACCCTCAGCTTGAAGAGTTAGACGTGTTTGAACACCTGAGCGTTATCGATGACGTCACCGTGTGTTCATAAATAACAGCTGATGGTTCTAGTGAAACATGTCAAAACACTTGCTGCGTTCACTGTCAGCAGCTCAGCAGTAACAGCACACTGTCGTAGGCACATTTAAATAAAAGTTTTGAGTTGAATGACGGCGATCAGTGTCAGTCTGACCTCGTCACTGTGATGGAGCTGATAGATTATCAATTATCTGGGTTATTGATAAAAAGCCTCTGACTGGCTAATTAATATAAACAGAGCAGACAGACAGCAGAGGACACAACAAGTCCACCCAGTAAACCCAGTCCACCCAGTAAACCCAGTTCACCCAGTAAACCCAGTTCATCCAGTAAACCCAGTCCACCCAGTCCACCCAGTAAACCTAGTCCACTCAGTAAACCTAGTCCACTCCTCAGTCCTTCCAGTTCACTCAGTAAACCCAGTAAACCCAGTCCACCCAGTAAACCCAGTCCACCCAGTAAACCTAGTCCACTCCTCAGTCCTTCCAGTTCACTCAGTAAACCCAGTCCACCCAGTAAACCTAGTCCACCCAGTCCTTCCAGTTCACCCAGTAAACCCAGTTCACCCAGTAAACCCAGTCCACCCAGTAAACCTAGTCCACTCAGTCCTTCCAGTTCACCCAGTAAACCCAGTTCATCCAGTAAACCCAGTCCACCCAGTAAACCTAGTCCACTCAGTAAACCCAGTCCACCCAGTAAACCTAGTCCACTCCTCAGTCCTTCCAGTTCACTCAGTAAACCCAGTCCACCCAGTCCTTCCAGTTCACCCAGTAAACCCAGTCCACCCAGTCCTTCCAGCCTCTCTTCAGGCTGGAGTCGGGTGTTTTTCACGTCTTCATGCTTTTCTCATTTTAACTAAACAGGAAGACTTTCCATGGTTTCCATGGATACCGTCAGGAGTAACAGTGACCACTGAGCTCCTGAACCAACAAGCAGCAGGTCAGTGGTCAAAGGTCAGAGGTCATGACCTCCATCAAGTCTGAGACAAACAGATGTTTGATGTGAAGGAGCCTTCAGAACAGATCCAGAACCAGTATCTGAACCTACTGGAGGACAGAATGTGTGAAACAGCCGATCTTCTCTCTGATGGTGGTCACACACACACACACACACACACACACACACGCACACACGCACACACACACACGTGAAGAAATTAGCTTCTGTTCCCGGTCCAGACGGTGCTGCTGCTGCTCGGTCCTCTGAGTCTCTGCAGGCGTTCGGACTTGATCCTGATGATGTATGGACGCTCACAGTCTGAGCAGCGTGTTCAGGTTCAGTGTTCAGCTGCAGATTTACAGCCTGTTTCTAGATGTTTATCCTCCAACACTGAACAACATTTATTATCTGAGTCTCATCGTGATGACAGACAGGTGTGATACAGACAGGTGTGTTACAGACAGGTGTGATACAGACAGGTGTGATACAGACAGGTGTGTTACAGACAGGTGTGATACAGACAGGTGTGATACAGACAGGTGTGTTACAGACAGGTGTCACTGATCTCCAGGTTTCATGATATCTTTAGGTACCAAGTGTGATTTTGTAAAGTTGTGGTGAACGACTGAGCTCCTTCATCGTGCTCGTTATAATGTTTGTTTGCTGCTCAGTCTCAGTTTGTTTCATGACAGCTGTGATGTTCATCAGAGGACAGCGAGGTGATGACATCAGCTCTTCCTTCCTCATTCGAGCGTCCTCCCGGCTCTTCTCTGCCGAATTATCGTCCTCAGTGACGCCTCCGCCTCTCCAGACTGAGACGCCACAGACCGTCCTCCACCTCCTCAGACTGAGACGCCACAGACCGTCCTCCACCTCTCCAGAGTGAGACGCCACAGACCGTCCTCCACCTCCTCAGACTGAGACGCCACAGACCGTCCTCCACCTCTCCAGACTGAGACGCCACAGACCGTCCTCCACCTCTCCAGAGTGAGACGCCACAGACCGTCCTCCACCTCCTCAGACTGAGACGCCACAGACCGTCCTCCACCTCCTCAGACTGAGACGCCACAGACCGTCCTCCACCTCTCCAGAGTGAGACGCCACAGACCGTCCTCCACCTCTCCAGAGTGAGACGCCACAGACCGTCCTCCACCTCTCCAGAGTGAGACGCCACAGACCGTCCTCCACCTCTCCAGAGTGAGACGCCACAGACCGTCCTCCACCTCTCCAGAGTGAGACGCCACAGACCGTCCTCCACCTCTCCAGACTGACACACTCAGCTTGTTGGAGTGTCCTGATTAACTGTGAGGTCAACGAGGGTTAAAAACTGCAGAAGACAAACCAGTGACTGATGAACTGTTCTCTGGTCTCTCTTGGACAACAGATCATAGTCTGGGTGGCATCAACAAGGATTATGTTAAAGGAGCAGTCTGTAGTTTTGTTGAAGAAATGTTAATGAGAAGAGAAAGATCTTCAGTGACTGAAACAAACTAAATAATCAAACTCTTTATTTCATGACTGAATAAACCGAAGAAACAAACTGACCTTAAAGGAGCTTTACGTTGTTTATATGTGGCGGACCCTGCTACCTTTCTATCTTCAAACAGTGTTCTGGGACCTTATTTTACTCTGAGAACAGCTTGTTTATTCACTGATGGAGAAAGTTTGTATTATTACCTCATTAATATCGTAGATGTTAAAATTCTCAGTTTGAATTTCTTCTTTAAAACTACACAGAGCTGCTTTAATTGAAGATGAGTTTAAAACCATTAGAGATTAGCTCTCATCAGAGTTTAGTAAAACTAACTAACCCTAAGCAGAGATCTGTTGCACCATTAAAAATTAATCTCTGCGCAGTAAAGCAAAGTTAAACAGTTGCATCAATGTGGAGATGGTGCCCACATTAAAATGAATATATTAATAAAATCTGCATGCTGTCAGGACCTGGTAAGACTGTTAACTGTCAGCTGCTCTGTATTTCTTTATAAAATGTCACGTTGTTTGCTAGTTAGCTAAAAGATTAGATTAACTGTTAGTGACATCATGTTTGTTTTCAGCTGTTTCAAGAGTCACTTTAAGTTTCTGCTGCTGAAAACAACATTTCCTGATGTTGCTGCTTCAGAATAAAAACTTTTAAATGACATACTGACACAGGACTTTTATTGTGAAGGATTTATAGGAATTTTACTGAATTAGCATAGCTTTGCTAGTGCAGAATCTTGGATAATCCAGCCGCTCCTCTGACCACTGTAACAGCCACGGACCCGCTGCTTTTAAATGTCTTCGACTGAACACCGGAGCTCATTAGTTTCACACACACCTGGAAGCAGGTGGCCCTGTTGTCATGGAGATATAAATCTGATGTGCTGAGTCAAGCCGAGCTAGCACCTGTGGAAATGTCCTGTTAGTGAATCAACTGCATCTGTGTCAGTGCCCTGTGTGACAGCCAGTCCCCTGTTCAGTTCAGATCCAGAACTGCCTGAACTGGTATCTGGATCAAAGTTCAGCAGCATCACAAAACTCATCTGGTTTCAGTCTGTCCTCCATTTTATTCCACTAACTTTATTATTTTGTTCAGTTCATTTAAACAAGAGAGCCGTGTTAAAAGTTAAACCTCATCCAGTGTAAGTTTAAAGTTAATACTGGATCACAGTTTAAAGTTTTGGTGCAGCAGAATTAAATTTGATCTAGCTTTAAAGAAAAAACTAAACTGAGGTTCAGAGAGGTTTAAATTGAGTCTTAAGGTGCAAAAGAATTTAAACTCAAGCCATGACTTAATCAGGCTCAAAAGTTAATCCTTGTTAGTCTGAATGAGGTAAAAGATTAAATGAAATGAATAAAAAATAACAAACATAGTTTCACAGCTGGAGTCTAAAGGTCTGGATACAGACTCCTACCCCTAAAGACTCAAGTCGCCCAAATTTATATGAAAACTGAGTTGTTTGCGTCACTGATGGTGACGGTTCTGGTTCTGGTGAACAGATAAATCTATAGGATGTTTGTTGGTTCACATTTAGGCTATACTGAACTCTGAGGCCTGTAGTGGGCGCTGTCATCACTGTAGACTGTTGCTGCTGTTAATACGCTGATGATCTGATGATGTGATGTTCTGATGATCTGATGTTCTGATGTTCTGATGATCTGATGTTCTGATGTTAACCCTGCCTGTTGTATAGCTGAAACCTCTTTCCTGGATGACGCTGGTGTTCCTGCTGTTGGCTGGCTAAAGTTTGACTGCTGTGGACCAGCAGTGGTTGACTCAGGTTGTAAAAGGAATCAGGGCAGAGTGAGTGGACATTTCTTAACCCAAATAACAGAAAACATAATGAGCTCCAGTCCCTCCGATCTGTCCCATCAGATCATTTTGATGAAGAAACTCTTACAAACTGTTGGAGGACAGATCAGATCCTCTGTGAATACGACTCTAGTTTTCTGATGAGCTGAAGTTCAGTATACTATATATATCCACTCTGTGTCACATCTTCTCAGCTGTGTGTTTTTGCATCTTTTACCTTTGACAGGTACAGAATAAATGGACAGTTCTGTCTGGCTGCAAACATCCCAACACACCTCAACCCAGAAGACCTTCATCAAGTCCTCCAGAATGACCGCTACAGATGAAATGTTGAAGACACTCTTAACGACAGTGATGTATACATAGGCAACAATGTGGTCGTAGCCAAACCTGTAGGACCGGTACATGCAGAACCTCATGTTCTGAGACACTTAAGGCCATTGACGAACAACAGGCAAAATAATGTCCTGTTCATCTACTCCTACCTCTCCCCATGTGGAGAAAAGTGTACAAGCCCGGGCAGTAACTTCAACATCATCGAAACAAAAAAAACAAATGTCCTTCCACATTTGAGTAATGTTGCCTTTGTGTTTACAAAAGCTTTTGACAACCCCAAGGTCAAGGTCAAATTTATGTATATAGCACATTTAAAAAAAACCATCAGTTGACCAAAGTGCTTCACAGTTTCAGGAATTCACAATACAAGTAGATACATCAAACAAGCAGGGGACACAAAACAATGGTACGTGGAGGCAAGATGTCCATGTCTAACTAGAATTAAAAGCCAATGAAAAAAGGTAGGTTTTTAGCAATGCATTGAACGTTTCGGCGGTCCGAGCAGTTTTAATTTGCAGAGGCAAAGAGTTCCACAATTTAGGAGCAGCCACTGAAAACGCTCTGTCAACTTAACTCTTCAGTTTGGCTCTTGGGACGTTGAGAGCCATCAGAGGACGATCTCAGCGCTTTAGCTGGAGAGTAAATGTTGGTGAGCTCACATAAATATGGAGGTGCCAAGCCATTTAAAACCTTGGTCTAGCTCAACCCCAAGTCTAGCTCTGGTCCTACCTTACAGGCCTTGAACGAACCACTCACACAGCTCGGGAATTCTGGCCTTGGTGTCCAAAACATTTTCCACTGCAGGGACAGGAGCAGCAGCAGAGACAGCAGTAGCAACAGGGACAGCAGCAGCGGCAGGGACAGCAGTAGCAGCAGGGACAGGAGCAGCAGCAGGGAAAGCAGCAGCGGCAGGGACAGCAGTAGCAACAGGGACAGGAGCAGTAGCAGGGACAGGAGTAGCAGCAGGGACAGGAGCAGCAGCAGGGACAGCAGCAGCAGCAGCAGCAGGGACAGCATCAAGGACAGCAGTAGCAGCAGGGACAGGAGTAGCAGCAGGGACAGCAACAGCAGCAGCAGGGACAGTAGCAGGGACTCGTTATGGTAGTTATGGAAGCACACAATGAAAGACCTGGACTTGGAGAATCCTCATCCTGGTACCGGTCCGGTGTGATGTGCGCGGTCAATCAGCGGAGGTGAGACGTACACCTCCAGTCCCACCGTCTCATCAACAAGTCCATTATGAACTGCTTCGGTTCCCTGCCAGTCTCACTACCCTCCGGTATATTCACAATGCGGAGGTTGGATCGTCGGGACCTGTTTTCAAGGTCCTCTACACGGTCTTGAAGAAGTTTGTTCTGAGACTGCATGGTTGTAATGGTCGCTTCAACCGAAATGAGCCGCTTTTCTCCAACTATTGTTTCTGTTTCGGTGAGACGTTTGTTAAATGAAACCACCTTCCCTCGTAGCGCGTCCACAGAGGCTTGTAATGATTGCGATGAAGCCTGTATTGGCGTTGTAATATCTTCCTTGATACTGTTCCGGTGGTTTTCCAGCAGGGAGGACAGTTGTTGAATTGTGACGGGCTCGCTTGTACCTTCAAGAGTGGGTTGAGATGTCTCGCCTGGGGTTGGGGTAGTATCTGAGCCATTTTAGCTAGCTTACCAGCTAGTGAAGTAGCCCGAGTTGTGTGAGTTTGTATTCCTTGTTGCTTAATATGTTTTGATGTCATTTCTTCAACCAAATGCATTCGTAGCACGTTCAGCAACTTGCTATATGGCAAAAAGTATAACACAAAGGAGGTCTTAAAGGTAGAATATTAAAATTAGTCGGGAGCCTCTCCACTTACGTCTGCTCACTACATGCTCTAACTGGATGTCACACATTATCACATTATCACACCTGATAGAAACATAATGATTTCATCTACTGGAGTTCACCCTAAAGTCAGCTGTCAGGACTCAGACCTGTATGTAACTCTGGACGACTTCATTTAGAAAGTTTGCTTTTAAGTAGGCCTGCACGATATGAGGAAAATCTGCGATGTGCAATAACACTGTTCAATATTGCGATGACGATATAACTTGCGATAAATAAACAAATAGTGAAGTTTGCATATTATTAACTATACAGTTAATAATAGTGTTTCCGCATTAATATGTAGACAGCTAACATAGACCTGAAACATTGAATAGCCGATGCCCACTGAATAAAGAATGATATAAATTATTTAACATGCTTTTATCGAACAAACTGCACATGAATACCCAACCAATTAAGCAGAACATTAATTTAAATAAGACATTATAATTATATGAAATTAAAGTTTAATTTCCCCTGCTCCCTTTAAACTATTTTCTTGTAAACTCAACCAAAACATCTCTTACCATGCAGAGTTGAAATAAAGAAAAAAAAAAATATATTAACTGTAATGTCTCTCATCACAGTCATCGAGGCCCTTGACTCTGCCTAACAAGGTGCAGAGATCTATAGTATGAACTGAAATAGAGCAGGGCCGGCCCAATAAATCAAGAGAAAATACAATCAGGAAAACATGTCGACCCTTTAGGTCAAGTTACAACCTTAGTTATTCCCTTAACACAAGTTCTTGGCCAAGAAAACCAGCATGTTAACTTTGTTAGGTTTCAGACATGTACCACATGATGTGCTGATGTGCTCACACAGTACTTGTCTTTGTAACACGTTGTAACAGTCAGAGTTATTTAACGTAGCGCCACTAGGTGGCGCCTCCTTTTGTTTAATGGGTAATGTAACCTGTACGATGAAGAAGAGCAGGTGTACTTCCGTCTTTTGCGATGTGTTTATCGCACATGTTCATATCGCGATGACGATGAAAATTCGATTTATCGGGCAGCCCTACTTTTAAGCTCAAGTTTGTAGAGCAGGTACTCAGGTGCCAATGGTCTAACAGTCCCAGACTGATGTCCATTACAACATGGTTGTGTTCCAGTGTGATAATCTGATTAAATCATCCCTGATGTAAAAGCTTCCTTCCTCCTGCTACACAGAGAATGTTACATACATCTTAAAATGCCCTGTAACAAACTCTTTGATAGAAAGGAAAACTTCTGAAGCATTAAACATTATGAATCATCCTGTGACCTTTGATCTTACTGATGGATTACATGTGAGTACATACATATTTTATTGATACCTCCCTGATCTCTGTGGACTCACCTCAGTGTTGACAGCAGAATCATTTTATTGTCATGTAAAGACTAAAAGCCTTCATTGTTCTGCATGTTCATTTTAAATAAAGCTCCAATATCAAACCCTGTCGCTGTGTGACTTTCATCTCAACCAGCACCAACAAAGACCAACTATCAATTATCAGTCAATTATCAATACATCATTTTCTGTCAGCTGATTGGACAACGAATGATGATTTAGAATCTATATGATATCAAAAACTGAACAGGATTCAGTTTTTTAAAAGAAATAAAGTTGATCTCCTGTTGTATCTGACTGATCATCACTTATATTTGATCACATTTTAGAGACCAAATCCTTTTTCTTTTGTTTGTTTGCCTTTTATGGCTTTATTCATAGGACAGCTGGGATAAATGACAGGAAGTGGGATGAGCGAGAGGAGGGATGACATGCAGCAAAGAGCCACAGGTCAGACTTGGCCTCTGTACATGAGATGCTCGCTCTACCTACTAAGCTACTGGAGCGCCCCAAATCCTGGTTGTTAATACAAAAACCATTGATAGTTTGTAGTGAAAATGTTGTAATCATAATTGTGTCGTGGTGCATTTATTCTATACATGTCTGTCGTGTTATACTTTAGTCAACCCTTTAATAAGAGCAGGTTCTTCTGACTGTTTAAAATGTCTGTAACATATATTTCTATAAAACCACAGACTATGTTGTCTCTGTTGTGAACAATCATGCAACTTTATTTACTGTCTGACACTTTCTACTTTTCAATGGTCTGACCTGTGATTGGCTTGTAGCACCTGTAGCTCCGCCTCCAGTTGCCGTCTGTCCGCCAGAGCTCCGCCTCTCTCTCTATGAAGCTTCAGCAGCTCCTCCTGATTGGACAAAACACACGTCAATCACATTTACAACCTGATAGTCAACTCATTCAAGTCTACATTAGCAGAACAGACGATCTGTGAGTGATGATGATGGTGATGATGAAGGCCCTCAGAGCAGACTGTTCTTTTATCTAAGGTCCACTCTGATTGGAGCCCTTTTAATTAGGCTCATATTGATTGGTGATCAGATGTCATCAGTAGTCATTATACATTTAGCCCTGACACCAGCTGGCTGCTTCACCGTTTCTCTTTCAAAATGGAGTCTGTGCCAAAGCCAAGCCCCGCCCACCTTGCAGTACGTCATCCATCAGCGGCAGTGTTTACTGTTCAATGTGATGCATTCTGGTTGTTGTAGGACACCACAGCACCTTTTCTGTTTTCTCTGCTCATGAAACAACAAGTTCAAAAGTATTTACGTCTTCCTGGAGCAGAGACGGACCAGATTTATATCAGAGCCATCTGTACATCTGTGAAGTACTTTAACTGTGTGTTGGACTGTGTGTGTGATTAAGTGTGTGTGTGGTGTGTGTGCGTGATTAAGTGTGTGTGTGGTGTGTGTGCGTGTGTGTGTGGTGTGTTCCTGCACAGAGAGATCAAGATGTTGATCTCAGTGAGACTGTGTTTGAATAAAGGATTAATTAACTAATGGACTAATTAAGGAACATGAGAGTCAACACACTTAATGAGGATGTAATTGTATGAAGGCAGCTGATCATTACTCAGTCAGCTCCTGGACTGAACTCCAGGTGCATTCTGGGAGTCAAACGAGACAGTCTGACACTGTCAACCTTTAATGATGCTGTATGATGTTTTTCTCTTTTAAATCAAGTCTCCAGCTGCTTCAGTTGTTTAGCAGAATGCTGCAACTCTGTTTTACTGTGAAGCTCCAGAAATGTTCTAGGGAGATGGACTACGAGACTTCACCTGACTTTATATCATCAGGAGGAGATGATGGCTGAGCCTGACTTTATATCATCAGGAGGAGATGATGGCTGAGCCTGACTATATCATCAGGAGGAGACGATGACTGAGCCTGACTTTATATCATCAGGAGGAGATGATGGCTGAGCCTGACTTTATATCATCAGGAGGAGACGATGGCTGAGCCTGACTTTATATCATCATGAGATGATGGCTGAGCCTGACTTCATATCATCAGGAGGAGATGATGACTGAGCCTGACTTTATATCATCATGAGATGATGGCTGAGCCTGACTTTATATCATCAGGAGGAGACGATGGCTGAGCCTGACTTTATATCATCAGGAGGAGATGATGACTGAGCCTGACTTTATATCATCAGGAGGAGACGATGGCTGAGCCTGACTTTATATCATCAGGAGGAGATGATGACTGAGCCTGACTTTATATCATCAGGAGGAGATGATGGCTGAGCCTGACTGTATATCATCAGGAGGAGATGAGTTGAGTTTGACTTTATAGCAGAACTGTTCCTTTGAATCCACGTGGTACAAGAGAGGAAACGCAACAATTAACCTAATAAACTAACTGCAGGTGTGAGAAGAACACATCAGAGATCCAGCCAATCAAAACCCAACCAAAAATCCTGACATATCACCTCCTCTCTCCTCTCCTCTCTCCTCACACCATCCTCTCTCCTCTCCTCCCCTCTCCTCCTCCTCTCTCCTCACCTCCTCTCTCCTCACCTCGTCCTCTCTCCTCACCTGGTCCCCTGTCCTCACCTCCTCTCTCCTCTCCTCACCTCTTCCTCTCTCCTCACCTCCTCTCTCCTCACACCATCCTCTTTCCTCTCCTCCCCTCTCCTCCTCCTCACCTCCTCTCTCCTGTCTCCTCACCTCTCCTCACCTCCTCTCTCCTCACACCATCCCCTCTCCTCTCCTCCCCTCCTCTCTCCTCACCTCCTCTCTCCTGTCTCCTCACCTCCTCCCCTCTCCTCACCTCCTCTCTCCTCACCTCGTCTTCTCTCCTCACCTGGTCCCCTGTCCTCACCTCCTCTTTCCTCACCTCCTCTCTCCTCACATCCTCCTCTCTCCTCTCCTCACCTCTTCCTCTCTCCTCACCTCCTCTCTCCTCACACCATCCTCTCTCCTCTCCTCTTCCTCACCTCCTCTCTCCTCACCTCCTCCCCTCTCCTCACCTTCTCTACCTCCTCACCTCCTCTCTCCTCACCTCCTCTCTCCTCACACCATCCTCTCTCCTCTCCTCCCCTCTCCTCCTCCTCACCTCCTCTCTCCTCACCTCCTCTCTCCTCACACCATCCTCTCTCCTCTCCTCCTCTCTCCTCTCCTCCCCTCTCCTCCTCCTCACCTCCTCCCCTCTCCTCACACAGCTGCAGCAGGTTTGAATCTGTAGGCTGACAGGTACAGGATGTGGTACCTCACTTTGTCTCTGGTCAAACAGGGTGGAGGTCGCCTCCAGCAGAGAATACAGACCTGATCCTGACCTCCTCCTCCTCCTCTATGCTAATTAAAGCTCTCAAGGTCTGCGAGTTTAAAGTGAGACATCAAAAGAGAAACCAAACCCAGAGAGTCAATATGTGTCTTCTCCAGCCGGGCCGGACGAGACGCTTCAAAAGAGCCGCTCGACTTATTAATCAGAATAATTTCCAAATGAGATGATCAGTAAGCAGGAGCGACACCGGGCTGACCTTTAACATGAGGAGTTAAGGTCAATGAAGGGGAGGGGGGAGGAGGAGGAGGAGGAGGTGGTAATGAAACTAACCTGCCTGGACTTTTAACAGGAGTCACAGGTCCTGTTAAACAGAGATCCAGTGATAATAATAATACTACTGTTGAAGAGACGACTCATCAGTACGCTGACCTGACTTTATATCATCAGCAGCAGCAGCAGCAGCAGCAGCAGCACAAAGACGCCTAAGTATGTGAACGCAACAACACAACAACACTGTGTCTGTTTCACTCCTTTGTTTTCATGCTGATTCTCCAGTGGAGGTCTTCACAGAGCTGAACTGATGTCATGTTTTCACACCGGGCTTCAGTGTCCTTTATTCTTCTTTGGATAAAACAAACTCTCCATTTCAGATGAACTGACAGTTCAGGTTGAAAGTTCAGCTTCAGTGTTTTGTGGCATCAGCTTCAGTTCAGTGTTTTGTCGCATCAGCTTCAGTTCAGGGTTTTGTGGTTTCAGTTCAGTGTTTTGTGGTTTCAGCATCAGTGTTTTGTGGCTTCAGTTCAGGGTTTTGTGGTTTCAGCTTCAGTTCAGGGTTTTGTGGCATCAGCTTCAGTGTTTTGTGGCTTCAGTTCAGTGTTTTGTGGCTTCAGTTCAGGGTTTTGTGGTTTCAGTTCAGGGTTTTGTGGCTTCAGCTTCAGTGCTTTGTGGCATCAGCTTCAGTTCAGGGTTTTGTGGTTTCAGTTCAGTGTTTTGTGGCTTCAGGTCAGTGTTTTGTGGCTTCGGCTTCAGTGTTTTGTGGTTTCAGCTTCAGTGCTTTGTGGCTTCAGTTCAGTGTTTTGTGGCTTCAGTTCAGTGTTTTGTGGTTTCAGCTTCAGTGCTTTGTGGCTTCAGTTCAGTGTTTTGTGGCTTCATTTCAGTGTTTTGTGGTTTCAGCTTCAGTGCTTTGTGGCTTCAGTTCAGTGTTTTGTGGCTTCAGTTCAGTGTTTTGTGGCTTCAGTTCAGGGTTTTGTGGTTTCAGTTCAGTGTTTTGTGGTTTCAGTTCAGTGTTTTGTGGCTTCAGTTCAGTGTTTTGTGGCTTCAGTTCAGGGTTTTGTGGCTTCAGTTCAGGGTTTTGTGGCTTCAGTTCAGTGTTTTGTGGCTTCAGTTCAGGGTTTTGTGGTTTCAGTTCAGTGTTTTGTGGTTTCAGCTTCAGTTCAGTGTTTTGTGGTTTCAGTTCAGGGTTTTGTGGTTTCAGTTCAGTGTTTTGTGGCTTCAGTTCAGTGTTTTGTGGCTTCGGCTTCAGTGTTTTGTGGTTTCAGCTTCAGTGCTTTGTGGCTTCAGTTCAGTGTTTTGTGGCTTCAGTTCAGTGTTTTGTGGTTTCAGTTCAGTGTTTTGTGGTTTCAGTTCAGGGTTTTGTGGCTTCAGCTTCAGTTCAGTGCTTTGTGGCTTCAGTTCAGTGTTTTGTGGCTTCAGTTCAGTGTTTTGTGGTTTCAGCTTCAGTGCTTTGTGGCTTCAGTTCAGTGTTTTGTGGCTTCAGTTCAGTGTTTTGTGGTTTCAGCTTCAGTGCTTTGTGGCTTCAGTTCAGTGTTTTGTGGCTTCAGTTCAGGGTTTTGTGGCTTCAGTTCAGTGTTTTGTGGCTTCAGTTCAGGGTTTTGTGGTTTCAGTTCAGTGTTTTGTGGTTTCAGCTTCAGTGTTTTGTGGCTTCAGTTCAGTGTTTTGTGGCTTCAGTTCAGGGTTTTGTGGCTTCAGTTCAGTGTTTTGTGGTTTCAGCTTCAGTGCTTTGTGGCTTCAGTTCAGTGTTTTGTGGCTTCAGTTCAGTGTTTTGTGGTTTCAGCTTCAGTGCTTTGTGGCTTCAGTTCAGTGTTTTGTGGCTTCAGCTTCAGTTCTTTGTGGTTTCAGCTTCAGTGCTTTGTGGCTTCAGTTCAGTGTTTTGTGGCTTCAGTTCAGGGTTTTGTGGCTTCAGTTCAGTGTTTTGTGGTTTCAGTTCAGTGTTTTGTGGTTTCAGCTTCAGTGTTTTGTGGCTTCAGTTCAGTGTTTTGTGGCTTCAGTTCAGGGTTTTGTGGTTTCAGTTCAGTGTTTTGTGGTTTCAGCTTCAGTGTTTTGTGGCTTCAGTTCAGGGTTTTGTGGTTTCAGCTTCAGTGCTTTGTGGCTTCAGTTCAGGGTTTTGTGGCTTCAGCTTCAGTGTTTTGTGGCTTCAGTTCAGTGTTTTGTGGCTTCAGCTTCAGTGTTTTGTGGTTTCAGCTTCAGTGTTTTGTGGCTTCAGCTTCAGTGTTTTGTGGCTTCAGTTCAGTGTTTTGTGGTTTCAGTTCAGTGTTTTGTGGCTTCAGCTTCAGTGTTTTGTGGCTTCAGCTTCAGTGTTTTGTGGCTTCAGTTCAGTGTTTTGTGGCTTCAGCTTCAGTGTTTTGTGGTTTCAGCTTCAGTTCAGTGTTTTGTGGCTTCAGGGTTTTGTGGTTTCAGTTCAGTGTTTTGTGGCTTCAGTTCAGTTTTTTCTGGTTTCAGCTTCACTGTTTTGTGGTGTGAACTTGGTGTTCTCTGGTTTGGGCTCTGTGTTTCGGGCGGCTCTCTGACAGTCTGTCGGTTAATTGAACAGCAGCTGTTGGTGTTTCTGTTGGAAATTAAAAACCTCTCCAGGCTCTAATCCCCCCGGAGCCCTCCAGCCTAATTAACAGACTTCATGGAGAAAAAAACGAGTGAGTGCTACATTAATAACAAAATGTAATATATTTCAGCAGCAGCAGAAAACAGACAGAGCTGCAGGAGGAAGATCGAACAAAACAACAGATTCTACTGAGTCTGAAACAACAGACAGAAATACATCATGAGATATTCAAACCATCAGGAGACGAGCTGCTGGACCTCCTGCTCAAACTGGCTTTACCAACATTTAACAGTCCAACACTTCACTGTGCTCACTCACTCACACACACACACACACACACACACACACACACACACACACACACACACACACACGTTTGTCTTTCTATTCATGTGAAAACTCTCACTGACAAAATGTTTCCACGACACCTAACTTCATCACAACTGAACACCTGACCTTCACCTGTTTCACCTGACTGAGTCTAACCTGAAGCTTCAGACTAAACACACTCACAGTCACACACTCACACACACACACCCTCTCTCACACACACACACACACACACACACACACACACACACACACACACACACACACACACAGTCACACACAGTCAGACCCACACACACATACACACACAGTCACACACACACACACACACACTCAGACCCACACACACAAACACAGTCAGACACGAACACACACACACACACACACACACACACACACACACACACACACACACAAACACACACACACACACACACTCACACATACAGCGACCCAGTTTGAATAACAAGTTGTTGGCAAACAAGCTGCAGCAGCGTCTCCACGGCAGGTTGTCATGACGATGGAGCAGACATCCCATCATCATCATTCAACACAGAGAGCGTGTGTGTGTGTTTACCTCACTCGCCCACTGCTCTCTCTCCTGAATCAGATCCTGTTCCAACCGTTTACACTGAGGAGGAAAAATATCTGATTATTGATCTGATACATTGACACATTAACACACATTAACACACACACACACACACACACACACACACACACACACACACCAACCTGTAACATCACTTCCTCTAAGAGTTACCATGGTAATGTACACACCTCGGATACCTTTAACTTTACAGAGATTCATTGACAGCAGCCGGCAGTCTCTTCTAAAGAGATTAATATTACACAGATCAGATGAATGTGAGTGTATGAGCGTGGACGTCACACCTGCTGACAGGACTCATGATGTCATAACCATGTGCAGTGTGTGCTGTAGCTTATTGGCTGGTTTGTTTTTGAATATCTCAGTTCATTAAAACATTCATCCGTTTGAGCAACGCTTCACAATCTGAACCTCAGATCGATCAAACTACAACTGCATCAATTCAAAGATTTAAGTTGCAGTAAACAACTTATCAATGAATCCATAAAATAATCCACAGATTGATCAATAATGAAAATAATTAAATTCAATTCTGCACTAATGATCTTTCTGACATTATTCATTGATATGTGGTTCCTTGTTGTTGTGTCATAAAGATTAAATAAAGATCGATCAATTCAAACTCTTCTCTCACTATGAGATCATTAATGTCATCAACATGATTCTCCAGAGTGCAATCTGCCCGGCGACAGGTGATTGTGTGTCTGAAAACAGTGTAGTAGTCCTTTACAGAGCAGTGTGCCTGTGGGAATCAAACCAACAACCTCCCTGAGAGGAGCTTTAATAAGCTGTAATAACCTGTAATTACCTGATATTAACTCAATAAAAAGCAGCAGCAGCTGTCATATGAAGGAGAGAGAGAGGCAGAGAGACACTGGGAGCGCTCAGGGAGATGCCTCCCCCACTTTTCTAATATTTCCCAGAAGTCCCGGCTGCGGCGGGGAGATAATCCCTGAGAGATGAGGAGAGGGAGCGAGGGATTGGCGAGCGGCGGGGGGGAGGAGAGGAATCCTCCAGCATGGAGTGTTCTCTCTCTTCTTCTTCTCCTCCGAGGATTACAGCGGCATTTGAAACATATTTCAGCACGCCGCTGCGGCAGAGCGAGGGCGGGATTAAGGTGTTACCATGGAGGGGTGGTGTTAACACAGAGGGGCGGGGTGTTAAAAGATGGCGGAGCCATGATATTGGTGGGGGTTAGCAGCAATAGGCTGGGTGATACTGAAGCGATACCAGAACAGAAGTGACTTTTATGAGGTTAATGGAGGCGGGCGGGGTGTTACCGCGGCGAGGGTGGAGGGGTCACGAGGGTGGGTGTTCAGGTGTGAGGCGCAGGGGCGGAGCCAAGAGAAGTAAAGATGGATTTGTGTTGAAACTGACACAGGTTTAATGGTTCACTACTACGAGTACCACTTCATCACTACAAGAACCACTTCATCACTACGAGTACCGCTTCATCTCTACAAGTACCGCTTCATCAATATGAGTACCGCTTCATCTCTACAAGTACAGCTTCATCACGAGTACCGCTTCATCTCTACAAGTACCGCTTCATCAATGAGTACCGCTTCATCTCTACAAGTACCGCTTCATCACAAGTACCGCTTCATCTCTACAAGTACCGCTTCATCACTACGAGTACCGCTTCATCAATGAGTACCGCTTCATCTCTACAAGTACCGCTTCATCAATGAGTACCGCTTCATCTCTACAAGTACTGCTTCATCACGAGTACCGCTTCATCTCTACAAGTACTGCTTCATCACGAGTACCGCTTCATCTCTACAAGTACCGCTTCATCACTACGAGTACCGCTTCATCTCTACGAGTACCGCTTCATCACGAGTACCGCTTCATCTCTACAAGTACCGCTTCATCACTACGAGTACCGCTTCATCACTACGAGTACCGCTTCATCACTACGAGTACCGCTTCATCACTACGAGTACCGCTTCATCTCTACAAGTACCGCTTCATCACTACGAGTACCGCTTCATCTCTACGAGTACCGCTTCATCACTACGAGTACCGCTTCATCTCTACGAGTACCGCTTCATCACGAGTACCGCTTCATCTCTACAAGTACCGCTTCATCTCTACAAGTACCGCTTCATCACTACGAGTACCGCTTCATCTCTACAAGTACCGCTTCATCACGAGTACCGCTTCATCTCTACAAGTACCGCTTCATCTCTACAAGTACCGCTTCATCACTACGAGTACCGCTTCATCACTACGAGTACCGCTTCATCTCTACAAGTACCGCTTCATCAATGAGTACCGCTTCATCACTACGAGTACCGCTTCATCACTACAAGTACTGTTTCATCACCACTTACCCTCTTCAACACCACTTTCTCTCTTCAGTATCACTTCCTCTCTTCAGTATCACTTCCTCTCTTCAGCACCACTTCCTCTCTCTCTTGCATCCTTCCTCTGCTTCCTTGACGACTGTTGCCATGGTTTCCACTGTGTAGCAGTGCTGCTGCAGGCTGGTTACCATGGTGAGGGTTTCTGATCTGTCAGACACCAGGTGGAGGCGGAGCTTTGAGCTTCCATGCTGGGAGCTCCGCCCCCCCCTCTCTCATCTCTCCCCTCGATCGCCCCCCCCTCTGTCATGCCTCCATCAGTCAGACTTCTCTTCATCTTTTTCATTTCTCCTCGTCTTCCTCCCTCAGACCGGCCCCCCCTCCCTGATCCTCCCACAGAGAGCGGTATATGAATCAAGATGAATTGTGGGTAATAAATCCAGGACTCTGCAGGTTTTGGTAATAAACTCTGTGAAGTGAACTTCGATAATAATCAGCTTCCAGAGGAGCGACAGGAAGAAGAAAATCTGGATCTTCTTCTTCAAACTTTAAACTTTTCAATCATCCTCTGAACATCATCTTCACTTATTGATTATTGACTGACATCATCCAGATTTCGCCTCAGATTACAATCTCAACAGAATATTTATGAGTTTTAAATGGAGCTCAACATAAATGTGCTGATGAAGATCATGTGATGTGACAGAAAGCTGAAGAACAGCTGCTGACAAACTGTTTTTGATTGGATTCAATATTGTACATAAAATTAAAATATGAGTTGATTATTACATGGTTCATTTAAATGAAAGGAAGCCGCGTCTGTTTAAACATATTAACGTTTATCTTAATTTATTAAGTTTGTATCGTTTAAAAAGTGTTAAAACACTTTAATATTCTATATGTTTAGATGTCCTGATCGATCTGAGCTAATCAGAGTATTGATTTGTAATCAGTCATCACTGTGAGCTCAATCAGCTGCAGAAATTATTTGTTTTTACACCCTGAAGTTTGTCTTTCAGGCAACATTCAGGTTGCGCAACCTAATTGCTGAAACTTGTTGGCCTGCAGACATGACTCAGGGCAGATAAAATCTTTTTTATTTACAGTCCATGTTCTATCATAGTGTCACGTTTCTACTCTCAGTGGCCACATTGTTAGGTACAGCTGTAACATGGAGTCGTTACAGGTGGAGTTAGTTTTATGGTCAGTGTGTGGGTCTGACAGCAGTGATGATATCATCCAGGTGAGAGAAGCTGCAGATCAGGTCTCATTTAAATATCTGTGAGTCCATCAGCAGCTCCTCTGTCTCCATCAACAAACACTGAGCAGAGAGATTACGTTCAAATAACACACACACACACACACACACACACACACACACACACACACACACACACACACACACACACACACACCTGAGCAGACAAACAGGTGTATAAACAGCGAGTGGTTCAGCAAACATCAGCTTCATCAGGTCGTCTCCGTCTCACTGTCAATATTTGTCTCTGCATCGTTTTGTTTTCTCTCCATTCAAAATATTCATGTTCACATTCAAACTCAAATATTTGAGGTTTGTCATGCCGGGGCCTCCGTAACCCGGCTGACGCTTCACACCACGCCAAGCAGCACACTGCAGCGCACCAACAGGGTTAAAGAGACGACTTAGAGGCGTGAGAAGTGACATCAGTACAAACTCTGATCTGTGGTCACGTCTCTGATCATGAACTCAACAGTCACTTCCTGTTTGATCGACCTGTGATGTCACAACCACAGGCTGCGTCTGTGTGGATGATCACAAACACATCCACTGAGTGTGTCAGAGATTGACTGAGCGTCTGTAAGCTCAACTCAGGGACACTTCACTGTGTTCATCACACTAATTCTTAAGGCTTTGGTTCAATCAAAGGTCAGATGATGGTCAACAGGAAGTCCTCAGGACTGGATTACCTGGAGAGTCAGATCTGGTCAAGAGAAGTGTCTGATCAGAGTAATAATCTCTGAAAAAGTGAAACTTGACCAACAACAGACAAAGATGGAGCAGAGAGACTTCCTGGAGACAAACTGAGGCCAGTTGTACAGACATCACTGAGACAGACGGCAGATCTGAAGTGTGACACCGGTTCAGCATCCAAACGTGAGATAAAGTCACAATCTGGTGTTTGTGAGGTCACAGTGACCTTTGACCTTTGACCACCAAAGTCTAATCAGTTCATCTTTGAGTCCAACTGGACGTTTGTACCAGATGACACAAGATTCAGTCGAGTCGTTCCAGTAACGCCAAGAATGTGACAACCGAACACAAACATAGCTCCACTTCCTGTCAGAGGACCACTGGTGCACCACCTGACTGATTATACTGACGGACTGTCACAGACAGACAGACAGACAGACAGGTAAACAGTCTGTGACGGCCCTAGGCCTTAGGCTGGTATCTGTGTTGTCCCTTTCCTGCCTGTGCTCCTCTTTTCAGGTTCTTCCTGATGGTCTGGCCCCGCCCACTTCACTGAGGGATTGGTGTCACCTGTTAAGGGCCTTTATAAATCAGGTGACTCCAAGATGGCTCCTCTCTCTCTCCCTCCTGGAAGACCGGTGCCTTTTTGGGCACTCCATTTTGGTCTTGTTTGGGTTGTGATTATGTTCAGTTAGCTTTGGTTCACGTTAAATAGTTTAGGTTAGCACCCAACAGCCATCTTTCACTAATGACTTTACACCTCAGAGTTGAGTTATCTTTAATAAATTATTTGGTTTACTTAAGTGGTTACTGTGTGGACCATAACAAGTCAGACACGTAAACAGACAGACAGACAGACAGACAGACAGACAGACTCACCTTGGCTACAGAGACGTCTCTCTCCTCCATCACAGCCTTCATCTCCTGAGCAGTGATGTCATTTCTCCGTTGCCTCGCCAGCCGTAGACGCTGAACCAGAACTGATCCGAACTGTTCCACTTCCTGTACGGAGTCGGCGTCACAGACGCATTGAAGGAGCTCTTCAACGTCCTGACCAATAAAAAACAAGATCAGATCAATAATCTGATCTTAAACACAGAAGAAGTGATGCTACAGTGACACAGTGTGAGTGTTTTACCAAGTGAGAGTCCACGAGGTGGAAATCCTCCAACCTGAAGACAAACAGACACAAACCACTTCAGTTTTCTTCATCACATCCAGGATCTGTGTTTGTATCAGTGTTCCTGAAGATCTGATGGAAAAACTCCAGAAACAATGTTCATCAGAACTCACCACCGACTGAAAAACACCTTCAACCGACTGAAACTGAAAAACCTAAAGACTGTAGCTGATGTGCCTGTATCATCAGCAGGCAGGGCAGGAACCAGCTCAGTGCTCCAGATCCTCAGTGCTATAGACCCTCAGTGCTCCAGATCCTCAGAGCTACAGACCCTCAGTGCCCCAGACCCTCAGTGCTCCAGACCCTCAGTGCCCCAGACCCTCAAGGCCACAACAGTTCCATCTCTCTGTATTTATTTCACTATAAATGGGGGTAAACTCTTGGCTCATGTATTTTAACCTAATTGACACTTTTTAAACATAAATGTATCAGATGAAGACGTTCTTAATTAACAAGACGCTTTCTGATTTCAGGTTCGTCTCTCAGTTACAGCTTTAGATTCAGTCTAGTTTTTCAGTTGATCAAGTTTATGATTATAGTTCTTAAATAAATTTGCATTGATAATGGGGGAGCATGTGGTGATTTATGCTCTAGGGGGTAGTTTAATCTGCCTCTGCCCCCCTCCCCCTCCTCCAGTGTTGCCGCCGCTGACCAAATTAAAGCTGGACCTCTGCAGCAGCCTGTTAGATGACCTGAGCGCCGCGGCTGCAGTAATTTTGTCCTGCGCTCCCTGAAGTCCACCTGAAACTCTCCGTCATTTCAAAATCAGTAAAGCTGCGAGGGCGTCGGCTGAGCGGACTGCTCTGCTGTCGAGGAGTTTATTTCTCCCTCTCACAGCAGCAGCCATGATGGTGGACGTGGAGCTGGTAACTAGCTGATCTCCTGCCTCTCCTCCTGGGAAGCGCTTTTCATTTAGCCTGCTGCTGTTTTTCTGTAATAAACTGTAATAAGGTGGCCGAGGCGGCTCTGCTCTGCAGGGAACAGCAGGTAATGAAAGACCAGCCGCCTCCAATAAAGCTCCTCTAACACCCTGCTTACAGCCCATCCAGCCCGGCTCAGCTCAGCTCGGCTCGGCTCCCTCCACCACCAGCCTCTGTGTTTAAGATCTGCAGGCATCAGCCGGAGGAGTCCTACTGACAAACTTCTGTCTCCACGATCAATACAAGTAAAATATTAACTGTATATATAAGAATATATGTACTGAAAATCTACACAAGATGCACTGAAATACCTACAACATGTACTGAAATACCCACAACATGTATTGAAACTATACACAAGATGTACTGAAATACCCACAACATGTACTGAAAATATACACAACATGTACTGAAAATACCTCCACCACCAGCCTCTGTATTTAAGATCTGCAGGCGTCAGCCGGAGGACAAACTTCTGTTTTCATGATGCATGTCAACAATATATAATAAAAATATACTAAACCTATACTGAGTACATCTCTCAATATATACTACATCACTACTACACTGGACTGTAACTGGATTGTAACTGGGCTGTAACTGGATTGTAACTGGATTGTAACTGGGCTGTAACTGGGCTGTAACTGGATTGTAACTGGGCTGTAACTGGATTGTAACTGGGCTGTAACTGGGTTGTAACTTGGCTGTAACTGGATTGTAACTGAGCTGTAACTGGATTGTAACTGGGCTGTAACTGGGCTGTAACTGGATTGTATCTGGATTGTAACTGGGCTGTAACTGGGCTGTAACTGGATTGTAACTGGATTGTAACTGGGCTGTAATGGGATTGTAACTGGCCTGTAACTGAATTGTAACTCGATTGTAACTGAGCTGTAACTGGATCGTAACTGTGCTATAACTGGGCTGTAACTGGATTGTAACTGGATTGTAACTGAGCTGTAACGGGATTGTAATGTGATTGTAACTGGATTGTAACTGGATCGTAACTGGGCTATAACTGGGCCGTAACTGGATTGTAACTGGGCTATAACTGGATTGTAACTGGATTGTAACTGGATCGTGAATAGGCTGTGAATGGGCTGTAACTGAATTGTAACTGGATTGTAACTGAATTGTAACTGGATTGTAACCAGGCTATGACTGGGCTGTAACTGATTGTAACTGGATTGTAACTGGGCTGTAACTGGATTGTAACTGGATTGTAGCTGGGCTGTAACTGGATTGTAACTTGATTGTGACTGGGCTGTGAATGCTGTACCTGATTTGTAACTGAATTGTAACTGGATTGTAACTGGGCTGTAACTGGATTGTAACTGGATTGTGACTGGGCTGTGACTGGGCTGTGACTGATTTGTAACTGGATTGTAACTGGCTGTAACTGGGCTGTAACTGGATTGTAACTGGCTGTAACTGGGCTGTAACTGGATTGTAACTGGCTGTAACTGGGCTGTAACTGGATTGTAACTGGATTGTAACTGAGCTGTAACGGGATTGTAATGTGATTGTAACTGGATTGTAACTGGATCGTAACTGGGCTATAACTGGGCCGTAACTGGATTGTAACTGGGCTATAACTGGATTGTAACTGGATTGTAACTGGATCGTGAATAGGCTGTGAATGGGCTGTAACTGAATTGTAACTGGATTGTAACTGAATTGTAACTGGATTGTAACCAGGCTATGACTGGGCTGTAACTGATTGTAACTGGATTGTAACTGGGCTGTAACTGGATTGTAACTGGATTGTAGCTGGGCTGTAACTGGATTGTAACTTGATTGTGACTGGGCTGTGAATGCTGTACCTGATTTGTAACTGAATTGTAACTGGATTGTAACTGGGCTGTAACTGGATTGTAACTGGATTGTGACTGGGCTGTGACTGGGCTGTGACTGATTTGTAACTGGATTGTAACTGGCTGTAACTGGGCTGTAACTGGATTGTAACTGGGCTGTAACTGGGTTGTAACTTGGCTGTAACTGGATTGTAACTGAGCTGTAACTGGATTGTAACTGGGCTGTAACTGGGCTGTAACTGGATTGTATCTGGATTGTAACTGGGCTGTAACTGGGCTGTAACTGGATTGTAACTGGATTGTAACTGGGCTGTAATGGGATTGTAACTGGCCTGTAACTGAATTGTAACTGGATTGTAACTGGCTGTAACTGGGCTGTAACTGGATTGTAACTGGATTGTAACTGAGCTGTAACGGGATTGTAATGTGATTGTAACTGGATTGTAACTGGATCGTAACTGGGCTATAACTGGGCCGTAACTGGATTGTAACTGGGCTATAACTGGATTGTAACTGGATTGTAACTGGATCGTGAATAGGCTGTGAATGGGCTGTAACTGAATTGTAACTGGATTGTAACTGAATTGTAACTGGATTGTAACCAGGCTATGACTGGGCTGTAACTGATTGTAACTGGATTGTAACTGGGCTGTAACTGGATTGTAACTGGATTGTAGCTGGGCTGTAACTGGATTGTAACTTGATTGTGACTGGGCTGTGAATGCTGTACCTGATTTGTAACTGAATTGTAACTGGATTGTAACTGGGCTGTAACTGGATTGTAACTGGATTGTGACTGGGCTGTGACTGGGCTGTGACTGATTTGTAACTGGATTGTAACTGGCTGTAACTGGGCTGTAACTGGATTGTAACTGGGCTGTAACTGGGTTGTAACTTGGCTGTAACTGGATTGTAACTGAGCTGTAACTGGATTGTAACTGGGCTGTAACTGGGCTGTAACTGGATTGTATCTGGATTGTAACTGGGCTGTAACTGGGCTGTAACTGGATTGTAACTGGATTGTAACTGGGCTGTAATGGGATTGTAACTGGCCTGTAACTGAATTGTAACTCGATTGTAACTGAGCTGTAACTGGATCGTAACTGTGCTATAACTGGGCTGTAACTGGATTGTAACTGGATTGTAACTGAGCTGTAACGGGATTGTAATGTGATTGTAACTGGATTGTAACTGGATCGTAACTGGGCTATAACTGGGCCGTAACTGGATTGTAACTGGGCTATAACTGGATTGTAACTGGATTGTAACTGGATCGTGAATAGGCTGTGAATGGGCTGTAACTGAATTGTAACTGGATTGTAACTGAATTGTAACTGGATTGTAACCAGGCTATGACTGGGCTGTAACTGATTGTAACTGGATTGTAACTGGGCTGTAACTGGATTGTAACTGGATTGTAGCTGGGCTGTAACTGGATTGTAACTTGATTGTGACTGGGCTGTGAATGCTGTACCTGATTTGTAACTGAATTGTAACTGGATTGTAACTGGGCTGTAACTGGATTGTAACTGGATTGTGACTGGGCTGTGACTGGGCTGTGACTGATTTGTAACTGGATTGTAACTGGCTGTAACTGGGCTGTAACTGGATTGTAACTGGCTGTAACTGGGCTGTAACTGGATTGTAACTGGCTGTAACTGGGCTGTAACTGGATTGTAACTGGATTGTAACTGAGCTGTAACGGGATTGTAATGTGATTGTAACTGGATTGTAACTGGATCGTAACTGGGCTATAACTGGGCCGTAACTGGATTGTAACTGGGCTATAACTGGATTGTAACTGGATTGTAACTGGATCGTGAATAGGCTGTGAATGGGCTGTAACTGAATTGTAACTGGATTGTAACTGAATTGTAACTGGATTGTAACCAGGCTATGACTGGGCTGTAACTGATTGTAACTGGATTGTAACTGGGCTGTAACTGGATTGTAACTGGATTGTAGCTGGGCTGTAACTGGATTGTAACTTGATTGTGACTGGGCTGTGAATGCTGTACCTGATTTGTAACTGAATTGTAACTGGATTGTAACTGGGCTGTAACTGGATTGTAACTGGATTGTGACTGGGCTGTGACTGGGCTGTGACTGATTTGTAACTGGATTGTAACTGGCTGTAACTGGGCTGTAACTGGATTGTAACTGGCTGTAACTGGGCTGTAACTGGATTGTAACTGGATTGTGACTGGGCTGTGACTGGGCTGTAACTGATTTGTAACTGGATTGTAAGTGGATTGTAACTGGGCTGTAACAGGGCTATAACTGGATTGTAACTGGGCTGTAACTGATTTGTAACTGGATTGCAACTGGCTGACATTTGGCTCGCTGCGGTCTTAAATTTTGCTGTTTGATGGAAAACAAACAGCCGCTTCACATTCTTCACTCTCTCTCTCTTCAGCCTGAAACAAACACACTAAAACATACACATTTACAAAAGGTATTACAGGCCGCCTCTCTCCATTAGGAAAACACACACACAGTAACACACACACAGTAACACACTCTCAGTGCTGACAGATGGAACATGCTCCTCCATATTCTGTCCCTCATAAAGAGGATTGTGGCCTCCAATATCAATTACCCTCTCATCCGGGGGGTGGGGTGGGTGGGGGGGTGGTGGTGATGGAGGACAGGGAGAGGCAGAGGGAGGAGGTGGGGGAGGGGTATTATCTGTAATTAGATTTTCTGGTCTATTTGGAGGCTCCTCAAGGAGGACGAGAGCTCATTTCACAGCTCTTAACAAGATTGAGGAGATGAATAATGAGGAGAGAGGAGAGAAGAGAGGAGAGGAGAGGAGAGGAGAGGAGAGGAGAGAGGAAGAGAGGGAGAGAGGAGAGAGGAGGAGAGGACAGAGGAGGAGAGGAGATGAGGAGAGGAGAGAGGAGGAGAGGAGAGAGGAAGAGAGGAGGGGAGAGAGGAAGAGAGGGGAGAGGAGGAGAGGACAGAGGAGGAGAGGAGATGAGGAGAGGAGAGGAGAGAGGAGGAGAGGAAGAGAGGAGAGAGGAGGAGAGGACAGAGGAGGAGAGGAGATGAGGAGAGGAGAGAGGAGGAGAGGAGAGAGGAAGAGAGGAGGGGAGAGAGGAAGAGAGGGGAGAGGAGAGAGGAGGAGAGGACAGAGGAGGAGAGGAGATGAGGAGAGGAGAGGAGTGAGGAGGAGAGGAGAGAGGAAGAGAGGAGAGAGGAGAGAGGAGGAGAGGACAGAGGAGGAGAGGAGATGAGGAGAGGAGAGGAGAGAGGAGGAGAGGAGAGAGGAAGAGAGGAGGGGAGAGAGGAAGAGAGGAGAGAGGGGAGAGGAGAGAGGAGGAGAGGAGATGAGGAGAGGGGAGGAGAGAGGAGAGGAGAGGAGAGAGGAGGCGAGGAGAGGAGTTGTTTTCATCCTCTATATAAATGTAAATAAGTGAATCGACATGTTGAAGTCAGTTTGTCCTCAGAGGAAACAAACAAACAAACAAACAAACAAACAAACAAACAGTCTCATCCTCAACAACCTGCAGCTCTTTATAACATCATTTATCTAGAACTCATTTATTATGATCATGTGTGTTAGTGTGTGTGTGTGTGTGTGTGTTGGTGTGTGTGTACTAGTGTGTGCGTTTGTTAGTGTGTGTGTGTGTGTGTGTGCGCGCGTGTTAGTGTGTGTGTGTGCGCGCGTGTTAGTGTGTGTGTGTGCGCGTGTTAGTGTGTGTGTGTGTGTGTGTGTGTGTGTTAGTGTGTGTGTTAGTGCGTGTTTGTGCGCTTGTTAGTGTGTGTGTGTGTGTGTGTGTGTTAGTGCGTGTTTGTTAGTAACCCTTTTCACACAGAGTCGCCGCATTATCACCGCAGCAGCGGTTCGCCAATTCTCCGCCGTTGGTTGTTCACACAGAGCCGAGCAGCTCCGGCGTGAAAGACGAACCAGAGTGTAATTCACACAGAAAGCCGGCGCTGTGGATCCAAAGGGGCGTGACGGTACACGTCATGATGACGACGTGTGTTTTTTTAAATGCGTTTCCCCGGTGTCCACCTGTTAATCTAAACATGTACCTGCTGACTGTTTATAATCATATGGATGCTGTTATAATGTGTTGTGATGAGATCCTGACCCCAAAACATCCTGGAAAGTGACAAAGTTACGTTTTTCGTTCTAAATAACATAATTAAATAATCGCCATCAGTAAACGGGACGCTGTCTGACTCTTTCCCTAGCGGGGAGGGAGGCTGTTTTCAGGGGGAAAGTTCACTGAAGTCTCGGTGGAGGGCTGACCGTCGTGGTGGTTTTTTTCACCACAACAAACAGTTGGTGAGTAAAAGTGGACAGACGCTGTTTTTCGGTCAGAAATGTGACGAGAGTTGGTCGGACAAAGAGGACAGACAGGAGGACCGCCACTTCTCCACATATAACTGTGGTATTTTTTTCCTCATAGAAGTTGCCAAAGACACGACCAGTTGCTACGGTACTGTTGTTTGGTCTGTAACATTGCTTTGTGGAACATTTCACTTTATTTTGTTGATTGAAGGACCTGTTTAGTTATCAGACTGTCAGATCGACACCCCCCCCGCTCTGCACGCCGGCTTACCCGTTCACACTGGATCGGTTCGCTAATACTGCGCCTCTGATACTACCTCTGACACTACCTCTGATACTACCTCTGACACTACCTCTGACACTACCTCTGACACTACCTCTGACACTACCTCTGACACTACCTATGATACTACCTCTGACTCTACCTCTGACTCTACCTCTGACACTACCTCTGACTCTACCTCTGATACTACCTCTGACACTTCCTCTGATACTACCTCCGATACTACCTCTGACACTTCCTCTGACTCCACCTCTGATACTACCTCTGACACTACCTCTGACTCCACCTCTGATACTACCTCTGACACTACCTCTGACACTCCTCTGATACTACCTCTGACACTTCCTCTGATACTACCTCTGATACTACCTCTGATACTTCCTCTGATACTACCTCTGACACTACCTCTGACACTACCTCTGATACTTCCTCTAACACTTCCTCTGATACTACCTCTGACACTTCCTCTGACTCTACCTCTGACACTACCTCTGACACTTCTTCTGATACTACCTCTGATACTACCTCTGATACTACCTCTGACACTTCTTCTGACACTTCCTCTGATACTACCTCTGACACTTCCTCTGACACTTCCTCTGACACTTCCTCTGACACTACCTCTGATACTACCTCTGGAGGCGCATCAGAGGCGCAGCGAAATGTCACCCCTCGCCACATCAGAGACTTTCACACAGAGGCGGAGAATTGGCGCAGGATCCCCGCATGCAAATGGCAGCGTGAATGGGGCTACTGTGTGTGTCTGTGTGTGTGTGTCTCTGTGTTTGTGTGTGTGTGTGTGTGTGTGTGTGTGTGTGTGTGTTAGTGTGTGTGTGTGTGTGTGTGTGTGTGTGTGTGTGTGTGTGTGTGTGTGTATGTTGCATACTCGGAGGCCTGCTGCAGTTGGCGTGCACGGAGCACAGCCTCATCTCTCTCCTCATTGGCCAGCAGGAGTCGTGACATCAGAGCCTGATCTCTGTCCTTCTGAGCCGCTAACACCTCCTCCAACACGGCTGAGGAGAGGAGGAGAAGAGGAGACAAGGAGTGGTGATGAGGAGACAAGGAGAGGAGATGAGGAGACAAGGAGAGGAGATGAGGAGAGAAGGAGACAAGGAGAGGAGGAGAGGAGACAAGGAGAGTAGATGAGGAGGGAAGGAGACAAGGAGAGGAGATGAGGAGATGAGGAGACAAGGAGCGGAGGTGAGGAGACAAGGAGAGGATATGAGGAGAAGAGGAGACAAGGAGAGGAGGAGAGGAGACAAGGAGAGTAGATGAGGAGGGAAGGAGACAAGGAGAGGGGGAGAGGAGACAAGGAGAGTAGATGAGGGGGGAAGGAGACAAGGAGAGGAGGAGACAAGGAGAGGGGGAGACATGGAGAGGAGATGAGGAGACAAGGAGAGGAGATGAGGAGATAAGGAGACAAGGAGAGGAGGAGAGGAGACAAGGAGAGTAGATGAGGGGGGAAGGAGACAAGGAGAGGAGGAGACAAGGAGAGGATATGAGGAGAAGAGGAGACAAGGAGAGGAGATGAGGAGAGAAGGAGACAGGGAGAGGAGAGGAGGAGATGTGTGTGTGTGTAAGTGTGTGTGTGTGTTGGTATTAAGCAGTGTGTGTGAAAAATATTCAAATATTTAAGAAGTTGAGGTCGGAGCTGATTAAGAGGAGAAGAAACTAACAAACACCTTTTTTTCTGTCTTCTCTTCCTCCTCCTGCTCCTACTCCTTATTCTTCTCCTTCTCTTCCTCCTTATCCTTCTCCTCCTCCTCCTCCTCCTCCTCCTCCTCATCCTTCTCCTTCTCTTCCTCCTTATCCTTCTCCTCCTCCTCCTCCTCCTCCTCCTCCTCCTCCTCCTCCTCACCTGCAGGTCTCTCCCAGCCTTGGGCCTCCCTCTGCTCCTCCCTCCCTCAGCTCCTCCTCCACCTCCCTCCTCTGCAGCTCCTTCTCCTTCTGGACCAGCTGATCCTGCAGCTGAAACCCAGTCACGTGTTATTATACAGGATGTGTGTGTGTGTGTGTGTGTGGTGACACAGATTCATTGATCGTATTGTTGTTGATCAGCTGGATTGTATCTTGCGTACGAGCGTTTACCTTCTTGTTGACGTCTCTGAGACCGTCGAGCTCCTTCAGTAGAAACGAGATGTTTTTGTCTCGATCCAAATTGTGACTGCGAGGAGCCGCTGTGATTGGTCCAAACGTGACCACCTGATGAGAGCTGAAGGAGACAACATCCTGATCATTGATCAATTGTTACAGGCTGAACAGAACTGGAGCTACAGATTCTGATGGTATAACTACAGTTCAGTTAGAAGCATCTTTAAAACTTTGATTTCATTTTGTCTCCACAGTTTCTTTGTTGGTTTGTTCTGAACCGAAATAATTCAGTACAACATAATGAATCAAAATAAATGTAAAGTTTCAGTAAAAATGACAGAATCAAATCGAAACATTCAGGCGTTTGTCTGTGAGCACCTGGTGCAGCTGGTTTACTTCAGTCTGAACTCACCGTTGATTTAAAACAATAAAGTAAGGCACTGATCCTCCACGTTACAACACGGTGACATTTTAAACAGCATTAACAGAAACATCAGTGAAGCTAAAAGTTTTTGTCCTGAGGGTGGAAATATATCAAATATATAATAAAGTTAGTGAATCTGAAGTGTGGAGGGAGACACGTCACAGCTCTGTGTGATAGACTCAGATTTATGTATCCTGACCTGCACAGATCTGAATATAATCACTCTGATGGTGTTTAATGATCCATAAAATCAATCAGGTGTACATGTTGTAGACGGAGTTGAAGGTGAGGTGGTCAGGTGAGCTGCTGGTCAGTGAGGCTGTGATTGGTTTCATTAGAGGTTCACCTGTGTGTAGTCGGGTCAGGTGTATTAACCCCACATTATCAGCTGAGCGGAGCGGAGATGAAGGCAGCAGCTTTAATAAGCAGCGAGCGGCTGATGTTCGCTGTAATTCTTTCATATCACCTTAAAGGTCAGACGGCTTCTTAGCGTAATAAAGCGAGTAAATAAGACACTGAATATGGCTGACACTGTCTTCTGTAATTGACTGTTTCTCACTTTATTATTTCAGCTGCTTCTAATCAACTTTCCTCTCCTCGACTGCTTTTACTATCTTTCTATTTCTGTCTCGCTCTCGAACGCTTCGACTAATCAAATCAAATCTAAATTTAATAGGTCACATTTCACACAGTGATGCAACTCAAACGGCTGCATCGCTTTCATCTGAAAAAGCATCAAAAAGACAAAAAAAACATAAATGAAAGAATCTAAAGAAGGTTAAAGTTTAATGAAAAGCTCTAAACTTTTTAATAAATCTGCTCAACACGTTCACATGAAGAACATGAAGGAATTTAAAATAACTTTCAGATTTTTATTCAAAGGTTTTAATAATCAATAGATCTGATTCATCTTTTATTGATATTGGAAACAATAAAGTCAGTAAAACCGGAAGTTCGCAGCCGAGTGTCAGAAAACATTTTATTTTAACTGAGAGACACCTGACAGCCTGTTATCAACTGATCAATCATTAGTTATTGATGACGTTTAGATTACATTCAGTTAATGTTTTATTGTGTCTGTTTTCAAGTTGACTGTCAGTCTGCACTCAGGGAATATGAATCATAATCAGCTCTGTTAAATAAAAAAAACTACATCAACTCACAGTACAACAACATATTTATATCTATGATTCAGATTATTTTTTTTGTAGTAAAGTAGTTGTAGCAGCAGTAGTAGCAGTAGCAGTTGTAGTAGTAGTAGCAGCAGTAGCAGTAGTAGCAGTAGCAGCAGTAGTATTACAACCACTCTCACCTGTCGTTAGTAGCGACAAGGTGTCTTCTCGCTGTGGGACTTCCTCTGGATCCTCGACCTCCATCAGAGACGTCGCCGCAGCTCTCTGCCCGGGGAGAAGGGCCTCGGCTGGGAGAAAGATCCATCTCCATCTCCCCTACACCTCCTGGAGGCCTGGAGGTGAACAGAGAGACAGGAGAGACAGACCTCCTGTGGGAGAGGGGTGAGACAGGAGAGAAAGACCTCCTGTAGGCCTGAGGGGAGGGGGAGCAGGAGGTAGGAGGCTCCTGAAGGTGCTGAGGAACTGAGGGGAGACAGACAGACAGACAGACAGACTGATAACTCCTTTGTTGATGGATGTGATGATGGGTGTGAAGATGATGTGATGATGATGTGATGATGACGTGATGATGATGTGATGGTGGATGTGATGATGATGTGATGATGACGTGATGATGGATGTGAAGATGACGTGATGATGATGTGATGATGACGTGATGATGATGTGATGGTGGATGTGATGATGATGTGAAGATGACGTGATGATGATGTGATGATGACGTGATGATGGATGTGAAGATGACGTGATGATGATGTGATGATGATGTGATGGTGGGTGTGATGATGATGATGGATGTGATGATGATGTGATGATGGATGTGATGATGATGATGGATGTGATGATGATGTGATGGTGGATGTGATGATGATGATGGATGTGATGATGATGTGATGATGGATGTGATGATGATGTGATGGTGGATGTGATGATGGATGTGATGATGATTATGATGATGGATGTGATGATGATGTGATGATGGATGTGATGATGATGATGATGATGATGATGATGATGGATGTGATGATGATGTGATGGTGGATGTGATGATGGATGTGATAATGATGATGGATGTGATGATGATGTGATGGTGGATGTGATGGTGGATGTGATAATGATGATGGATGTGATGATGATGTGATGGTGGATGTGATGGTGGATGTGATGATGATGATGATGATGGATGTGATGATGATGTGATGGTGGATGTGATGATGATGTGATGATGACGTGATGATGATGTGATGATGATGGATGTGATGATGATGTGATGGTGGATGTGATGATGATGTGATGATGATGTGATGATGATGATGTGATGGTGGATGTGAAGATGACGTGATGATGATGTGATGATGATGTGATGATGATGTGGTGATGATGATGGATGTGATGATGATGTGATGGTGGATGTGATTATGATGTGATGATGATGATGGATGTGATGATGATGTGATGGTGGATGTGATTATGATGTGATGATGATGATGGATGTGATGATGATGTGATGGTGGATGTGATTATGATGTGATGATGATGATGGATGTGATGATGATGTGATGGTGGATGTGATTATGATGTGATGATGATGATGGATGTGATGATGATGTGATGGTGGATGTGATGATGATGTGATGATGATGATGATGATGGATGTGATGATGATGTGATGGATGATGTGATGATGATGTGATGATGATGTGATGGTGGATGTGAAGATGACGTGATGATGATGTGATGATGATGATGATGATGGATGTGATGATGATGTGATGATGACGTGATGATGATGTGATGGTGGATGTGATGATGATGTGATGATGACGAGATGACGTGATGATGATGTGATGATGTGATGATGACGTGATGATGATGTGATGGTGGATGTGATGATGATGTGATGATGACGAGATGACGTGATGATGATGTGATGATGACGTGATGATGATGTGATGGTGGATGTGATGATGATGTGATGATGACGAGATGACGTGATGATGATGTGATGATGATGTGATGATGACGTGATGATGATGTGATGATGACGTGATGATGACGTGATGATGACGTGATGATGACGTGATGGTGGATGTGATGATGATGTGATGATGACGTGATGATGGATGTGAAGATGACTTGATGATGATGTGATGATGATGTGATGGTGGATGTGATGATGATGTGATGGTGGATGTGATGGTGGATGTGATGATGATGTGATGATGACGTGATGATGGATGTGAAGATGACTTGATGATGATGTGATGGTGGATGTGATGGTGGATGTGATGGTGGATGTGATGATGGATGTGAAGATGACTTGATGATGACATGATGATGATGTGATGGTGGATGTGATGATGATGTGATGATGACGTGATGATGGATGTGAAGATGACTTGATGATGACGTGATGATGATGTGATGATGATGTGATGATGACGTGATGATGATGTGATGACGTGATGATGATGTGATGGTGGATGTGATGATGATGTGATGATGACGTGATGATGGATGTGAAGATGACTTGATGATGATGTGATGATGACGTGATGATGACGTGATGGTGGATGTGATGATGATGTGATGGTGGATGTGATGATGATGTGATGATGATGTGATGATGGGTGTTACCTTGAGGCCAGTCAGTGTGGTCCAGATTCAGGTTGATCTCAGATCTGTCAACATCAGACAGGAAATAAACTTGACTGATTTTTGGCCCAAAATACCGTGTCAAGAAGAAGTGTGTCTACACACTGTTGAACTTTATATCCGGTTCTGCAAAGTTAGCCATCTGAAATCAAGCCCAAACTGTGGGCAGTGTGGAGCCGGTGTCGGTTCTGAGAGTGGAACATACCTACTATAAAATGATGGACACTTTGCAAGCTTTCAAACATATATGGGCTGTTGGGGAGGTTCTGTGCTCCGTGGGGGAGGACGGGGAGTTAGATATCTGAAACTCTCTTTGTGTTGTTGGCGTCGATTTGGTTGTTGTCCTGTAGCAAGTGAATGAGTGAATTTGTGTTTGCTTCTTGAAGTGGATCAATAAAGGGACTTTAAAAACCAAACCTCCCCTCTCCCCTCTCCTCTCCTCTCCTCTCCTCTCTTCCTCTCCTCCTCTCCCCCCTCCCCCCCTCTCTTCTCCTCTCCTCTCCTCTCCCCCCCTCTTGTCTCCTCATCTCTCCTCCCCTCTCCCCTCCTGCCCTCCCCTCTCCTCCCCTCTCCTCTCCCCTCTCTCCGCCCCCCCCCCCCTCCTGCCCTCCCTTCTCCTCCCCTCTCTCCACCCCCCCCCCCCTCCTGCCCTCCCTTCTCCTCCCCTCTCTCCACCCCCCCCCCCCCCCCCTCTCCTGCCCTCCCCTCTCCTCCTCTCTCCTGCCCCCCCCTCTCCTCCTCTCCAATAAACACTTGTTGTACCTGTTGCTGAGTTGCTGTGTTGACGGCAGACGGTGTCTCAGCTCCTCGTTCACTCTCGGATTAGCTGCAAATATAAAAACATTGTGACACTGAAACACACTGACTCACTGATGGAGACCACTGATCCGTGGTTCTGTCCACTGTGTCGTCTGTACGTCTGTTGGATCTGTGTTGATCCGTGGTTCTGTCCACTGTGTCGTCTGTACGTCTGTTGGATCTGTGTTGATCCGTGGTTCTGTCCACTGTGTCGTCTGTACGTCTGTTGGATCTGTGTTGATCCGTGGTTCTGTCCACTGTGTCGTCTGTACGTCTGTTGGATCTGTGTTGATCCGTGGTTCTGTCCACTGTGTCGTCTGTACGTCTGTTGGATCTGTGTTGACACCTGTTGAGCCTGTTTTTCACTTCACTGCAAGATTCCGATGTTCTGTTGCAGACTAGATGATGTCATCATGTTAGGTGAGTTACTGTGTACCTGTCTCCCTCTCTGTCTTTGTACCCGTCTCTCTCTCACTGTTTACTGTCTCTCTCTCTCTCTGTGTACCTGTCTCTCTCTCTGTTTCTACCTGTCTCTCTCTCTGTGTACCTGTCTGTCAGTCTTCATTAGTCATCAGCAGCAGTAATCCTGTCATCATGTCAAGCTCTCTCAATACTTGCAGCTCATCAGCAGAACAAACAGCCTTAATATCTCATTAAGGCCTCGTTAAGGATGTTAACGGCTCCCGTTAAGCAATCCACCAATCACAGCACAGATCCTCAGGTGTAATTAAAACAGAGGCAGAAATCACGTTAAACACTCGTTAAGTCAAAAGTAAGCAGCAAAACACACAGATCATTCACACACTCACTGTAATTAACACACTGACAGAGTGTGTGTGTTTCCACTGTTTGTTCAAACACAGTGTGTGTGTGTGTGTGTGTGTGTGTGTTGAACAGAGAGACAGACAGGTGAACAAATGGAGTCGTTATGTTGACAACTCTAAACAAGCCCTGCGACTCAAACACTGCAGTGTCCTTGTTTCAAATCAGTAGATCTCAGTAGATCTCAGAAGATCTCTGCAGATCTCAGAGTAGATCTCAGAGTAGATAGTCAGGACCGATAAAGTTTATTGATAAAACCCTTTCACAATAAAAGACAGGACCAGACTAAGCTAATCCCAGTAAACACAGTGAGGTGTGAAATCCTGTTCAGAACAAAGTTCACAATGAGACGAGTTGTTCGAGTTGTGTTGCTCTGCACCGTCCTGAACACGGTCCAGTTCACACCGATGTGACTCGTGGAGGCGGTGTATCGTCTCTATAGCAACGACTCTCTGTGCATCTGTTGTTTACAGGCTGGCGATCCACCAGCTTCCTGTGGAGGTCGCCGGGGAAACAGTGATGGATCAACACTTGTTGAACTAATGTGAACGGAGTCTGATGATCACTGACTTAAGCTGCCGACTGCACTGCGAGGAGCTGATTGGCTGGTGAAACAGGTGACGTCTCATGACCATCATGATCATCAGTCGAGCTGAGCCGCTACAACTTTTCCCTGAAACGTTCTTAAACAAACAGTTTGACCTCGTCACGACTTTTTGTCCGAACTGGACTCAACGATAAATTTCACCATCAATATTGATTTTTTTCTGCATCAGTCACTCAGAACCACGGGAGGTTTCCTGTTTTTAGTTAAAAATAACTTTAAGATTTATTGATTGCCATAAAGTTTTCTGTTGACTGACTCCTGATGAAGTCATGATTGAGGTTTGAAGAACAAAGATCTTCAACAAGATGAACGACAATCAATCAGATCTTCATCAATCAGGAACAATTACATACAGATGCCTCAGAACTCCATATATGGTCATCATGGTACCTGTTTGGTATCATGATCAATAATGATTATTTCATGTTAATTGATCCACAGCTGATGGTGAAAACAGAAGAAGGCACCAAGAAGAACAAAGAGCAGAGTCACCACAGAGCAGGTGTGATCACTGATCAATGACTTCTGAACAGAACTGAACAGAAGCAAATTGAACTGTTTCCTGTTGATGAAGCTCTCATTGATTAACAGTTAATAATTAATCTGTTTCTTTATTCTTTAATATGTTTACAATCTGTGATGCTGTGATGTCACTCTGTTGGTTTAAAATCTGTTTGTGTTTCTAAGTGCTGTATTGTAGTCGACCTGGTCCAGGTCCTTGTCCTTGTCGTTGTCCTTGTCCTGGTCCAGGTCCAGGTCCAGGTCCTGGTATGTATTACAGTTATTGAATACTATTCTTTGTGAGCGTCGTCACTTTGAAACTTTTCTCATTTCCTGCCCCCCCCCCCCCATGTGGACTCAGAGCTAATTGAGCGCGGCGGCTCTTCTTATTATTCATGTACAATTACAGATGTGATAATGTGACTAAATCCTCCTAAATGACCGTTCATGCCTCGCGCTCGCTTTGAAGTCTCGTCAAAGATGGAAAAATCTGCAGAAAAAAGGGAAAATACAAAGGCCAATCAGAGGACCAATCTACATGAACCAATGAGGAGAGGAGGGGGGGAGGCAGGGGAGGGCCGTCCCCCCTCCTCTCCCGTCTTCTTCATGTAATATAAACTAAAGTCCATTAATTTTTTAAGCTGTATTTAATACATTTTGAGCAGAAAGTTTGGTGCAGAGAGTGTCGGGTGTTCCAGCTGACTGCATGAATATTAATGACGGTGTTACGATGATTAAAGAGGCTTCAGCTCAAATCCAACACAATCCGCCTGTGATCCGCCCGCCGCCGCCGCCACCGCCACACCACCGCACATGAATTTAGATACGGACATTAAGCCCCGGAGACACACACACACACACACACACACACACACACACACATCTATTAATACAGACAAACATACAGTAAATACTGATGTACAACATTCATCAGAGGCAAACTGATCAGAAAACACAAGAATCAATTAGCTGATTAATCAATTAATTCAACAGGAAACTACATGTACACAGAGTACACACACACCTGTGTTCATGTGGATGTACTTCCTGTTTGCAGCTGTCTGTCATCAACAGGTTTTTTTTCTAAATACTTTATTGACACAACAGTTGAAAACAGTTTGTTGAGGTGAGTCACACCTGAATTATTATCACTAATCACTATCATTGTTTCTTTGTTGAGGGGCAATAACTGAGTGTGAGACACGCTGCACATGAAGAGCAACATGTAAAAATGTTTCATAGAATTAAAAATATGAAACTAATTGATATGATTGATTAATGTTATCAGGATTGAACTCTGAGTCGTTTCTGATCACATGAACTCTGAATGAATGAAATCATGAGTTAATTCTGCATCAGGTTACAGCTCACACCGTTACACTGAAGGAACCGCTCACACGTTACACTGATGGAACCGCTCACACGTTACACTGAAGGAACTGCTCACACGTTACACTGAAGGAACCGCTCACACCGTTGCACTGAAGGAACCGCTCACACCGTTACACTGAAGGAACCGCTCACACGTTACACTGATGGAACCGTTCACACTGTTACACTGAAGGAATCGCTCACACCGTTACACTGAAGGAACCGCTCACACCTTTACACTGAAGGAACCGCTCACACGTTACACTGAAGGAACCGCTCACACGTTACACTGAAGGAACCGCTCACACGTTACACTGAAGGAACCGTTCACACTGTTACACTGAAGGAACCGTTCACACCGTTACACTGAAGGAACCGCTCACACCTTTACACTGAAGGAACCGCTCACACGTTACACTGAAGGAACAGCTCACACGTTACACTGATGGAACAGTTCACACCGTTTCACTGAAGGAACCGCTCGCACCTTTACACTGAAGGAACCGCTCACACGTTACACTGAAGGAACCGCTCACACGTTACACTGATGGAACCGCTCACACGTTACACTGAAGGAACCGTTCACACCGTTACACTGAAGGAACCGTTCACACCGTTACACTGAAGGAACCGCTCACACCTTTACACTGAAGGAACCGCTCACACGTTACACTGAAGGAACAGCTCACACGTTACACTGATGGAACCGCTCACACCTTTACACTGAAGGAACCGCACACACGTTACACTGAAGGAACAGCTCACACGTTACACTGATGGAACCGCTCACACTTTTACACTGAAGGAACCGCTCACACGTTACACTGAAGGAACCGCTCACACGTTACATTGAAGGAACCGCTCACACCATTTCACTGAAGGAACCGCTCACACGTTACACTGAAGGAACCGCTCACACCGCTACACTGAAGGAACCGCTCACACGTTACACTGATGGAACCGCTCACACGTTACACTGAAGGAACCGCTCACACCGTTACACTGAAGGAACCGCTCACACCATTACACTGAAGGAACCGCTCACACGTTACACTGATGAAACCACTCACACCGTTACACTGATGGAACCACTCACACGTTACACGGAAGGGACCGCTCACACGTTACACTGAAGGAACCGCTCACACATTACACTGAAGGAACCGCTCACACCGTTACACTGAAGGAACCGCTCACACCGTTACACTGAAGGAACCGCTCACATGCTACACTGATGGAACCGCTCACACCGTTACACTGAAGGAACCGCTCACACGTTACACTGAAGGAACCGCTCACACGTTACACTGATGGAACCGCTCACACGTTACACTGAAGGAACCGCTCACACGTTACACTGATGGAACCGCTCACACGTTACAGTGAAGGAACCGCTCACACGTTACACTGAAGGAACCGCTCACACCGTTACACTGAAGGAACCGCTCACACCGTTACACTGATGGAACCGCTCACACGTTACACTGAAGGAACCGCTCACACGTTACACTGAAGGAACTGCTCACACGTTACACTGAAGGAACCGCTCACACCGTTACACTGAAGGAACCGCTCACACCGTTACACTGATGGAACCGCTCACACGTTACACTGAAGGAACTGTTCACACCATTAAACTGAAGGAACCGCTCACACACACCTTCCTTAAAGGAGCTAGGCTGCTCTTTTAACACAATGTTCTTATTAATAATAATTTAATAAACAGATGATATTATTAATAATAATTTAATAAACAGATTATATTAATAATAATCATTTAATAAACAGATTATATTATTAATAATCATTTATATAGATTATTTTAAACATCAGAGTTCTGACAATAAATCAGTTAAAATTACTTTAATATCAGTGCACGAAAACACATCAGACATCATCCCTTCAGTCGTCAATATATGATCTGATCACCAATCAGCTAAAGCCTAACACACACACACACACACACACACACACACACACATTCCTTCACAGAGACATGAATAGCAGCTACTTCAGTCTGTTCAAACAAATCAGAGTCTGCAGCCCACCCTCATCTTACAATACAGAGTGTGTGTGTGTGTGTGTGTGTGTGTGTGTGTGGACCACCCACTCTGCAGATTAAACACAGTTCACACGACCGTCTCCTCCCTCTCTCTCCATATTCACTCTCAGCTTCGCTCGGCCTTTGTCTTCTTCTCCTGTCATTATATCAATCTACTGTGTGTGTGTGTGTGTGTGTGTGTGTGTGTGTGTGTGTGGCAGCTGCTCAGCGATCAGTTATTGTTGGTGTATCAATAACAGAAATGAGGAACATTAAAGGATCATTCCGGACAGAAACATGATGCGCAGGATGATGAAGAGTCTGGAGACAACAGCTAATAAACACCACATGGATCAACACACACACACACACACACACACACACACACACACACAGAGTAGATTGATCATTAGAACAGATGGGATTAATCACAGCAGACTTCAGTACGGTGGCCCTGAGAGCTCAACACACTGAAACTAAAGAAAATGTCAACATGAGCAGAATTCAGAACAGACGACGACAGGAAGTGTTTCTAGAGGACACCAAACACTGACGGACACGCTGCTGCCCACATCACACTGAATGATTTCTGATGTTTAGTGTTTGTGACAGAAATCAAGTTTATTGAACAGAAACAAAAAGTGGAGGAGAGAAACAGGAAACAGACGGCTGAACAGCAACACCACAGAAGAAGACAGACATAAATAGAGGACACATAGGGGAGCAGATCTGAGCCTGGAACATCAACTGATACTGTTTCATCTGAGAGACAGACAGACAGACAGACAGACAGGCAGGCAGGCAGGGACAGACAGAGAGACACCGACAGATGATGGATTATCACTGAGAGAGAGAGACAGACAGGGAGACAGGGAGACAGACAGACAGGCCGAGAGACAGACAGACAGAAATCTTGAGACAAGGTTTTGAGTCAGTTCCTGTCCAGACCATCAGGCCTCAGTGTCCTGACACCTGAGGCTCCTCAGGTACAGTCCCACCTGCTTCACGTAGCCCTCTGTGTGTCTCACCTGAGCTCTGCTGTTCACCTGTATGTTGTGGAGGATCAAACCACTGTTGCCGTAGTAACTAAACAAAGATGGCTGTCACTGATCTCCAGCAGGTTTCATCCTCTGAGTTAACATCAGACTGCAAACACGTCTGATGAAGCACAAAGTCAAACTCCAAATATACCAACGTCCTCCAACCTCATTTACTCAGGAGATTACTGAGGAGGAGGCGGCCATGTTGGCTCTCATCATCATCATCATCATCATCAGATTACTGTCAGAGGACAGAGAGACGATCAGTCCTGTTTAACTGAAAGAACCAAAGGAACCGTTCACACCTCGTCACTGAAGGAACCAGACGATCAGTCCTGTTCAGCTGAAAGAACCAAAGGAAACGTTCACACCTCGTCACTGAAGGAACCAGACGATCAGTCCTGTTCATCTAAAAGAACCAAAGGAACCGTTCACACCTCGTCACTGAAGGAACCAGACGATCAGTCCTGTTCAGCTGAAAGAACCAAAGGAAACGTTCACACCTCGTCACTGAAGGAACCAGACGATCAGTCCTGTTCAGCTGAAAGAACCAAAGGAAACGTTCACACCTCGTCACTGAAGGAACCAGACGATCAGTCCTGTTCAACTGAAAGAACCAAAGGAACCGTTCACACCTAGTCACTGAAGGAACCAGACGATCAGGCCTGTTCAACTAAAGAACCAAAGTAACCGTTCACACCTTGTCACTGAAGGAACCGGGTGATCAGTCCTGTTCAACTGAAAGAACCAAAGGAACCGTTCACACCTCGTCACTGAAGGAACCAGACGATCAGTCCTGTTCAACTGAAAGAACCAAAGGAACCTATCACACCTCGTCACTGAAGAACCCAGACGATCAGTCCTGTTCAGCTGAAAGAACCAAAGGAACCGTTCACACCTCGTCACTGAAGGAACCATACGATCAGTCCTGTTAAACTGAAGCCTAACCCCCAGCCAATCACATTTGATTATTTAAGATTAATTATGATGATGTACAGTCTCACACTAATAACTTTATTAAGTTATTATTAATTATTGTTGTAATAATTAATGTTGTCAGCAACAGTGGTGCTGGTGTTCCTGCACTGCTGTGACCTTTGACCTCCTCAATGTGTGTATGTTGTCTGTGGTGAGTTCAGTGTTGATGTTGAGCCGTGTGAAGGACCACAGCTCCACCTGCTGGACAGACTGAGTCATTACAGCTCCACCTGCTAGACAGACTGAGTCATTACAGCTCCTCACTGATGTTTGACTCATCACAGCAGTGAAGTATGTGAACTAAACATCAAACTATGAATCCTGAACACACCTGGGACCAGATCACACTCTGTCCTCAAACTGTCTGTTTGTAACAGTACTAGTAGCATTAACCTGCTTCCATGTGTAGTAGTAGCAGTATTTACCTGTGTACATGTCCACCAGAGAGTCCCTGAGCTCCTTGCTGGGCATCCATGTTGACAGACCAGTCTCCAGTGGACTCTCTGAGCTGGTTCGTCTGGAAACACAAACCACATTTTCACATCAGAAACAGTGACTCAGATCAGAGGAAGTGACTGATCCTGGGTCAGATCTATTGACTCTGACATGTTAGAGCAGCAGAATATCAGACTACACAACACACACACACACACACACACACACACACACACACACAGGTTAAACACGTTCAGTTTCCAGTCAGACCAGTAAACTGACCGACTCTCCTGCTGGAGTTCAGCAGTCTGAGTCAGACTGAGCTCAGTACCTCTGATCACATGATCTCCTGCACCTGACTGCCAGTTTAATCTGTACCACCCTGGGACATGTTACCCAGAATTCCTCTGTGCTCGTCACAGCCTCAAATGATGATCCAGGTCACACTCATAACATCTGATCAATAATCAGTTTTATCTTCAATTTCTCACATATGCTGTGTTATTATTATTAGTGTTAAATGTGACGTCATCAACAAACCATTCAGTAAAACAGTCAGTATGGAATCACAGCAGAAAACCATTTACAGAGATCTGTACTGTACTGTCTGACTTGTTGTTCAGATTACAGATTATATGTCTGAACTGTCTGACTTGTTGTTCAGATTACAGATTATATGTCTGAACTGTCTGACTTGTTCAGATCACAGACTATAATTCTGAAGCTGTTTTAGACAGTACTGAGGACCAGTTGTAGTACAGGAGCGACAAACGCCAGATTGTGCACAGACACCCACACTTTGAAGTACTGAGATATCCGACACGTAGCACTGGACCCAGCACACAGGTGAGACAGGTAAGGTTGGGAAATCGTGATAAATATCAAAATGAGAGGTCGTTTTGTGTTTTTTTCAGCACCCCATGCATTCCTGCAACCACAAAACAACACTACCTTTATTCAAATTAACAGCATTATCTGTGTTTTTCACGCAGTATATAGCCTAGGCTAACGTTACCACCTACTACTGCGTTAGCAACTACTCGATGCTAACGTTAGCCCTATGCTTAACCTCTAGCTTTGACAATTCACCACTTAAAAGATGTCAGAAACATTGTATGTTGTTACAAAACGACCTCTCATTTTGATATTTATCACGATTTCCCAACCTTACTTTTCTCACCTGTGTGCTGGGTCCAGCAGGTGAGCCAGCAGAACCGGACGCCATTGCCAGCGGACACTGCGAGGCATTCACAGTGTTACGTGGAAATCGGATATCTCATTACTTCAAAGTGTGGGTGTCTGTGCACAATCTGGCGTGATTTTGTCGCTCCTGTACTACAACTGGTCCTCAGTACTGTCTAAAACAGCTTCCACATCTCACATGTAAACAGCCTCGGAAATTAAAACAGTTTTAGCCGTGCAGGACATTCGTGCATGGTGTGCAAATGTAAGTTTGTCACTGACAGCAGTTTTTTCACTGCCAGTCATGTGGCGTAGCCGAATCGTTTTAGATCCTACGTTCCCTGAAGGCAACATGACCAGATTGGAATCTTGTTCAGATTACAGATTATAGTTCTGAACTGTCTCACTAGTTCAGATTACAGATTATAATTCTGACCTGCCTGACTTGTTCAGATTACAGATTATAGTTCTGAACTGTCTCACTAGTTCAGATTACAGATTATATTTCTGAACTGTCTGATTTGTTCAGATTACAGATTATATTTCTGAACTGTCTCACTAGTTCAGATTACAGATTATATTTCTGAACTGTCTGACTTGTTCAGATTACAGATTATATTTCTGAACTGTCTCACTAGTTCAGATTACAGATTATAATTCTGACCTGCCTGACTTGTTCAGATTACAGATTATAGTTCTGAACTGTCTCACTAGTTCAGATTACAGATTATAATTCTGACCTGCCTGACTTGTTCAGATTACAGATTATATTTCTGAACTGTCTGACTTGTTCAGATTATATATTATAGTCCTGAACTGTCTCACTAGTTCAGATTACAGATTATAGTTCTGAACTGTCTCACAAATTCAGATTACAGATTATATTTCTTAACTGTCTGACTTGTTCAGATCACAGATTATATTTCTGACCTGTCTGACTTGTTCAGATTACAGATTATAGTTCTGAACTGTCTGACTAGTTCAGATTACAGATAATAATTCTGAATTGTCTCACTTGTTCAGATTACAGATTATAGTTCTGAACTGTCTCACTTGTTCAGATTACAGATTATAGTTCTGAACTGTCTGACTAGTTCAGATTACAGATAATAATTCTGAACCGTCTCACTTGTTCAGATTACAGATTATAGTTCTGAACTGTCTCACTAGTTCAGATTACAGATTATATTTCTGAACTGTCTGACTTGTTCAGATTATATATTATAGTCCTGAACTGTCTCACTAGTTCAGATTACAGATTATAGTTCTGAACTGTCTCACAAATTCAGATTACAGATTATATTTCTGAACTGTCTGACTTGTTCAGATCACAGATTATATTTCTGACCTGTCTGACTTGTTCAGATTACAGATTATAGTTCTGAACTGTCTGACTAGTTCAGATTACAGATAATAATTCTGAATTGTCTCACTTGTTCAGATTACAGATTATAGTTCTGAACTGTCTCACTTGTTCAGATTACAGATTATAGTTCTGAACTGTCTGACTAGTTCAGATTACAGATAATAATTCTGAACTGTCTCACTTGTTCAGATTACAGATTATAGTTCTGAACCGTCTCACTTGTTCAGATTACAGATTATAGTTCTGACCTGTCTGACTTGTTGCTCAGTTGCTCTTGCAGGTTGCTGATCTTCTTCTTTGCTCTCTGCAGAGCAAACTGAACATCTTCAGCTCTGCTCGACGCCATCAACACACACTGTCACAGAAAAAACACGCCTGGCCATCTCCATGACAATCAGCACACTCTCCAGGTCACACAAACGGAGGAGGGCTGTGATTGGCTGACAGCCAGAGACTCTGAACTATCAGCAGTTGAAATATTGATGAGCTCACGGCATCAGGTGGCTCAGGTGAGTCAGGGTGCTGATCCTTTCTGTTAAAGACTCAATAAAGACAAGCTGTGTAATGTTTACAGTCTCATCGTATTGATTGATTATTGTCAGTATCTTTTTATTGTGAATTTGATGCAACATGTTTCAAACACGTAACGACTGATTAATATTTAGATCAATTCTCCAGCTTTGACATCACACTGAGGGTGTGTTCTGATTGGTTGTCTATAATAACCCCAGAAGAAGACACAGTGAAGATACATATCGATTATTTCAGTAGATTTATTATTGATCATTTTACAAACAGTCCTCTCCAAAACTATTAGAACAACGAGGCCAATTCCTTTATTTTGTCTGAACACTGAAAACATTTGGGTTCGACACCAAAAGATGAATATGAGACAAGAGATCATCTCCAGGTGTTTACATCTGGATCTGTTACACAACTTAGAAGAAGTATCATCTGTAACAGAACACCAAACGTTTAGGTGAGCGAACGTTCAGGAACAGATCAGACTGAATAATACTTCATATTCAGTTGCAGATTCTTTGCTTCAATAACTGCATCAAGCCTTCGACCCGCTGACATCACCAGACCTTTACATTCTTCTTGTGAGATGCTTTTCCAGGTTTTCACCGCAGCCTCTTTCAGCTGTTGTTTGTTTCGGGGGGTTTCCCCCTTCAGTCTCCTCTTCAGCAGGTCAATAAGTCTGGAGACTGACTTCAGTCTAAAACCATCCTCTTCTCTCCCCTGATGAACTCCCTGGTTGTTTTGAGTTTTGGGTCGTTGTCTTTCTGCATGATGAAGGATCTCCTGATCAGTTTGGTTCCATCTCTCTTTAAATTGGCAGACAAAATGTTTCTGTAACTTCGGAGTTCATTTTGCTGCTGCCATCATGTGTTACACCATCACTGAAGATCAATGAGCCCGGCCCAGAAGAAGCCATGCAGCCAAAGCCATGATATTACCTCCACCGTGTTTCCCAGATTAGCTTGTGTGTTTGGGATCATGAGCAGATCTTTATTTTTCACACATCAGACTTTCCATCACTTTGGTGAAGCCATAAAACTTTGTCCCAGAACTTTTGAGCCTCGTCTCTGTAGTTTTGGGCAAATTTCAATCTGGCCTGTCTCTTCTTTCGAATGAGTGGTTTGTATCTTCTGGTGTAGCCTCTGTACTTTTGTTTCTGAAGTCGTCTGTGATCAGCGGATTGTGATACCTTCACTCCTGCCCTCTGCAGGTTGTTGGTGATGTCACTGACAGTTGTTTTAGGGTCTTTTCTTTGCAGCTCTCACAATGTTTTGTCATCAACTGCTGATGTTTTCCTTTGTCTACCAGTTCGACATATGTTGCTTCTTCTTCAGGACAGTCCACATGGTTGTACTGGCGATGGCCAATGTTTTTGCAATAGCTCTGATTGATTTTCCATCTTCTCTCCCATAGACAGCTCTCTGGTCTTCATGTTGGTTACACCTTTTTAACTATAAATGCAGTCTGCAAAGGCAAAACCCAAAGCTGAAACAGAGTAGACATTCAGCGCCATTTATTGTTTGAATAATCAATGTGATAGGACACACCTGGGCAGCCAAAAACACCTGTCAGTCACATGTTCCAATCATTTCACTCATTTGAAAATTAGGTGGGTTCAAACAAAAGGTGCTATCTCTTAAGTTTTTTAACAGATCTAGATGTAAACACCTGGAAATGGAAGCTGACACTCATCTCTTCTCTCATATTCATCTTTTGGTGTCGAACCCAAATGTTTTCAGTGTTCAGACAAAATAAAGGAATTGGCCTCGTTGTTCCAATAGTTATGGAGTAAACTGTAAGTCTGATAATAAATGTTGTCATGTCTTCGGTGCCTCTGTGTCCTGCAGCAATTTGTCCAACAAGACGACGTCCACGCGATGTTTCATAACAAACTGCCCATTCAGATGGAAGACAGGTATGTCCCACCTGTACCTGTCGAACCACACTCTGTTCTCTGGGACAGTGATGTCCACCTGCCGCAAGACAAACTGTAGACAGACAGACAGGTCAGAGACAGAGACAGGAGCGTAGACAGACAGACACCCTGATCAAACCTGGTGAGTAATCTGATTATAGTGTTCAGCTCTCAGTCTGTCTGAGTGACCACTTGTGATGTGATGTCACTTCCTGCTCTATATGAAACAAACCCGTCCATCACTGGGACAAACAGACACCATGTTTCTACACAAAGACAGAAAGTTCATGTAGAACATCAATGCTCCAACGATTTAGAATTTGTCAGGAACAGAGTTTCACAAAGGTTATACAGTTTGTTTTAACTCATCAACTCTTAAAATCACTAAATTTTTTAAGGGAGTCTGGTAATGTTGTGGTTACTAGTTCAATGGTTGGATCAGTTGAACAGACAGTGTTCACAAACAGCTGCTGCTGACATCAGCAGGTTAACAAACATGTCATTTACATCACAGTGAAATGAAGAAGTTTTATTGTTCATCTCACCCTGTGTCTGAACGGCTCCAGCACTTCTTTAGCTTCATCACACAGAGGACATGGATCCTACAGACACATTTTACTGTTATTACACAGATTATACATGGATGAAACATGAACAGCAGCTTCTGTTTATTTACTTTATTCAAACACAGAAAATTTTAATGTAATCGCTGGAAAATTCAAATACAGAACACAACATTCAGAATCACATTTTACTAACTGAGGTGAGTGTGTTAACCAAGAAGAAAAGAAAATAAACTGAACAAACATCATCACTCCCTTCTGACTTCAAAATAAAAGCATCTATAATTGTCACCCCTATGATTTTTAACAATGAGCACAGCAGTGAAGGATTGTTAGTTAGCAGATTTCTCATCAACACTAACTGTAAATGAAAACACTAACAGATGATGATGAAGAAGAAGATGATGGTGAGTCAGACAGTGTGAAGACAGACACCAGGTGTTATTGTTACCTTAGTAAAGAGAGTGAGAGTGGGTAAAGTGTTGGTAGAAAACAGTCGGAGGAGCTGCACAGCTGCAGGTGGACTCAGAGGAAGAGTCTTCAGGAAAAACATTTCATCTGAGAACAAACACACAAACAAACTGTTACTGACCTCCAGATCATCCACAGGGCTGCCAGCCGACCAATCACAGAGCAGGAGGGAGGACAACGATGAAATAAGAGCTGCTATGAGGGTACATCTAAATGTCCTTCATTATATCCTTGTTTCCTTCACTTGTGACCTTTCCTCGCCTCTCAGTCTCTTCACTGAGGACGGTACGGAGGAAATCCACAAGCACCTTGTTTACAGAAATACGTTATCTGTTCTCTGAAGCTACGGCAGTTACTGAGGACGACGACAGAGACGGGTCACAGCCAGAGCACAACCAGAGTACAGCCTGGTCACAACCAGAGTAATTTCTTTATGTTTAAGAGCTGAATGAGGTGTTTTCATTGTGACATTAGTTTTCAACAGGAAACTGCTTTAATGTGAAAGGGTGTCTGTCATGGCAGCCATCAGACCCTGTCAGTGACACGTTACCTTCCTGTCATCACGACGATCACGCCCCCTTTAGGGTGAAATTGAAAAATTGAGCAAATTGCAGAAACTAGCTGTGTCACATCTAAAAGCTGCCGTGTGTCAAACAATGAAACAACAGCTTATTATTTCTTTAGTGGACTCGGTTTCATCCTGTCTGTGGACGACAGGATGAAACAGTAGAAACAGTTGACACGTCTGTGACAAACATTTAATGAATCACTGAGTGAATGACGTGTGTTCTGATTGTGTTTGTAGATGGACGTGAATCAGAAAAGACTATTAGTGATGATGTAACTACAGTTTTTACTGTGAAAACACACGATGCTCCCATAAAACAGCTGTTTTTAGAATGGAGTTTGGTTTGACAGTCTGTCCTCAAGCTGAAGGTGTTTTAATAATTCAAATAAACTGAGCTAAGACATGAAAAACATGACTAGACATCACTGTTCATGACTCAGTACACACATTAAGATACATACACATTCAAATACACACACACACACACACAGACACACACAATTAAAATATATACACACACATTAAAATACACACACACACACACACACACACACACACACAGTTAGTCATTAATTAGTTTAAAATCACACAGTTAGCCTGTGAGCTAAAGTTAGCCAACGTTTTACCTGCACAGTTTCGGTCGCCTCTCCAGTCACCGGCTCGATGGACCCGAACCCGCTGGTAAACTCACCGAGTCCTGTCGAACAGTCCCGGTTCTGTCCCGTAGAGAAACCCGCTGAAATCTTCTCGTTTCGGAGTTTAAATTAAAGTTTCTGTGAAAGTTTGGAGCTCAAGAGAGAATTAACGCTGCTTCTGCTTCTTCTTCGTCTGCTTCTTCTTCTTCTGCGCTGGCGGACTTCAGACCAGAGTTAAAGCTGCACGCCGCCACCTGCTGTCCCGTCAGTGTGTAACATCGTGACTTAAACCAGTTCAGCTATGAAATGCTCGGATGAGTCTGTGATGTCTCTGACAGACCTGCTTCAGTCCACACGTGATCTGACAGATTCATCACGTGCTGTGTCCTCATCTTAAACTAAATAACATCTTCATTACATTACGTGTCTGACTTCAGCTCAGCAGCAGGTAGATGCTCGTTTCTTCAACATGTTGATCAACAGTGATGTATGAACTATCACAGTGTTTTCTTCCCTTTTAATCGTTTCCTCTCTGAACTGTGTTCTTTCATGTCCCAGAGGCATTTCGTCATCATTACCATATAGATATGTTGGGTTTTAGTGTTTCTTCGATGTCATGATCTTTCCTTCTTGTTTAGGTTCCTTGCCTGGGACCAGGTTCACTTCTGAACCAACCCCCTTGCTGTTTGTTTTTCACCAATCAGTGACAAACACTGAAGTCCATCAACAACACATAGCTCAGGTTCAGATCCAGCAGCTGTTCCTCCTGATCGCCTCCTCCAGGTGTTTCCATGAAGAACATCAGAGTCCTGAGATGATCCTGTTTGTCAGGACAACACCAAACCAGCAGGTCTGGTCGTCACAGTTTTCTTCAGTGACTCACAGACAACTGCTTCAAACTGACCGGTTTTAAAGATGTTACTAGAAACACAAAGATCATCTGATTGACAAATTTATGATCATCTTAAATATCTCACCCTGTTTTTCTATCAGAATTTGTTTTATCAGATTAAGTTGGAAAAACAAAACATGAAATCCATCAGATTTTCTAATGAAATCAAACAGATTCTTTGAGTTTCTTTGTATTTTTATTTTCACACTTTAACAAACATTCAAACTGTGCAAATGAATCAAATGAGTCGATGAATCCACACTGAAAAACTCAGAGGCCACAGAGGAACTCCAGCAGGCCACTGGACCTGAGACTGGTCTGTTCTGGTTTGTACTGGGTCCTGTGGGAGAATCTCCGGTATATATCAACTACTGGGTCCTGCTGGTTTCTACTGGTCTCTACTGGTTTTCTGAGCTCCTCTGTAGCTGCCGTGGGTTTCCCAGCATGCCTTGGTAAACAGGAAAAAAACAGGAAGTAAAGCTCGATGCACAGCATCAGTAATGAGCAGCAACAATGTTCTCGCTGCGGCAGCCATGTTGGCTCTGAGTGATATCACCATGGTGATGTCATGGTAACACTGATCCATTCACACACACACACACACACACACACACACACACACACACACACACACACACACACACACACACACAGAGTTCTGTAGTCCATTAGCTAATCAGAAGAGGACCCGCCCTTCGGTCTCTGTAAAGTTCACTCTGATTGGCTGCTTCCCGTCTGTCTCTTCTTCTCTTCTGTCTGCATCGCTCTCAGAAAGACGAGTGTCCTGATCCTTCCCATCATCCTTTGCTCTGCTGGGCGTGGACAGGTGAGCTGATCTCAGGCCAGCGAGTCACAACGTCACGGGTCGAGGAGGTCAGAGGTATCCACGGTAACCTACAGATTGACCAAATCGAACCACATATTGATTAGTTTTTAAACAGACGTCTTTAACTACTACGCTGAGCCCAGCAGGCGTGTCTCACCTTGATGAAGATGGTGTCGTCTTTGATGTAGCTGCCCGTCTCCAGGATGCTCTGAGACACAAAGAGAGGACAGCCAGAGGCGATGTTCATCTCTGCTGCAGGACGTCTGAAACTGCTGCTGTTTGGGTCGGGCTTAAAGGCGTCGGCCAGGTGTTTCCTGGACGGACCCTGGTCCATCAGCATCAGGGTCACCTAACAGAGAGAGAGACAGACAGACACAGAGACAGACAGGTCCATCAGCATCATGGTCACCTGACACAGAGACAGACAGGCCCGTCAGCATCAGAGGCTGTTCAGACTTGCTATCACCATCTGTCCTGAGTGACAAGAGCTAAACAGGACAGAGCCGTGTATTCACAGCTCATCACTAGGTTATCAGTCAGTTCAGTAGTTAGTAACCAGTCAGTTCAGTAGTCAGTAACCAGTAGGTTCGTAGTGAGTAACCAGTCAGTTCAGTAGTCAGTAACCAGTCAGTTCAGTAGTCAGTAACCAGTAGGTTCGTAGTGAGTAACCAGTCAGTTCAGTAGTCAGTAACCAGTCAGTTCAGTAGTCAGTAACCTGTTGGTTTAGTAGTCAGTAACCTTTCGGTACCTTCTGTTTAAAGGGCCAGGGAAGCAGGGCGTCGTACTCGCCCCTCATCACCACAAAAAACAGCGACAGGTGTGTCCCTTTGCCCATCCCGTCTCCGTTCAGGTAGACGCGGGCGCACATCTTGTACCCGAAGTACCCGGTGTAAAATGGCTGTGAGTACAGCGACAGTGTCTTCGCCGCTACTGCTTCTTGTTTCCGTCTCTTGTAATCACGAATCTTCCAGATCAGAGTCCCATTGTAGCTCGCCGTCTCTAGCACCTGGAAACGCAGGTCCATGTCGGCCAATCGGATGTCGTGGACACTCAACATGTCGTCATGGCGATTCAGCTGAGTCTCCAGGGAAGCTGTGGAGAGGAAGAAATTCATTAGTCCCTGAACTAGTACCTGACCTCTGCAACTAGTCCCCTGACCTCTGCACCTAGTCCCCAGACCTCTGCAACTAGTCCCCAGACCTCACCTCTCAAACTAGTCCACTGACCTCTGCAAGTAGTCCCTTGTCCTCTGCAACTAGTCTCCTGACCTCTGCAACTAGTCCTGTCAACTCTGCAGCTAGTCCTTTGACCTCTGTAGCTAGTCTCCTGACCTCTGCAACTAGTCCTGTCAACTCTGCAGCTAGTCCTTTGACCTCTGTAGCTAGTCCCTTGACCTCTGCAACTAGTCCCCTGACCTCTGTAACTAGTCCCCAGACCTCTGCAACTAGTCCCCTGACCTCTGCAACTAGTCCCCAGACCTCTGCAACTAGTCCCAGACCTCTGCAACTAGTTCTCTGATCTCTGTAACTACTCCTCTGATCTCTGCAACTTGTCCCCAGACCTGAGCAACTAGTCCCCAGACCTCTGCAACTAGTCCCCAGACCTCTTCAACTAGTCCCAGACCTCTGCAACTAGTTCTCTGATCTCTGTAACTACTCCTCTGATCTCTGCAACTTGTCCCCAGACCTGAGCAACTAGTCCCTTGACCTCTGCAACTAGTCTATGCCTCTACAAATAGTCCTCTGATCTCTGCAACTAGTCCCCAGACCTGAGCAACCAGTCCCCAGTGTGTGTTCTGACCCAGAGTATGTGTTGTGGATCCAGCCCCGCTGCGTCCCCCTTGTTCCAGAGCATTCAGTCGTGTCCGGACGTTCTCCAGCGTTCCTCTCAGGGTCTCCACCTCGTCTCTGAGCAGACGGAGAGAACGAAGCTCCAGCTCCACCTCCAGAAGCTTCTCTGAGTGAGAGCTCATCAGTTTCTGTAGAAAGAGAGAGATGATGGCTGTCCAGGTGTAGGAGAGGGACCACTCACTTCTTACCTAACACTGATGAGGCTGTGCCTCCAGTCTTTGGTATCATTGGTGTCAGTGTTTGAATCCCAACCCCTCTTTAAGCCCCACTTTCAGTGTTGTTTGTTTCTGTCCACTTTTAAAACATATTTAGGGTCACATTGTCGACGTACTGCATACAGTACTGTACACAGTTCAGTCCTGCACCACATACAGCACTGCAGTACCACAATTTAACCTCTCACAGTAATGCAATGTGTTATGAAAGTGTATTGTCTTGCCTTGTATGATCAGTTTTACCTGCATGGTGGCCAGTTTCTGCTCCATCTGTCGGTTCTTCTCTCTCAGCTCATCATTCTGGTTCTCCAGCTCAGACACACGGCTGCTGAGACCAGGAAGCAACTTATACCTCTCTAACAGCTCACCTTTAACATCCTCCACCTGGAGATATAAACAGGGATCAGTCAGGTAAACTCAGGTAAACACTGAACCTACTGCTATGGTTGCTACATTTACCTTGTTCTCTAATGAGGAGTTTCTGTTTGCCATCATTCTCAAATGTTCAGCTGCGAAGGTGGACTCATGTTGCCTCATGTCCTGATTCAGACCCTGAATCACACGTCATTCAGTTATTGTAGTACATAGACTATAAAAAGATATACATATTATATACAATATATGCAGTGTATACATTATTTACAGTATACAGTATAAAAAGTATGCAGTATACCCATTAAACAATGGTACACTTGCACTCAGAAGAGGAAACAGATAAAGAAGTAGAGGAAAACGATGAAGACTTACCTTGAAGGTGCAGCCATATCGGTGGAACTGACAGCTCACCTGAGCTTTAGGACAGTCGTGTTGATGACTTGACAGCTGAAAGAAAAAACAACTAATCAATAAGTATGATCAATACTCACTGCTGCTGTGAAACTCAAACACATGGCTCTGATTGGATGGTGTCAGATAAACTGGATCAGTACCTCACTGCGTGGCAGAGAGGAGAAGGAGCAGTGGTTTGGACATGACACTGGAAATGCTGGACACACCGTCTCTTTGTGTTTCTGAAAACAGACAGAAACTTCATGATGTTCTTCATCATCTAGACCCAGCAACTAGTCCCAAGACCTCTACAACTAATCCTCAGACCTCTACAACTAATCCTAAGACCTCTACAACTAGTCCTCAGACCTCTATAACTCGTCTACGTGCAGGTGGGTCAGCATGGATGTCCGCAGTTATGTCATGAGTTACCTGTAGGTCAGTCAGAGGCATCTTGGTCATGCAGAACTCGCAGCTGGTCTCTCTGTGTTTACATTTCCAGCTCAGATGATCGGGAATCTCTTTTCTCATCATTCGCTCTTTGCATTTACCCAACGGACAGGGAACCTCGAAGAACGGACACACATTCAAGTGGTCCTGCATACAGGTAAGTGAAAGATAGACAGGTAGTGTCAACATTAAGCGTTTATATAGGCCACCCAACAGCCAATCAGAGAGCAGGATTCTGACACATCGTTTTCCTCACAGGTATCTGCTGCAGACTCATCTGCTCCTGACAGCCGTTAGCTTCACTGCGACAGTAGACCTTCAGTGCCATGATCTCCCGCTGGCAGCAAATGTCTCTGAAGATCTGAAACACAAACAGTCATGAACCGATCAATAATCAATCAATCGTTAAGACAACTTGAGCTCTGTTGTGATGTCACTCCCTGCATACCTTGTCTTTGAACAGACGCTCATTGTCAGCTGGACATACCGGGTTTGGACGACTGCAGGAGGAGAGAAGAGATTAAGTCAGACCTGTCACATGATGCTGATTCAAACCTTGTCAGGTGAATCTCTTTTCACAGCTGACAGATGAGAGGGATTTAACTCTTTAAAAACAGGACATGAGAAAAGGGGCAAAGAGAAATCTGGGTCTGATGTTATTCTTTAAACTGACACCTAGAAACCACTTCCTGTCTACCTGTCTATCTCACTGTGTGTGTCTCACCTGAGGATGTCGCTGATGCAGCTCTGACAGAAGCGGTGACCACACTCAGTCTGACGGGGCTGACACAGGACCAGCCTGCAGGCCTCGCAGCAATATTTACCTTCTGGAGTCTCTACAAAGTGATCTCTGAATCCTCCGTGAAGAGGCAGGAAACCTGCCGGGACACCTGAGCACAGACATACCTGAGTTCAGAACACCTGAGCACAGACACACCTGAGTTCAGAACACCTGAGCACAGACACACCTGAGTTCACACACCTGAGCACAGACACAGCTGAGTTCACACACCTGAGCACAGACACAGCTGAGTTCACACACCTGAGCACAGACACAGCTGAGTTCAAAACACCTGAACACAGCCACACCTGAGTTCACACACCTGAGCACAGACACAGCTGAGTTCAAAACACCTGAACACAGCCACACCTGAGTACAGACACAGCTGAGCACAAAGACACCTGTTTTGACACAGTTTGGTCACGTGGTGGATGTTTGATGAACTGCAGTGTGTTTACCTTGTGAAGCAGTAGAGTCAATGGGAGGCCAGGGATTGGTTGGGCGGTGAGAGGGAGGGACCACTGAAAGGGGCGTGGCCAGGGAGGGCGCCACCTGCTGGAGGGGAATCTGCACCTCCCTCCCGTCAGCACTCCTGCCCGCTGACATGACCTAAAGGGGGAGGAGTTAACAAACTGAGTTCAGACATAGGCTGTGTCCAAATTCAGGGGCTGCATCCTTCAAGGACGCGGCCTTTGCAGCCCACGAAGACCGGGTCCGTCGGAGAGACCTTGAAGGCCGCGTCCACCGTTGTTAGATGGGACAGCGGACTAGCCTTCGGAGTATTTCCTGGTTGCGTCACCAGGTGTTCATGCATTAAAGTCTGTTTTGGTTCAAATCTATCAAACGTGTACATTTATTTGTGTGTGTACAACGTGTCAAATCTAAATTGAATTATCAACATTACAAAATAAACATTAACCCATTGGTAAATAACAACTATATTTACCATAGCATCACCAGCATCACATATTTTAACTGAACGTTAAATTTTGGAGGTTTTATAGTCCCTTGAAGTTTAACATATCTGGCGTTGGATGTTCAAAAGAGTAAAAACCGAGTATAAACCCAAGACTCACATTTGAATGTCATGTTTGCGACACTTGATGTCGCCATTTTCGCTTTCTTTCCCTCTTCTGTTTCGGGACTGAGCGGTGCGCAAAGGATCTTGGGATATGGGAGGCCGCAAAGGATAGTAGCGGTGCGTCCTCCAAAAAGAGGGAAGTGCAGGCTGCATTTGTGGGCTGCGTTTGAAGAAGTCTTCGAATTTGGACAGCCTTCGCGCAGCGTTGTGACGTAATTGGCCTTCAAATGCGCCCTTCAAAGGCTGCAGACCCTGAATTTGGACACAGCCAGCCAGAATGTTCCTTTACCAGGAAACTAGTCTAGTCTAGTCTGATTGGTTCTGCATTTGACCCCAGTCTGCACATGCTCAGTGGAGGCCAGCAGAGTGGCGTGGCCTATGACTGATACACACACACACACACACACACACACACACTGATGTTTCATTAAGTGTGAAAGATTTGATGATGTTACTGCTTCAAAGTCTGGAGCTTCATTTAAAGTTGAAATGACACCTGAAGCTGCAGGTGAGTCAGAGTGAGGCAGGTGAAATCTGTTAATTAATTAAAGTTGAATATTTGAAATAATCATTAAAGAAAACTAAACACATAAAGCAGCTGCACAAAGTTTCTATATGAAACACAAAGTCATGTGACCTTTGATCTTTACCCCGACCACAGAATCAGCTGTTGAACACACACACACACACACACACACACACACACACACACACACACACACCAAACAGAAACACATCACTTCCTCTCAGCTGTGGGGATGCTAGGGGCTTTTCCATTGACTGCATCATTAACACACACACACACACACACACACACACACACACACACACACAGACACACAGACACACATAGACACACCACACCACACAGACAGACAGACACACACACACACACACACACACACACACAATCAGGACAGACTGAAAAACTCTGATTTCTTGACCAAACTTCAAAATGAAAGACCAGAAAACCAGAGCTGTAAACTGTGAAACGAGAATCATTTGACAGGAGTCAGACGTGGATAAATAAACCTGATGAACACGATGTGAATTAGATGATTTAAAGGAGAACTCCGAGAAAACTTTAAAAGACTCCATCTACATTATTTCACATCATTAACTATGGACGTGTAAAAGAGATGAAGGAAGGATCAACAACAACATAGACAACAGCAGCAGAGACGTGACAGACTTAAATCATGACTGAGTTCTCAGAAACAGAAACTGTTTCAGCAGCAGAGGGGGTTTTCCTCCAACACACAACAGCTCAACAGAAACTACAGCCCTAAAAAAATGAAGTTGAGACACCAGCAGAGGACGCTACAACAAACAGCTGACCAACGGAGGACACTACAACAAACAGCTGACCATCGGAGGACGCTACAACAAACAACTGACCAACGGAGGACGCTACAACAAACAACTGACCAACGGAGGACGCTACAACAAACAACTGACCAGCAGAGGACGCTACAACAAACAACTGACCAACAGAGGACGCTACAACAAACAACTGACCAACAGAGGACGCTACAACAAACAACTGACCAGCAGAGGACACTACAACAAACAACTGACCAGCGGAGGACGCTAAAACAAACAGCTGACCAACGGAGGACACTACAACAAACAGCTGACCAACGGAGGACACTACAACAAACAGCTGACCATTGGAGGACGCTACAACAAACAACTGACCAACAGAGGACGCTTCAACAAACAACTGACCAGCGGAGGACGCTACAACAAACAACTGACCAGCGGAGGACGCTACAGCAAACAGCTGACCAACAGAGGACGCTACAACAAACAACTGACCAGCAGAGGACGCTACAACAAACAACTGACCAGCGGAGGACGCTACAACAAACAACTGACCAGCGGAGGACGCTAAAACAAACAACTGACCAACGGAGGACGCTACGACAAACAGCTGACCAACGGAGGACGCTACGACAAACAGCTGACCAACCGAGGACGCTACGACAAACAGCTGACCAACCGAGGACGCTACGACAAACAGCTGACCAACCGAGGACGCTACGACAAACAGCTGACCAACCGAGGACGCTACGACAAACAACTGACCAACGGAGGACGCTACAACAAACAATTGACCAACCGAGGACGCTACGACAAACAACTGACCAACGGAGGACGCTACAACAAACAACTGACCAACAGAGGATGCTACAACAAACAACTGACCAGCGGAGGACGCTACAACAAACAACTGACCAACAGAGGACGCTTCAACAAACAACTGACCAACGGAGGACGCTACAACAAACAACTGACCAACCGAGGACGCTACGACAAACAACTGACCAACGGAGGACGCTACAACAAACAACTGACCAACAGAGGACGCTACGACAAACAACTGACCAACGGAGGACGCTACAACAAACAACTGACCAACCGAGGACGCTACGACAAACAACTGACCAACGGAGGACGCTACAACAAACAACTGACCAACAGAGGACGCTACAACAAACAACTGACCAGCGGAGGACGCTACAACAAACAACTGACCAACAGAGGACGCTACAACAAACAACTGACCAGCGGAGGACGCTACAACAAACAACTGACCAATTAATCTATTTTCATCTTCAGCAGCTAAATTTGATCAGTTGAGTAAAAACTTTTGAAATTTTCTTAAAATAGAAAATTTTACACAAACAGCTGAAAATACACATCTTGTTGTTCAATATGAAAAATCCAGAGCTGAAACCATTTATTGATTAGTTGATCAACAGTATTGATAACTTATTAAAACAAAACGAAACATGTGAAGACATCAAATTCAAGTGCTTGTTATTTTCTTGATCAATCGTTCACTCATTGGTTCTATAAAACTTCAGGAACCAGTCAATTAGTTTTACAGTGAGGTCAGAATTTACCCACAATGCTGTGCAACACTGTCAGCTGAACTATTGGAGGTGTAAACAGGAGGAGGTTTATGAACAGGTGAAGAAGATCTGGAGTTGATTTTTGTCCACAATGAGCTCTCATCAACAGGACTGACGGATCGTTATTGATTAACTAACAGTCAATGATTTAATCAAGGATCATCTGGAGCTCCTGACTTCACTCGTCAGAAGATGATGGTTCTTGCAGATCATGTCGGAGTGATCATCTGAAGGATAGAGCAGCTTTGAAAGCAGTAACCTCAACAACAATATGATCTATAAAACCTGTCTGTGAAGACAGACGAGGACAGGAGGGACATCAGATCTGTCTCCGCCCCCAAAGTCTCTCAAGTCAACCTGACAAGTGGCCGAGTACGACGCCATGGGGGCTCGAGCTCGCCGTCAGAGATCCTCCGTCACTGGTTCAGAGACAACTTAAACACCACAGAGGAAGTCCTCTTCTTCTCCTCTTTCTTCTGTTTCCTCTTTCTCTGTGCAGACTGGAAGAGCCGAAGGTTTAATCAGTTTTAATCTTACTACCTTCAGTTTTATTTGAATCACAGTTCAAAGCCGCCACGGGACCTCAGGAACAATATGTCCAGCTGTTAACAGCGAGGGAACAAATAAAGTTTTGATCCTTTTTGAACTGTGTCATGAAAAGATCAGTTTTAAGCTGAAGAAAGTCTCAGTTTGTCATGAACCTGTTGAAGTTTGAAGATATGTGATTATAAAGAGACATAGTCGCTGTCGGGTTCAACGCTCTCTGAGCCTCGTAGAGTCGTCCTGAATATCAGCAGCTCACAGAAGTGGACTGGGGCGAGTTGGCGGCCATGTTTGTGTCGGTGATGTGTGTTGAGTGAGACGAAGTCGTCTACTGACAATTTGACACAAAACTAGAAGATATTTGACTTTATTTACAACAAACAGTGACTTTTTAAAGCGATATCATCTTTAAGATTTGATAAACATCATGTGTGTTGTTCACGGTACAATTCAAACCGTTCCAAACTTTATTTGTCTCTCAGCGTTAACGACCAGACCCTTCTGCCCAAAGTAAGTACAAGAAGAGGAACACAAAGAGAAGGACTTCAGCTTCCTGTGGAGGTCACTGGGGACACGATCAAAGGTGACACCTCCGGTACTGAACCGAAAAGTAACTAAGTACAATAATAACTGACGCAGCGCATTAGCTCACCGGGCTAATCATTAATAATAGCGTAGATCTTCATGAATGAACGATACACCGAACCAGCGTCCTGTTGACGTGCAGGAGGTCACGGGTCAAGAACAAGGTGGGCACTGATTTGGAGTTCGATCACCGTGGCAACAGCGGAAACAGTCAGGTGACAGAACAGACACAAACAGTTAAATGAACACAAACAACAACAAGTGTGACAAACACTGAACACAAAGACTACACACAAACGCAGGCACACACACACACTGTATATACTGTATATATAATTAATGTAAATCAATATTGGTGTTTGTGTTGTTATTTGTTACGTTCTGTCCGAATGTTTGGACAAGTTGTGTTTTGATGCTTTGGCAACATTGTTGTAAAACTTTTGTGCCAATAAAGCCCCTTTGAATTGAATTGAATTGAACTGACTGAGAGGGAAACTAACGGATCAATAAACTGATCACATATCCGTCCAATCAAACATCTTCACAGCAGTTATGAACTCAGTCACGACATCTGTTCACTTCATTTTAACTAATAATATGAATATTAATGAGAGCAGATCAATATTCAGTCTCCTGTAACACTCAACACACAGACTGCATGTATATTGATCCATATATATTGATTAAATATATTCTGACTGTGTTCATTCTATTGATCATCAGACACTGATTCAATACAGGATCATTCGATCTGTCACTCTGGGTTTGATTACTCAGGTCTGTTGGACAAACATCTCATCACACTTTACTGATCTATTCTTTATGTACTGATTGATAACTGGCTGATGGCTAATTGATTAGTGATTGGTTATTTCTTCCTCTGACTGTTTGAGTCTCTGAGCTGATGTAAACACACTGACTGTTCATGCTAACTGTTAGCTTATTTAGCTTCTTGTTTCTCTGCTGTTTGTTCAATAAAGATCATTGTAGTTTAAACACACACACACACACACACACACACACACACACACACACACACACACAGAGCTAGCTGTAGCATCTGTTGTGTTTCCCTCCGTTACAGAAGCTAACAGTGCTAACATGTCCCCCCAGCTCCTGTCAGGTTCTCCTTAGGTTCTGTTCTGGTTCTGTTGAGGTTCTACCCTCTCTGGACTCACATGAATCTCCTCCTCGGGGCCCACTGCTCAGCTCAGCAGCTCCTCGGCTCGGCGGACTCTCTCCGGGATTCAAACCGTCAACCCGCCGGTGCCGCGGAGCCTCCGGGCCTCAGGCGGACTCCTCATGGTCCAGGTTCAGGTTCAGGGTACTGCGGGCTGTCCGGGTTCTGTCGGTCCTGTGTGAGAGAGAGAAGTCACTGGGATCCAGTTCACAGATCCAACGGGGAGGACTGGGTTGATCACACTGGAAACCCCCTCCGCTGCTTCCGCCCAGGAAATCCCCCAGCTGCCCGGGAGGACAGCCGGCCACCAGGGGGCGCTGTTTACTGGAGACAGCCGGCCACCAGGGGGCGCTGTTTACTGGAGACAGGCTGCCTGTTCTGTGTTCACTGTGACTATATGTATAAATTGTATGTGACAATAATAAAAATCACTGAATATACATACATACATACATATATGTGTGTGTGTATATATATATATATATATATATATATATACATACATATATATATATATATACATATACATATATATATATATATACATACATATATATATATATATATACACACATATATATATATATATATATATATATATACACATATACATATATATATACACATATACATATATATGTGTGTGTGTGTCTATCGGTGTGTCTGTCTGTCGATCTTTACTCAGTGTGAAATAAACATGTTTTTTTTCTTCTCCAAGTAAAACAAACTATTAGGAAAAAAATAAAATTTAATGAAGTGGTTTTGTATAAATTCACAGTGGATTCTGAACAAATAAAATGTAACTTCATACTGAATTAAAAACTTTAAAAACTACTGATCAGTGAATGTTTTATTTACAGTAAATTAACTTTATTTAAACATCATGTGGAGACGAACAGAGAGCAGGTGAGAGGCGCTGAAGCTTTTCACACATAATCTCATTCATGTTTACATCACAAAACATTTGGTTTAAATTGATCGGGATTAAATTTGATTAAGTTTGGTTCAGACATGAAACCGGTGGCAGGTTCAGCTCCAGCACAGTCACTTCAGAGTGTGGACTGCTGAGGTGCCTTTGAGCAAGGCAGCCAGTCTCTGTCTATACATGAATAAATATGCATAAGTCCTGTTTGTGTGTAAACAACAGAATTCAATAAAGTAGCCTTCTTCTACATGTTAAACAAAAATCAACAATCAGACGTTTAAGAAAAGAGAAGAAACAAATTAATTTATTGATGAACTTTGGTTTTATTGTCACCCCTCTAAAAGATCCTAAAACCCCCAAAACACGATGACATCTTCAGGACAGGAAATGCCTCCTACCTGAGTGATATCACAAACATGTCTGCTTCAATAAAAACAAACAAACAAACAAACAAACAAAAACAGGTCCCAACCACTTTGATTGACAGGTCAGGTCTGATTTCTGATTGGTCCAGAGAGAGCAGTCATGACAGACAAGACACATACCTGATCAATAATCATCAATAGAAGTTCAACATATAAACTGATCAACTGAGATAATAAAATAAAATAAAATAAAATAAAACACATGATGACATCATAAAACCAGAGGGTCAAAGGTAAGATGGTCTCAGGAGGCCTGAGGCTTCTGGGGGTCCACTGGAGAGGACAAATCCTGTACGAGAGAGCAGAGACACAGTAGAGTCAAAGTAGAGACACAGTAGAATCAGAGTAGAGTCACAGTAGAGATGCATGAGTGAGTCACAGTAGAGACACAGTAGAATCACAGTAGAGACACAGTAGAATCAGAGTAGAGTCAGAGTAGAGTCACAGTAGAGATGCAGTAGAGTCACAGTAGAGACACAGTAGAGACACATTAGAATCAGAGTAGAGTCAGAGTAGAGACACAGTAGAGACACAGTAGAGTCAAAGTAGAGATACAGGAGAATCAGAGTAGAGTCAGAGTAGAGTCACAGTAGAGATGCAGTAGAGTCACAGTAGAGACACAGTAGAGACACAGTAGAATCAGAGTAGAGTCAGAGTAGAGACACAGTAGAGACACAGTAGAGTCAGAGTAGAGACACAGTAGAGACACAGTAGAGACACAGTAGAGACACAGTAGAGTCAGAGTAGAGTCAGAGTAGAGATGCAGTAGAGTCACAGTAGAGACACATTAGAATCAGAGTAGAGTCAGAGTAGAGACACAGTAGAGACACAGTAGAGTCAAAGTAGAGACACAGTAGAATCAGAGTAGAGTCAGAGTAGAGTTACAGTAGAGATGCAGTAGAGTCAGAGTAGAGTCAGAGTAGAGTCACTGTAGAGTCACAGTAGAGACGCAGTAGAGACACAGTAGAGACACAGTAGAATCAGAGTAGAGTCAGAGTAGAGTCAGAGTAGAGTCACAGTAGAGACACAGTAGAGTCAGAGTAGAGACACAGTAGAGACACTGTAGAGACACTGTAGAGACACTGTAGAGACACAGTAGAGTCAGAGTAGAGTCAGAGTAGAGTCACAGTAGAGATGCAGTAGAGACACAGTAGAGACACAGTAGAATCAGAGTAGAGTTACAGTAGAGTCACAGTAGAGATGCAGTAGAGACACAGTAGAGACACAGTAGAATCAGAGTAGAGTCAGAGTAGAGTCACAGTAGAGACACAGTAGAGACACAGTAGAGTCACAGTAGAGACACAGTAGAGACACAGTAGAATCAGAGTAGAGACACAGTAGAGACACAGTAGAGTCAGAGTAGAGTCACAGTAGAGACACAGTAGAGACACAGTAGAGACACAGTAGAGTCAGAGTAGAGTCACAGTAGAGACACAGTAGAATCAGAGTAGAGTCAGAGTAGAGTCACAGTAGAGACACAGTAGAATCAGAGTAGAGTCAGAGTAGAGACACAGTAGAGACACAGTAGAGTCAGAGTAGAGTCAGAGTAGAGTCACAGTAGAGATGCAGTAGAGACACAGTAGAATCAGAGTAGAGTCACAGTAGAGACACAGTAGAGACACAGTAGAGTCAGAGTAGAGTCAGAGTAGAGTCACAGTAGAGATGCAGTAGAGTCACAGTAGAGACACATTAGAATCAGAGTAGAGTCAGAGTAGAGACACAGTAGAGACACAGTAGAGTCAAAGTAGAGACACAGTAGAATCAGAGTAGAGTCAGAGTAGAGTTACAGTAGAGATGCAGTAGAGTCAGAGTAGAGTCAGAGTAGAGTCACTGTAGAGTCACAGTAGAGACGCAGTAGAGACACAGTAGAGACACAGTAGAATCAGAGTAGAGTCAGAGTAGAGTCACAGTAGAGTCACAGTAGAGACACAGTAGAGTCAGAGTAGAGACACAGTAGAGACACTGTAGAGACACTGTAGAGACACAGTAGAGTCAGAGTAGAGTCAGAGTAGAGTCACAGTAGAGATGCAGTGGAGACACAGTAGAGACACAGTAGAATCAGAGTAGAGTTACAGTAGAGTCACAGTAGAGATGCAGTAGAGACACAGTAGAGACACAGTAGAATCAGAGTAGAGTCAGAGTAGAGTCACAGTAGAGACACAGTAGAGTCACAGTAGAGACACAGTAGAGACACAGTAGAATCAGAGTAGAGACACAGTAGAGACACAGTAGAGTCAGAGTAGAGTCAGAGTAGAGACACAGTAGAGTCACAGTAGAGACACAGTAGAGACACAGTAGAGTCAGAGTAGAGTCACAGTAGAGTCACAGTAGAGACACAGTAGAATCAGAGTAGAGTCAGAGTAGAGTCACAGTAGAGATGCAGTAGAGACACAGTAGAATCAGAGTAGAGTCAGAGTAGAGTCACAGTAGAGATGCAGTAGAGACACAGTAGAGACACAGTAGAGTCACAGTAGAGTCACAGTAGAGACACAGTAGAATCAGAGTAGAGTCACAGTAGAGATGCAGTAGAGACACAGTAGAGACACAGTAGAATCAGAGTAGAGTTACAGCAGTCAGAATAGAGACAGAGTCAAAGTAGGGACACAGTAGAGACACAGAAGAGTCAGAGTAGAGTCACAGTAGAGACACAGTAGAATCAGAGTAGAGTCAGAGTAGAGTTACAGTAGAGTTACAGCAGTCAGAATAGAGACAGAGTCAAAGTAGGGACACAGTAGAGACACAGTAGAGTCACAGTAGAGACACAGTAGAATCAGAGTAGAGTCAGAGTAGAGTTACAGTAGAGTTACAGCAGTCAGAATAGAGACAGAGTCAAAGTAGGGACACAGTAGAGACACAGTAGAGTCACAGTAGAGTCACAGTAGAGACACAGTAGAATCAGAGTAGAGTCACAGTAGAGTCACAGTAGAGACACAGTAGAATCAGAGTAGAGTCACAGTAGAGATGCAGTAGAGACACAGTAGAGACACAGTAGAATCAGAGTAGAGTTACAGTAGAGTTACAGCAGTCAGAATAGAGACAGAGTCAAAGTAGGGACACAGTAGAGACACAGAAGAGTCAGAGTAGAGTCAGAGTAGAGACACAATAACATAGTAACTTCTCCTCACCTCCTTTGTCTCCTTAGCAGTGGCTTCCTCCTCCTCAGCAGGACACACCTCCATCTTGTCCTCCATCTTCTCCTCCTCTCCTCTTCCCCTGTCTTCCCCCTCCATCCCGTGTTCAGCCTCCCACTCCTGAAGAACCTCGTCCAGGTTAAACCTCCGTCTGTAGTTCACCAGGAAGTTCTTCACCTGAACCACCGATTTGTTACCAATAACATCTGAGATCGCCTGGAAGTCCCGCCCATACTTTCTGATGGCTGTGTGACAAGAGAGACAAACACAGGTAGGTTAGATACACCAGTTCACCTGGTCACAGGTGAGTTAGATACACCAGTTCACTTGGTCACAGGCAGATCAGGTGTTACCTTGTACAGCGAGCAGCTGTTCCTCTGTGGTCCAACGGGTGTTAAACTTCTGGTTAACCTGCAACAGAAAACAACAACATGAAGACAGACAGCTGCTGGATGTTGCTTTGTTGCTGGATGTTGCTACGTTGCCGTGGTTACCTCAGGTTGTCTGAACTCGTCGACTCCTGAACTGATTTTATCCTTCAGACAACTGTTTGACTGTTTGATGGTCTGAATCTGAAACACAGAGAGAGAGTCAGGTGAGGAGAGGAAGACAGCTGATCACACAGACAGACAGGTGATCAGTAAGACAGACAGGTGATCAGTAAGACAGACAGGTGGTCAGACAGACGGACAGACCTGTCTCTTGATGGAGACCAGCTGACAGTCCAGTTGTCTGATGAATCCCTGAGGAGACGAAGACGACAGCGAGACGACGTCCTCCTGATTCAGAAACATTCCTCTGGGAGGACGTTTCTTCAACCGCTGAGACGCCTTACTACCTGTCTATAGGTGCACAGAGAGACAGACAGGTCAGCTACAGAAAGGTACTGAGACGGACAGGTCCAGAGACAGACAGGTCACCTACAGACAGGTCCAGAGACAGGTATTATAACAACACAGGTAACAGGTGGACAGGTGATGTTCAGGTGTTGTTACCTTCAGTCCAGCAGCTGGTTTGACCTCTGACCTCTCTGATCCAGAACTCACCTGAAACAACACCAGTCTGTCAGATTACTGGACCAGTTCATCATTCATACAACCAGTCAGACAAAAACAGTCAGTAAACAGTAAACAATCACTAATAGTCAGTAAACGGTAACAGTCAGTAAACAGTAAATAGTCAGTAAAAAGTAAACAGTCAGTTAACAGTAAATAGTCAGTAAACGGTCAGTACACAGTAAACAGTAAGTTAAAAGTCAGTAAACAGTAAATGTTCAGTAAACAGTCAGTAAACGGTCAGTAAACAGTCAGTAAACAGTCAGTAAACTGTAAACGGTCAGTAAACAGTCTGTTAACAGTCAGTAAACGGTAAACAGTAAGTTAACAGTAACCGCTCAGTTAAGTCAGTAAACGTTCAGTAAACAGTCAGTTAACAGTTAACAGTCAGTAAACGGTAAACAGCCAGTAAACAGCCAGTAAGCAGTTAACAGTCAATAAACGTTCAGTAAACGTTCAGTAAACAGCCAGTAAACAGTCAGTAAGCAGGAAACAGTCAGTTAACAGTCAGTAAAGAGTACCTCCTACCTCTTTCTTGTCGTCTTTATTCGGGTCGTACTCGGTGTCACTCGGAGGATTTATGGTTACGTCTTCGACTTCTTCGTCACTGAAACAACATTTAATTTGATTTTAGAAACCACCAATCACATCACAGGAGAGTTCACCTGTAGTTCTACCTCTAGGGTCATGTTACCTCTTGTGTTACGCGTGTTACCTGTAGTGTGGGGTAGTACTTCCTATGGTGTTATAGTACCTGTAGTGTTACCTGGAGTGTGGGGTAGTACTTCCTATGGTGTTATAGTACCTGTAGTGTTACCTGGAGTGTTACCTGGAGTTTTACTAGATCTGTGGAAACTTCTCGATGATAAGATGCATCACGATGCGGACGTGGAAGATTCTGATTGATGCAGAGACGGATCATAATCCAGAGTCTGCAGCTCATGTTGATTGTTGATTGTTCGTCCTCAGCTGGACAATAAAGTTACGTTGCTCTCATGCTTTGTATTGTAGGCGGACATTAGGCTAACGTCACTGATGTAGGAGGGATGTCAGAGGGAGGCAGAGATCATCTGAGAGGGATAAAAAACTCACCTAGTATTTTTTTAAACGGACATCTCGGGGCACATGTTGAATTTTAAGAACTTGCTATGAAGCACGAACTGGACGAGACTTCTGCCTCACAATAAGCTAATGTCTGCAGCCACAAATACTAACTGTTACAGCTAATAAGCCGAGATCTGAGGACCTGCTGTCAACTCTGCAGTCCAGCTGTGAGAGAGGTGCAGCAGAGTCAACACATGTTTTATCTTAAAGCTGCCATGTGAAAACTATATTACCGTAGAGTACAACAAACGTGAAAGACACTGCAGATGAATCAGTGTTTTGTTTTTGTAATGTTTATGTAGTCAGAAGATGCAGCTTTTATTTTGAAGCCTGCTGTAGTCTGACTGTTGGAAAGACTTTCTGAATAAAAGGGAATTTAAATGATGAAAAGTAGCCGTGTGCAGTGATATAGATCATGATGACGTACACTGAGATGCATCGAGAATCACCGACAGCTGAATCTTAGTCCAATCAAATTGTGAAGCCAGTGAAGATTCACAGCTGTGATGTTGGGGAGTGATCGCACACGACTCACAACAACCAAAGCAAATCTACACACATCAGTTAATTCTCCCTAAAGCAAGCTGATGTAGCTGCGATGTTATTAATAATAATAATAATAATAATAATAATAATAATAATAATTATTATTATTATTATTATTATTATTATTATTATTATTATTTTATTGTAAAGTTGAACAAGACAAGTGACACCATATAGTGGACAAAATCACTAAAAAGCAAATGACAACAAAGCAATGCAGGAACAAGAAACGAGACAAAACTAAACAAGGAAAAAAGAAAAGAGCGAGAGAAAAAAAAACAAAAACAAAAAAATAACGAGGGGAAATAACAGCAACAAAAGTGTTTGTGTGTGTGTGTGCAAGTTTTAGATTAGATAGGTTTAATAAATTCAAGTTTGCAGGGTGTCGCGTAACCCAGCAACCAGCGGCCACCCAACCCCACAGACCCTCATCATCCTCCCTCCCCCAGGTCACCGGCGGCACAGCCCTTTTGCCCCTCTCTCTTACATTTGGTGTGTTTGTGATGCATTAAAAAAAAACAGGAGGGGTTGGTGGTTTTTTTGTGTGTGTGTGTGTGTGTGTGTGTGTGTGTTTTCCCTTTCCCTCCTCTTTCTTTCAAAGAGGTGTGTGGCGTGGAAATAGCAGGGGGGGCAGCGCCAGACCGACCGAGAGCTGAGGCGAGAGGAGAGTCCTGAGGCTAGGGAGACCCCAGGCCGCCACCGAACCCACAGAGCATAGCCGGGACCCAGGACCCAGCCTGTATATGTTATTAATATTAATAAAAATATTCGATAATATTAAATTATTTGCAGATTATAGTCATTAATAAAAAATTACACACCCTCACCCTCCCTTCTTCTTGTAATTGGCTATAGCAATAATATTAATAACAATGGAAATAGAGATAGAGAGTAGTGTAAACATAATCTTATGTAGTAGGCTATAGCAGTATATATGTTATGTGACTAAGTTAGAAGACAAAAAAATAAATAATAAAATAATAATAATAATAATAAATAAATAGAAATGATAGTAGTTTATCAGAAGAGAAGGAAAGAAGCAGAGAGGATAAACAAGAAAGAAAATGATGTATACAGTGTATGTAAAAAAGGAAAAAAGATTGCCATGATGATAATCATATTACCACAAAAGAATAGTTGTGAATGGTATGTATGTGTTTGTTTGTGTGTGAGTGTGTGTGCGTATGTGCAGGATGTTTGGATGATTGCTTAAATGAATGATTAGCTACATGTAAAGAGTTTCAGCTGATGGGGGTTGGAAGTGGGGAAAACATGTTGAGGTAAGGAAGTCAGCCAAATGCAGAGGTGAGTTTGTTTGTGAATGTGGACCAGGTTTTATTGAAATGGTTATTGTTGTTGTTCAGAGAAGTAACCATTTTTTCAAATGTTATGTGATCTATTAAAAGGTTCTTCCATTGTGGAATGTTTAATTGTTTTCTAGCTTTCCAGTGTAGGAGGATTGTCTTCTTGGCGATGATTAGGGCTGTGAACAATGTTGTTTTGGTGTGGTGGCTAAGTTTTATTGTTGATAAGTCTCCCAGGATGCATAGCAGGGGGGATGTGGGGATGAGGCAGCCCAGTATGTGAGATAGATGAGTAGTGATTTGAATCCAGAATTGTTTGACTGGAGTGCAGTGCCAGAATGCATGCATGTAAGTGTCTGTGGTGTCCTGCGTGCAGTGAGTACATTAATCTCTTGTAGGGAAACCCAATTTTTGTAGTCTTTCCCCCGTGTAGTGATATCTGTGCATGACCTTGAATTGGATGAGTTGTAGGTTTGGGGTGTTACAGTGAAGGAAGGTGTTCTTGCTGATCTGAGTGCAGAAGTCGGCATTGGGACTGATCCTGTTCCCACTTAGTGACTGGGAGGGAGGTTGATGTTTCTGTGCTATATAAGAATGTGTATATTCTGGAGAATAACTTATGGGGTCCGGGGATGTTTAGGAAGTCTTTTATAACAATATCTTGAGTTTTGGCACTAGGTGTACTATTCAGTTTTGGGAGGATAGTGGATTTCAGTTGGAGGTATTGATTGTTCCCAATGCCGAACTTCTGGATTAGGTGTTGAAAGTTTATTATTTTGGAGTCCTGGGTGATATGGTGTAAGTGTGTGATGCCTTTTTCTTTCCATAGTGTGAAATGCAGTGGTTTCCTGTTTATTGTGAAATCTGGGTTGTTCCAGATTGGTGAGCGGGGGGACGGTGTAACTGTAGAGCCTTTACTGAGGTGGGTGTTTCACCAAGCTGTCAGAGATGAGGCTATGGTGATGTTCTGGAAGCAGATGTTATGTTTGAATGAGTTACTGATAAAAGGGAGATCGGATAAATTAATGTTATCACATAATGCCTGTTCAGTTTCTATCCAGTGTGAATCTGAGTCAGAAGGGGTGAGCCATTGTTTTAAGTATTTTAATTGACTTGCAGTGTGGTACTGTTGGAAATTTGGTGCCTCTAGTCCTCCATATAATTTGGGTTTCTGTAATGTTGATAGTTTAATACGAGGGGTTTTATTTTTCCAGTAAAAGTGAGAGATAGCTGAGTTTAGAGCTTTGAACCAAGGTGGGTTGGGTAGAGTGGGGATCATGGAGAATAAATAGTTTATTTTGGGGAGAACTGACATTTTTATTATTGAAATTCTTTCTGACAGTGAGAGCGGTAAATTTGTCCAGCGGAGGAGGTCACTCTGTATTGATTTGAGTAGTGGGCTGTAGTTAAGGTTAAATAGCTCTGACAGCTTGGTGGATATGTGGATACCTAGATATTTAATATTTCCTGTAGGTAGTTGGAACTGTGAGGTGAGGGCTACCACATCCCCTTCATCCATGCAGAGAGGGAGGAGGGTGGATTTGGACAGGTTTAGAGAATAATTAGAGAGTAATGAGAAATTCTGAATAACAGAGAGGGATTCTAACAGGGAGGGATATGGTTCCTGAAGAAGGATCAATACGTCATCCGCATACAGAATTATTTTATGTTCTGTGGATAGTGATGTATTACCTTTGATGTTTATATTTTGTCGTATGCTGGCTGCAAGTGGTTCAATGAAAATTGCAAAGAGTGATGGAGAGAGTGGATATCCCTGTCGTGTGCCGTTGTAAAGAGTGAATTGTTGTGAGATTAGACCGTTTGTGGTGGTAGTGGCTGTCGGTGAAGTGTACAGTGCCCTAATCCAGTTTATGAATGACTCTCCAAACCCTAACCTCTGCAGAGTAACAAACAGAAATTTCCAGTTGACCCTGTCAAATGCCTTATGTGCATCTAGTGAAAGAATTATGGTTTTAAGTTTATTGTTTTGTGAGTATTGCATTAGGTTGATCAGCTTCTGAGTGATCTTGGTGTTTAATAGAGGTGATGACCTCTTCAATTCTATTTGTTAGTGCCTTACTTATGATTTTAATGTCTGTGTTAATCAGGGAGAGAGGGCGGTAGCTGGATGGAAGGGTTGGATCTTTGTCAGGTTTTAACAGTAGGGTGATTAAAGCTGTGTTCATGGTGGAAGGTATTGTGTTAGTTTTGAGTATTTCGTCTATCATTCTAAAGAAGAGTGGAGAAACTGTAGACCAAAAATGTTTGTAGAGTTCAGCAGGGAAGCCATCTGGACCGGGTGGCTTGTTGTTTGGCATCTTATGGAGTGCATTGTAAAATTCTTCTGCGGTTAATAATTGTTCCAGTGCATTAGATTGTTCTGATGTTAATTGGGGTAGATTGATATTGTTCAGAAATTTGTAGATGTCTTCAATATTTGGGTCATGAAGGGATGTATACAGATCTTGATAATAATTTTTGAATACATTGTTGATGTCTGTGGGATTGTAGCATGGCTTCCCTGCTGAGTCCTTAATTGCTGTTATGGTTGCTTTGTCTTTGTTTTGTTTGACCATCTTTGCCAGGTAGGCCCTTGACTTATTGCTGTGTTGTATTGAGTTCAGTCTGAGTCTTTGAATAAGAAATTTGTTTTTTTTGTTTAAAAGGTTACTTAATTCTGTCTTGTGTTTCTGTAGTTCATTATAGATGCTTTCAGATGGATTGGTTGCGTGGGAGTTTTCGAGTTCTTTTATTTTCTTTTCCAAATCATTTTCTTGCTCTGTATCCTTCCGTTTTTTGTATGATGAATATGAAATTATATTCCCTGTTAGCACAGCTTTACCAGTTTGCCAAAGTAGAGAAGCGGAGATGTCCGGAGAGTCATTCGTTTCCATAAAGGATGTCCACTCTCTCTTAAAGTAGCTGTCAAAAATCTTGTCTTCTAGCAGTGAAGTGTTAAATCTCCTTCTAGTGGAGGAGCTGTTGGTTCTTTTTGTGTTTAATGTGAATGAAACCGTTGCGTGGTCACTGACTGTATTTGGGTGTATTTGTGTGTTCTGTATGACGGGGTGTAGGGAATTACTAGTGGGAAAATAATCAATTCTAGAGTATGTATGATGAACCTTGGAGAAATGGGTATATTCTTTATCGGTTGGGTGGTTTAGCCTCCAACCATCGCCAAGACCACAATCCTCCATGTATTGTTTTATGACAGTTGTTGATTGAGGTGTTCTGATATTTCCTGTGCTGTTTGATTTGTCTATTGTTGGGTCAAGAATGGTATTAAAATCTCCTCCTATTATTAAGTCTGAGCTAGGAAGTTTGTTGAGAATGGAGAAGATTTTATGAAAGAAGGAGGGGTCATCGTTATTGGGGCCGTATAGATTAGCTATTGTTAGAGGGGTGTTGTCAATAGATATATGAATAATGACATAACGTCCCTCCGGATCTGAGATTGAGGTGTGGTGCTTAAATGTTACTCTGTTACTGATTATAGTTGCAACTCCTCTTTGTCTGGAGTTGTAATTTGCGGTAAATATGTGTGGAAACGATGTAGATTTCAAAACAGTGCTTCTTGATTCGATTAGATGGGTTTCTTGCAATAAACATATGTCGGCCTGTATTCTGTGGAGGTGGCTGGTCACTTTCAGCTGCTTTGATTGACTTCCTATTCCACAAATGTTCCAACTTACGAATTTGAGCGTGGACATAATTAAATTACGGTATCGGGTGTTTGAGAGTGTTTGGGACATTGTAGTGTGTGTGTGTGTGTGTGTCTCTGTGTGTGTGTGTGTGTGTGAGTGCATGATGAGAAGGGAGAAAGAGAGAGAAAAACAAAGAAAAACAAAAGGGGGGGGGGGGGGGGGGTCCAAATTGATCCATGATAAAAAAATAAATAAAATAAAAAACGAGTGAGAAAAAAGACAGGGACACACATGAGAAGGAGTGTGTCTGCCATTCCCAGGCTGTATCTATTTAATATAGAAAGAGATAGAGTGGAAAATAATTAATAATTATTATTATTACAACATCAAATTAATACTGTGCAGATACGATAATTAAATAGGCAATAGACAGTTTTCTGTGAGAAATGTTGACGTCACGATGTAAAGAAGACACAATCATAACAGTCACCTGGTGATCATTTCTGTTGTCGAGTGATGAATCAATAAAGGGTAGGGGTGTCACGATTCTCCAAATCCTCGATTCGATTTAATTTTCAATTCTAAGGTCACGATTCAATTCTCGATTTTTACATTTATTTTTTTTAAAGCACAGGTTGCTGCCATTTTTAGACTAGACTTTTATGCAATATAATATCTGACCTTTGTTCGCAATGTACCACACTACATTGTCAAATTTGAAACATTTATTAACAACATAATGTAACAATAACTTCTATCTTCAGTCAGTTGGAAACTTAAACAAAATAAGCTGCCATCTAGTTTCTCTGTGTAACTGCAGTCTTCTTCACACAAGATGATTCAAGTTCACAACGAAACAAACAAAAAATAAACAGCCATGTCCACAGTCGTCTCTGAACAGTGAAGTGTCTTAACAAACTATTTCCAACAGTTGGACATATACAGGTGTGTAAGGTGTGAGTGGGCGAGCGAGAGTGAGGGAGTGGACAGTGAATGAATGGGAGAGGAAGGAGAAGAAAGCAGCAGCAGCAGCGACAGCAGCAGTGAAGTGTTCAACACAGGCTGCAGTCTGGCTGAATAAAGGCGACGCTCCTCAGATGCAGCAAAGCTCCCTGGTATTATTTCCCCACCAGCTCAACAGGTGAAAGGGGGTTCACCCTGAAGGTAAACACAAACTTCGGCCCTGGAGGAAATCATCTCCCCTGTGCTTCCCGACCACGGTCCGGGAGCCGAGCAGGGACGGTGTAACACCATGCTGTCGTTTGACTGGCTGTAGCTAACAGCTGCTGGCTCAGCTAGTAGCTACGTTAGAGGACGCTGACTCGCAGCACTTCAACACGTGTGTGTTTTTCCCCTTGGCAAGCCGACCGGACGTGACGTGGAGGCGTGGCAGCATCAACGATTCTATTTTTTAATTCGAAGTTCGAGATTGTGAATTAATTTCGATCGATTTCGATTTAAAATCGAAATCGTGACACTCTTAATAAAGGGTTAGGGTTATCTCAGTGTACGTCATCCTCGGTGAAATAGATCACAATGACGTACACTGAGATGCATCAATAATCACTGACAGCTGAATCTTAGTCCAATCAAATTGCGAGTGTTACCTTTCAGTGTAACTGTAGTGTTACCTGTAGTGTATGTGTAGCGTTACCTGTAGTGTAACTGTAGTGTTACCTGTAGTGTATCTGTAGTGTTACATGTAGTGTAACTGTAGTGTTACCTGTAGTGTAACTGTAGTGTTACCTGTAGTGTATCTGTAGTGTTACATGTAGTGTTACATGTAGTGTATCTGTAGTGTTACATGTAGTGTAACTGTAGTGTTACCTGTAGTGTATCTGTAGTGTTACCTGTAGTGTATCTGTAGTGTTACCTGTAGTGTATCTGTAGTGTTACATGTAGTGTAACTGTAGTGTTACCTGTAGTGTATCTGCAGTGTTACCTGTAGTGTATCTGCAGTGTTACCTGTAGTGTTACATGTAGTGTAACTGTAGTGTTACATGTAGTGTAACTGTAGTGTTACCTGTAGTGTATCTGCAGTGTTACCTGTAGTGTATCTGCAGTGTTACCTGTAGTGTTACATGTAGTGTAACTGTAGTGTTACCTGTAGTGTAACTGTAGTGTTACATGTAGTGTTACATGTAGTGTAACTGTAGTGTATCTGTAGTGTTACCTGTAGTGTAACTGTAGTGTTACATGTAGTGTTCCATGTAGTGTTCCATGTAGTGTATCTGTAGTGTTCCCTGTAGTGTATCTGTAGTGTTACATGTAGTGTTCCCTGTAGTGTATCTGTAGTGTTACATGTAGTGTTCCCTGTAGTGTATCTGTAGTGTTCCCTGTAGTGTATCTGAAGTGTTCCCTATAGTGTATCTGTAGTGTTACCTGTAGTGTATCTGTAGTGTTCCCTGTAGTGTATCTGAAGTGTTCCCTATAGTGTATCTGTAGTGTTCCCTGTAGTGTATCTGTAGTGTTCCCTATAGTGTATCTGAAGTGTTCCCTATAGTGTATCTGTAGTGTTACCTGTAGTGTATCTGTAGTGTTCCCTGTAGTGTATCTGTAGTGTTCCCTGTAGTGTATCTGAAGTGTTCCCTATAGTGTATCTGTAGTGTTACCTGTAGTGTATCTGTAGTGTTCCCTGTAGTGTATCTGTAGTGTTCCCTGTAGTGTATCTGCAGTGTTCCCTGTAGTGTATCTGAAGTGTTCCCTATAGTGTATCTGTAGTGTTCCCTGTAGTGTATCTGCAGTGTTCCCTGTAGTGTATCTGTAGTGTTACCTGTAGTGTATCTGTAGTGTTCCCTGTAGTGTATCTGAAGTGTTCCCTGTAGTGTATCTGTAGTGTTACCTGTCATGTTACCTGTGTTACCTGTGCAGGTGGCAGCTCACCTGTCTCCTCTCTCCCGCTTGTGTTTTCGTGTCTGTCGGTCCATCAGACTTGTTTTACTGCGACTTTTCTTCCAGGAGTAATAAAACCGAACGAGACTGGCCATCGACTTATCAGGTAACTAAAGAGAGAGAGACGATGTGCAACCATCACTTCAGTCAGCAGTGAACACACAAATATACAGACAAACACACACACAGTCTGAAGTGTGTGTGTGTGTTGGTCAGTGACATAAGTGAACTGGTTTTACTGGTAACGAACCATCTGCTGGATGCGGTGGAAGCTCTTTCCGTGGAAACTGAAGGCCTGTTCGAACAGGACTCTGTCCTCCACCGTCCACTCGTCAGGAAATGGAGTGAAGTTTGGCAGGTCGGCCAGAGATTTCTCAATGTTGTGTTTGTGCCAGAAGAGCATCCCCAGAGCCTGGACACACACACATTTATATATATAAATATACGTGTATATATGTACAAAAAATCACACAAAACACCAATTTATGTTATTTGTGTACAGTTTATATTTCTAACTTCTGGGAGAAAAAGGCAGCTGGCCTAAGCTTTTTATTTATGCAAGTTATTTCTTGTACAGTAAGTAAGTTTCTATTTGTTTAGCATGAATAAATGTTACCTTTTTTTAATGTTTGCCTTTGTGTGATTACATCATTGGAATCAGTTTGTTTAAAAATCACATTATCTTATACAAACTGTATTGTTTTGATGCCATAATTTGCCTTAACACACTATGCACTGTATCAATTTTTGAATCAAGAATCGATTCTGAATCGAATCGTGAGACACCCAAAGATTCACACCCCTAATATATATATATATATATATATATATATATATATATATATATATATATATATATATATATACACACACACATATATATACAGTATATGCATTTATATTAAACATTTATATATGCATTTATATTTTAACACAGTTTATGTACTGTGTAACATTAACAGTATTTATCAGTCAGACACTGTGAGGGCCAGACGACCCTCTGCGCTCTGTGAATGTGGACACGCGAGCAGTAAAGCGTTGTGTACCTGCTCCATGTTGTAGCCGTGTTTCTCTTTGGCGATGGTGACGTACTCGTCCACTGGAACACAAAACAAACTGTGAACATCTGGAGCGTCAAACATCTGCTTCATTTATTCTACATGTTCACTCTTACACTGAGTCTGGTTCAGACAGCTGCTGGGGATCCAGACCAACATGCCGAGGTTTTCTCTGAGCTGAGCAGCCTGGGCCACCTCTGAGAACACACACACACACACACACACACACACACACACACACACAATGTTAGTATCATCAACATAAAGTGCAGGTGTACAGCAGGCCTGTCAGTGTAACTCTCCCTCTTTATTCTGCTGTTGCACTCACTGTCCACTTTATCATGTACTCGAGTAAAAGTCTTAAAGTATCTGATGTTAAATGTAGTGAAGTATCAAAAGTATCAGTAAAGTAACTGATCCATATATTACATGTATGTATAAACTGTAAACTGTGAGTCAGCTGATCATCACAATCACTGTTGTTATCTGATTGATGAGAAAATCAAATTAATCGTTCAAATTAAAAATGTAATCTGTAAAGTAACTCGTAACTAAAGTAATCACATAAATGTCGTTGACACATCAGAGGACACTTCAGAGTCAGAGTCCACGTTAGAGTACACGTCAGAGTACACGTCAGAGTCGGAGTCCACGTCAGAGTACACGTCAGAGTACACGTCAGAGTACACATCAGAGTCAGAGTCCACGTTAGAGTCAGAGTCCACGTCAGAGTACACGTCAGAGTACACATCAGAGTACATGTCAGAGTCAGAGTCCACGTCAGAGTACACATCAGAGTACACATCGGAGTACACATCGGAGTCAGAGTCCACGTTAGAGTACACGTCAGAGTACACGTCAGAGTCAGAGTCCACGTTAGAGTACACGTCAGAGTACACGTCAGAGTCGGAGTCCACGTCAGAGTACACATCAGAGTACACGTCAGAGTCAGAGTCCACGTTAGAGTACACGTCAGAGTACACGTCAGAGTCGGAGTCCACGTCAGAGTACACATCAGAGTACACGTCAGAGTCAGAGTCCACGTTAGAGTACACGTCAGAGTACATGTCAGAGTCGGAGTCCACGTCAGAGTACACGTCAGAGTACACGTCAGAGTACACATCAGAGTCAGAGTCCACGTTAGAGTCAGAGTCCACGTCAGAGTACACGTCAGAGTACACATCAGAGTACATGTCAGAGTCAGAGTCCACGTCAGAGTACACATCAGAGTACACATCAGAGTACACGTCAGAGTACACGTCAGAGTCAGAGTCCACGTTAGAGTCAGAGTCCACGTCAGAGTACACATCAGAGTACACGTCAGAGTACACGTCAGAGTCAGAGTCCACGTTAGAGTCAGAGTCCACGTCAGAGTACACATCAGAGTACATGTCAGAGTCCACGTCAGAGTACACATCAGAGTACACGTCAGAGTACACGTCAGAGTCAGAGTCCACGTTAGAGTACACGTCAGAGTACATGTCAGAGTCAGAGTCCACGTCAGAGTACACATCAGAGTACATGTCAGAGTCAGAGTCCACGTCAGAGTACACATCAGAGTACACATCAGAGTCAGAGTACACGTCAGAGGACACGTCAGAGTCAGAGTACACGTCAGAGTACACGTCAGAGGACACGTCAGAGTCAGAGTCCACGTTAGAGTACATGTCAGAGTCAGAGTACACGTCAGAGTACATGTCAGAGTCAGAGTCCACGTCAGAGTACACATCAGAGTCAGAGTACACGTCAGAGGACACATCAGAGTCAGAGTAAACGTCAGAGTACATGTCAGAGTCAGAGTCCACGTCAGAGTACACGTCAGAGGACACGTCAGAGTCAGAGTCCACGTTAGAGTACATGTCAGAGTCAGAGTACACGTCAGAGTACATGTCAGAGTCAGAGTCCACGTCAGAGTACACATCAGAGTCAGAGTACACGTCAGAGTACATGTCAGAGTCAGAGTCCACGTCAGAGTACACATCAGAGTCAGAGTACACGTCAGAGTACATGTCAGAGTCAGAGTCCACGTCAGAGTACACATCAGAGTCAGAGTACACGTCAGAGTACACGTCAGAGTCAGAGTACACGTCACAGTACACGTCAGAGTACACTTCAGAGTCAGAGTACACTTCAGAGTCAAAGTACACAGTATGTATAACAGAGACAAAACTACAACAGTCTGAAATTGATGAACGGTTCTGATCCAGACTGTAGAGCTGATCCAGAATCAACACTTTAGGTTGTAAAACCGGAACCAGTGTTGTACTAAAGAACTGGACCCAGTTGAAGAGGACTGGAACCAGTTTGACGGGTCCGCGGACCAGTAACATGAACTTTAGCGATTGTGTTGTTCGAGGCTACCACCGAGGCTACCGAGCCATCTTTAGATTCTTACCTGGGTCAAAGTCCGGAACCACGGCCTGGTACTGCGGTCCGACCCGCATCCCTCCTCCACCTGCGCGCACACACACACAGCAGTACTCAGTCGCAGTACTCAGGAGTACACACAGTACACAGAAGTACTACAGTGACCGAGGCTACCCACCATGCTCCTCGTCGCTGCTGGAGCCTGAACTTCCTTCTTCCCAGCAGCTGGTTCCATTACCGGACAAACTCTTCCCGCCTGGGTTCGCTGCTGCTCCGGGGCCGCTGCTGCCGCCTCCCGCCGGGGCTCTGCCTCTCCGCTTCCCCGGAGCCTCTGGGTTTCTCTCCAGCATCGCCGGCATGATGAGGACGGAGCAGCTCGGGCTAGCTGCTAACTCCAGCTAACAGTTAGCTAGTTAGATAAGCTGCCCTGCTAACAGCACCGAACCGGCTAACTAGTCTCGGAGCTAAGATAAGTGTGCGGTCCGGAGAGCAGCGCGAAGTTTCGGTGTGAAGCGGAGCCTCTGAGGCGGAAATGACCCGCGTGATGAAGCTAACAGAAGCTAACAGAAGCTTAATGAGCTCCAGCAGGAAGATGCTAACAGTCAACCCGAGACTGAAGCTTCACACCGAGTCCCAAAAGTTCCGGAACAAGAACCAGAACGAACCAGACGGAACCGGACCGACACCGACAGCCGGAACCACCGACACTGAGAGAAGCTAAGTATCGATAAACCTGAAGGGAAGTGATCAGAGATCATACACACTGAGCTGATCGATCACAGAGGAGAGTCTGTGTGTGTGTGTGTGTGTGTGTGTGTGTGTGTGTGTGTGAACTTTAAAACATCAAAAAAACACATTTACAATAAATGTGAATCATTTAATTGATGTTGATGTTTGTTTACATGAATCAGCTGATCATAAAGTTCGTGTGAAGCATCAATAAAAACAATAATTAATAATCAAACAGGTGATTCAGTCTGTTGTTAATAATCAGATGTTTAATAAACGAAACATAAACATGTTTATATCAACTTTCACTTCCTGTTAAAGTCCCTCTTATTTCACCTCGCAACTTTTATGGAGTCACAGTTTTATATTAATGTGTATTTATGTGTATTAATGTTTGTTAATGGTTGTTAATGTTTGTTAATGTTTATTCATGTTTATTCTTGTGTGTTAATGTTTGTTAATGTTTATTCATGTTTATTCTTGTGTGTTAATGTTTATTAATGTTTGTTAATGTTTATTCTTGTTTGTTAATGTTTATTAATGTTTGTTAATGTTTATTCTTGTTTGTTAATGTTTATTAATGTTTGTTAATGTTTATTCTTGTTTGTTAATGTTTATTAATGTTTGTTAATGTTTATTCATGTTTATTCTTGTTTGTTAATGTTTGTTAATGTTTATTCATGTTTATTCTTGTTTGTTAATGTTTGTTAATGTTTATTCATGTTTATTCTTGTTTGTTAATGTTTATCAGAATCAGAAATACTTTATTATCCCCCAGGGGAAATTGTTTGTGTTACAGCTGCTCCCATTCAAAGTTCAGAATATGCAGAAGTAATAATAATAATAATAATAATAATAATAATAATAATAGTAATAATAGTAATAATTAAATCAATATCAACAAAAACAAAACAAAAATACAAGAAATGTACATATATACAGAGCAATAATGCCACACTCAGAGCGAGGAATTGAACAGTTCGATGGCCACAGGCAGGAATGACTTCCTGTGGCGCTCTGTGGTGAATCTTGGTGGATCAGTCTGGTACTGAATGTGCTCCTGTGGCTGACCACCACGTCATGGAGTGGATGAGAGCCATTGTCCAGGATGACATGTAACTTGGACAGCATCCTCCTCTCTGACACCATCGTCAGAGAGTCCAGCTCCACTCCCACAACGTAACTGGCCTTGCAGCTCAGTCTGTTCAGTCTTTTGGCGTCCGCTACCCTCAGCCTGCTGCCCCAGCACACAACAGCATAGAGGATAGCACTGGCCACCACAGACTCATAAAACATCCTGAGCATAGTCCGGCAGATGTTGAATGACCTCAATCGTCTCAGAAAATAGAGACGACTCGGTCCCTTCCTGTAGAGGGCGTTAGTGTTCTTAACCCAGTCCAGTTTATTATCATTGTGGACTCCCAGATACTTAGAATCCTCCACAATGTCCACACTGACCCCCTGGATGGAAACGGGTCAACGGCACCTTGGTCCTCCTCAGGTCCACAACCAGTTCCTTGGTCTTTGTCACACTTAGCTGTAGATAGTTCTGCTCACACCATGTGACAAAGTTGTCCACAGTAGTCCTGTACTCATCCTCAGCACCTTCACTGATACATCCAACTATTGCTGAGTCATCCGAGAACTTCTGGAGATGACAGGTCCCTGTGCAGTAGTTGAAGTCCGTGGTGTAGAAGGTGAAGAGGAAGGGAGAGAGGACAGTCCCCTGTGGGGCCCCGGTGTAGCTGACAACTCTATCTGATACACAGTGTTGTAAGCGCACATACTGTGGTCTGCCAGTCAGACAGTCAACAATCCAGGTCACAAGGAGGGAATCCACCTGCATCGCTGTCAGCTTCTCACCCAGTAGAGCTGGACAGATGGTGTTGAATGCACTGGAGAAGTAAAAAAACATAACTCTCACAGTGCTCGCTGGTTTGTCCAGGTGGGCGTAGACACGGTTGAGCAGGTAGATGATGGCATCCTCAACTCCAAGGTTGGGCTGATAGGCGAACTGTAGGAAGTCCAAGAGTGGTTTGACTGAGGGCCGGAGTTTCTCCAAGACGAGTCTCTCCAGAGTCTTCATGATGTGTTCTATTTTGAAAGGTTTGATCTCATTTTTATTTCCTCCTTTGATCTGTTGATGATGTCATTGGATGTTTTTTGTTGTTGTTGTGATGTAATCTGGTGAGGTCATCATCAGTTACCACGGTGACAGGTAACAGAGACCTGAACAAACCTGTCTAACACAATCTGATCAGAGATCAATATTCTGATCTGACTGTAGATCAGATGAGAGTCACGTGACTGTCTCACCTGTATACTGTGATGTGATTGGTTCATTTAAAAGGTGCGCAGTTACAGGAAGTGACCAGCTGGAGGAGCTCCTCATTTTATTCCGACAGCAGATCAGCTGATCTCAACTTCCTGATGATGATGAAGTTCACTGACACTTTAATGTTTTCTTCCATCTTTATTGATCACATTATTGATTATTGATTGTGATGACACATGAGTATCAGCAACAAAATGTGCTGAAGTATATATAAATATATTAAAGTAAAAGGTTATTATTATTATTTATTTATGTCCGATGTTTATTGTCATTTATCTTATTTCATTATATTTGTTCGATAGTTTATATAATTTCCAAAATCGTCATGTTTCATATAGAAGTCAAGTCCTGATCAACACATGATCAATAAACTGAAACTCATTGATCTTTGATCAGAACTGAGGCACACACAGTTTGTGTGTGAGTGAGTGAGTGAGTGAGTGAGTGTGTGTGAGAGTGTGTGAGTGTGAGTGTGTGTGTGAGAGTGAGTGAGTGAGTGAGTGAGTGAGTGAGTGTGTGTGTGTGTGTGTGTGTGTGTGTGTGAGAGTGAGTGAGTGAGTGAGTGAGTGAGTGAGTGTGTGTGTGTGTGTGTGTGTGTGTGTGAGAGTGAGTGAGTGAGTGAGTGAGTGAGTGAGTGAGTGAGAGTGTGTGTGTGTGTGTTGCACAGCAGCTGACTGTAAACTCACCTCTGTGTCCTTCACACAAACACACTCATGCACGTGCACACTGTGAGTTGTAGTCTGATCACATCAATCATCAATATCAGTCATCAATACTGATGATAGTTTTGTGTGTGTGTGTTGTTTACCGTCTTCACTGCAGTTCGAGGCCGGCATGTTCGCTATGTGAGACACTCGATACGCCCCACCCCCCCGGCCGCCCCACCCCCAAAACAAACATCCACACATGGAGCTGAAGAGAGGAGGAGGAGGGGACACCCGGGGCGGAGGAGCTATAAAAGGCCGATGGAGCCGAGGACGGAGGTTTGACTGAGAAACTCTGCAGCCTGAACCAGGAGCAGACTACTCTGTCCCAGGTGTCTCAGTCAGTCCAGGTGTGTGACATCATGCCGTGGCTGCTGTCCTCTCAGCTTGACCATCTGTCTTCGTCTCCGTCTCAGCGTCAGTGCGAGCGGACGGCATTCTCGTTCTACTGTGCTGTGCGGGAGCGTCAGCCGGTCTGGCGGTTGGAGGACATGCGCAGTATGGAGGTCTTCTGTTGGGAGGACGGACGCCCGCGAGCCTTCCTGCCTTCTGAGGCACTGCTGTACGCACTCGTACACGACCACCAGGACTACGCCCACTACCTGCTCAACAGGTACTCAGTGAGCGCGCTCAGAGCACCGCGCTGCAGCTTCTGTTGCTGTTGCGGCAGTGGCTCTCCACATCTGTCCGTGGCTGTGCGCTACGACCGTGTGTCGATCCTCAGCATGATGGTTGACGCCCTGAAAGACTGTGATGTGCAGAGTGGGCGGGACTACCTGGACGGCTGCGGTGGCTGTTCCCATGTGGCAGATGCAGGAAAGACAGCAGTTCAACTAGCGGTGGAGCTGTCCCGGCCTGACTGTCTGCTGATCCTGCTGGTGCACGGCGCGCAGCCTGAAGCCCTCGACGCTGCGCTGCAGCGGCTCGTCTCCTGTGATGCCGCAGAGCGACGACACGCACAGCGCTGCCTCGACTTCCTGCTGCTGTTTCTTCCCAAACCGCCGGCGCTGCACCGCCTGCTGGACGAGCCGCAGTGCTGGCAAAGCCTGCTGGGAAATGAAGTGTTCAGCTGGCTGTGTGGTCTGGCTCCGCCCCCCCTCTTGCTGCAGTCGCTCAGGTGTTTGGCCCGATCCGGCCCGGATCAGATCGCCACGCTGCCTGACTTCCTGCAGCTGCACAGCTAGCTGTGACATCATCTGTTACCATGGCAACATACTCAGGACTGCTGCGATTGGATTGTGTGTTGATGATATAAATAAAGACTAAAAACTGATTTCTGATCAACACTGCTGAGTCAGCAGTGAAACCTTGTATCTCTGACCGGCTTTAGGACCCTGACGAACAGTGGTGGGTAGAAAACATGCAAGTCACCAAACCTGGAGATACGAGGTTTCAATGATAAACTTTTGTTTCTGTAAAAAAAACAAAAAAAAAACAATATCTGACCTTTGAAGATGAAAATAGTTTGTGTACATAAACAGGAAGTGATGTCATGTTGTTATAAACAGACTGATTTTAAATATGGCAGGAAGTTTCACCCATGAAACTTGACGTGTCGTCTCTGCTGTCGCAGGTTTAAATATTCTCAGTTGTATTGATCATATTGATCAAACTGTGATCAGTCGATCTGCTGTTTCTTTTTGCTCCGTTTGTTCAACCTTTGTCAGTTTTATTGTTTCGGATGTTTGACTGTAAATAAAATTATTGACTGACAAACAGTTTGTTTATTCACCCTGAGTCGTGTCTAGGTGATCCATTGATGGATCAATAATCATATTGATTAATAAATGTATTATAGATGTGATTTAAGGTTGTTTTAATTCCAAGAAAAGAAAAATACAAGTCAAGTCCTGATCAACACATGATCAACAAACTGAAACTCATTGATCTTTGATCAGAACTGAGGCACACACAGAGTGTGTGTGTGTGAGAGAGAGTGTGTGTGTATGAGAGTGTGTGTGTGTGTGAGAGAGAGAGTGTGTGTGTGAGAGTGGGTGTGTGTGTGAGAGAGAGAGAGTGTGTGTAAGAGTGTATTTGTGTTTGTGTTTGTGATATATACTGAGTATTTTTAATTTGAGGTCATTAAACTTTTAAAAATGATTTTTCTGTGTCAAGTGTGTTTTGTCCTCAGGCCACACACACATTCCTCAAGAATCACTGTTACTGATTAATAACCTGATCAATAACCTGACACCTCTTCAGTGCTTAAACATGTTTATTAAGTTAATGAAGGAAATCACAACAGGTGAGTTTACACTGAATTCTTACTTGTCAGAACATCCAACCAATCAGCTGACAGCAGGATGACATCACAACGCAATCATACCTGCTCAGGTTTCCATGGCAACGCCGCAAAGACGAAGAGGACAGAGGACGAGGAGTTAAAAGGACCATTCCAGAGATTTTTTTTAGTATTTTAATATCAATCTAGTTCAGACCGGACTTGGGTCCACTACAATCCATCAGGGTCCACTGCAGTCAATCAGCAGTCCATCAGGTTCTACTGCAGTCCATCAGGGTCCACTGCAGTCCATTAGGGTCCATCAAGGTCCACTACAGTCCACCAGGGTCCACTGCAGTCCATCAGGGTCTACTGCAGTCCATCAGGGTCCACTGCAGTCCATTAGGGTCCATTACAGTCCACCAGGGTCCGTCAGGGTCCATTACAGTCCACCAGGGTCCATCAGGGTCCACTACAGTCAATCAGGGTCCACTGCAGTCCATCAGGGTCCATCAGGGCTCACTGCAGTCGACCACAGTTCAGGTTATGTTTTAGATCTCATTTCAGGAGAATCTTTAAATGTTAAAGTTATTAAATTAACATTTTTTAATGAATCAGTCCCAGTGGACAGGGCTCCTGCCTGTTGCCATGGTAACTGTGTAACTGACAGACAGGTGGGCAACATGGCCTCAGGAGAACCAACAGTCCAGTCTGTTCCCAGTAAGAGGAGCAGATTCAGTGATGGAAACCTGTTATACCCAGTTTAGGTTAGTTAATCCAGTTTGATCCAGTCTGATCTCGGAAAACATACAAATAAATTAAAACTGTGAAATATCCCTTTAAAAATTAGCTTGAAGCTAACGCTGGTCTCTGATCAATAAATAAAATCAGACTGAACTCAGATTGGTAGAGAACCAGTTAGAATCAGAATCACATCTTCCTCTGCAGTTAAATGTCCCTTTAATGTCCCCATTAAAACCAGTTTGACTGGACTGAACTAAACTGGAAAAAATAAGATGATTTTAAACCAGTTAGAACCAGTTTGAGCCACTCCAAACTGGACTGAAACAGAACCAATTTAACCGGACTAAACTGGATTCAAACCCTCAAAAACACCAGTTTGAACCAGGCGGACAAACTGGAATTAAAAGATAGAAAAGCAAATCTGGACCAGTTGAACCACTCAGAACCAGTCCGAACCAGTTAGAACTAGTGTGGACCAGAGAGATCCAGTGAGATCCAGTGAGATCCTGTGAGATCCTGTTCGAACCAGTTCGAACCAGTCAGAACCTGTTACAACCAGTTTGGACCAGTTACAACCAGTCAGAACCGATCCCTTTGTCGTCCACCATCCCTTCAGAATAAAAGGCTTCCTGTTTAAACAAAATTAAATAAAGTCTCATTACACTTGATCTCCCAGCAGCCACCTGGGCTCCCTGTGTGGTGGCTATCGTCTTTCAGAACCGTCCTCCAAACATTAATGTCACAGGAAGTGATGTCGACTGCCTGCTCAGTGTCAGTTGAACCCACTTCCTGTTTGTTTGTAAACACTTCCTGTTTGTTTGTAAACAGGAAGTGGTGTCACTGGTCACTGTGACATCACAGCGTCCTATTAAGTGAAACCAGATCAGATGACCAACACCAAACAGTGGTGACATCACAGTGATGACATGGGTCAGATGAGCTCCCATTCGTCATCAACGTCGTCACCGCTAAGGGAGGGGCCTGAGGGGACGGGCCTACAGGGAGTCTGTGGGAGGAGCTTTGTCAGGCGACGAGACAATCCACCAATCAGAGTCACCGCCCACAACTCGTCCTCGGGAGTCACTGAAGAGAGAGAGAGACACACACCTGAGACACTTGGGACCCCAACACAGCTGAGACACCTGAGACACATGAGACACCAAAACACGTGAGACACATGTGACACCAGCACACCTGAGACACATGAGACACGTGAAACACCAACACACCTGAGACACTAGCACACATGAGACACCATCACACCTGAGACACTAGCACACATGAGACACATGAGACACCAACACACCTGAGACACATGAGACACGTGGAACACCAATACACAAGAGACACATGAGACACCTGAGACACATGAGACACCTACACACCTGAGACACATGAGACATATAAGACACATTGAGACACCAACACACTTGAGACACCATACACACCTGAGACACCAACACACCTGAGAACACCATACACACACAGGTACACAACAGGTATAAACTGGTCTCACCAGTTAACCAGTTGGCGTGTCCGGGGATCTTCTTCCAATAATCTCCCGCTGGGTTTCTGTCTGAGACACCGTAACGTCGAGCCAGATCTCCATTTACACACCGAACCCAAACTGTCCGAGAGCTGAGGACCAGCTGACTGACAGAGAGGCCTGCAATACACAGAGTACACAGTCAGGTACACAGAGTACACAGTTTAATACACAGGCAGGTGTGTAGATGAGACAGACAGGTGAATAGATGAGACGGGTGTATAGATGAGACAGACAGGTGTATAGTTGAGACAGATGTGTAGTTGAGACTAGGGGTGTGTATTGGCAAGAATCTGGCAATACGATACGTATCACGATACAAGGGCAACGATACAATATATTGCTATATATTGCGACACTGTAGGAACGACGATATATTGAGTTTCTTCTAAAGAATTTAATTGTAGCAAAACTGTCATAGCATAGTAAACACACAATGCTGTTACATGCTTAACATCAGCTTACTGAATTCAAACAGAGGGATCTATATTTGTATTTCACAAGAGAAGAAATACAAGCATTTGCAGGATTTTTTGGATAAACAAATGAAAAAAATAAGTTAACAGATTTCTTGACTCTGTTAAAAGGTTATCCCTTAACTGTAATATACTGTATAAGCAGGTTCAAATTCAAAAAAGAAAATGCAAAGTCACTGCAACATCCGCTCTTTATGTGCAGGCTGAAGAAATTAATATCTGCCTTTCAGTAAAAGTCTCAAATACTTATACAAATAATATGTAAACAATGTTACATTAAGGCTGTAGATATTTTTAGATATCTGCTTAGAGGATCACAACCAGTGATAGGAGTTTTTGATTTCAAAGTAGTTATCAAAAGAATATATGGTCTCTATACCTTCAAACGTCATAACACCTTTTCTGGCTGTTACCACAAAGAAATTAGCATATACTCTCATGTAATGACTGCTGTAAACTAGCCATCGGAGGTTTAATTGCAACACAAAAATGAACAAACGCCATGAATATTTGCATGTTATTGTTAATTAAAAAAAATCGATACAGTGCTGCTGAATATCGATACGGTATCGTGAAAAAAAACATTGCGATATTTCAGTGTATCGATATTTTCTTACACCCCTAGTTGAGACAGATGTGTAGATGAGACAGGTGTATACCTGGTACGAGCTCCCAGTCCGTCCCCACAGGCATCTCGTCACTGAGTCCGGTCCTGACGAAGACACTTCCTCTGTTGTCCAACGCCCAGAGGAGACGATCATTAGGACTCGTCTGAATACTGACCAGCTGCACCCCGATTGGCTGCTGAGACATGATGTCACAGTTACCTGGACAGGTGACACACACTATGTACAGGTGGTCCTATGTGGATCAGGTGTGTGTGTTAACTGTGCAGGTGGTTCTATGTAGATTGTGTGTGTGTGTTACCTCTGTAGGTGGTTCTATGTGGATCAGGTGTGTGTGTTACTTGTACAGGTGGTTCTATGTGGATCAGGTGTGTGTGTTACCTGTACAGGTGGTTCTATGTGGATCCAGGCCGGCAGCATCATGCTTGGGTTCAGCGGTTGCGTTCCGACTCTGAAGTATACGACTCCTCGACTGTCGACCGCCCAGACGTTCTGACTGCCGCAGCTCACACTGACCAGGCGAACACTTCCTTTAACACACAGGTGACATTTTACCTGAACACACCTGTAAAAATTCTTATGCAGATGATACACAGTTATACCTATCAATAAAGCCAAATGAAACTAATCAGCTTACTAAACTCCATGCATGTCTCAAGGACATTAAGACCTGGATGACCTGCAATTTTCTGCTGTTAAACTCAGATAAAACCGAAGTTATAGTACTTGGTCCTAAACACCTTAGAGATGCATTATCTAATGATATAGCGAGTTTGGATGGCATTAACTTGGCCTCCAGCACCACCGTCAGGAATCTGGGAGTTATCTTTGATCAAGATATGTCCTTCAACTCCCACATAAAACAAATTTCAAGGTCTGCATTTTTTCATCTACGTAACATTGCAAAAATCAGGCCCATCCTGTCTCAAAAAGACGCAGAAAAGCTAGTCCATGCATTTGTTACTTCCAGGCTGGACTATTGTAATTCTCTATTATCAGGCTGCCCTAACAAGTCTCTAAAGAGTCTCCAGCTGGTCCAGAATGCTGCAGCACGTGTACTGACAGGAACTAAGAAAAGAGATCATATTACTCCTGTATTGGCCTCTCTGCACTGGCTCCCTGTAAAATCAAGAATAGAGTTTAAAATCCTTCTCCTCACTTACAAAGCTGTTAATGGTCAGGCACCATCATATCTCCAGGAGCTCATACTACCCTATCACCCAACTAGAGCACTACGCTCCCAGAACGCAGGATTACTTGTAGTTCCTGAAGTCTCCAAAAGTAGAATGGGAGCCAGAGCCTTCAGCTATCAAGCTCCTCTTCTGTGGAACCATCTTCCTGTTTTGGTCCGGGAGGCGGACACCCTCTCTACCTTTAAGAGTAGACTTAAGACCTTCCTTTTCGATAGAGCTTATAATTAGAGCTGGTCCAGGACAGGCCCAGGCCTGTCCTGGACCAGCTTAGTTATGCTGCTATAGGCCTAGTCCGGGGGACAATGACACACTGAGCTTCTCTCTCCTCTCCTCTCCTCTCCATCGGTATACATTATGCCTGTATACATGCCCCATCTCTGCATGTCACTGACTTACTTCTTCCCCGGAGTCCTTGTGCTTTCTAGTCCTACAGGCTCCCATGGATCCTGGCCGCGCCCGGGTCCTGGATCGTGGATGCGCCCACTGCTATGGCCCTGCCTGATCGTGGATGCGCCTACTGCTATGGCCCTGCCTGATCGTGGATGCGCCTACTGCTATGGCCCTGCTGGATCGTGGATGCGCCTACTGCTATGGCCCTGCCTGATCGTGGATGCGCCTACTGCTATGACCCTGCCGGATCGTGGATGCGCCTACTGCCATGACCCTGCCTGATCGTGGATGCGCCCACTGCTATGGCCCTGCCTGATCGTGGATGCGCCTACTGCTATGACCCTGCCGGATCGTGGATGCGCCTACTGCCATGACCCTGCCTGACACCCACCACTACTGTCGCTAATATTAGTCACATCTGTTACATACGTTCCACTACTATTATTGTAATGCATTACTACATACTATCCTTACCATTAATCACTACTACTGTTATCACTAGTAATCACATTTCCATGTGCATTTCATTATTATTGCTGTAATACATCTTTATGTACTTTCACTCCTGTCAACCATCGCTTATAATTGAATACATTGTGATCTCGTTGATCTGCTCTGTACATGCGACATCTGTTGCACGTCTGTCCGTCCTGGGAGAGGGATCCCTCCTCTGTGGCTCTCCCTGAGGTTTCTTCCGCATTTTTTTTCCCTGTTAAAAGGGCCTTTTTTTTGGGGCAAGTTTTTCCTCACTCGAATCGAGGGTCGAAGGACAGAGGGTGTCGTCTCTGTACAGATTGTAAAGCCCTCTGAGGCAAACTGTGATTTGTGAATTTGGGCTATACAAATAAAATTTGATTTGATTTGATTTGATTTGATTAAAGTGTACGTGTTAACAAGTTAAAGTGTACGTGTTAACGAGTTGAAGTGTACATGTTAACAAGTTAAAGTGGACGTGTTAACAAGTTAAAGTGGACGTGTTAACGAGTTGAAGTGTACGTGTTAACGAGTTAAAGTGGACGTGTTTACAAGTTAAAGTGGACGTGTTAACGAGTTAAAGTGGACGTGTTAACGAGTTAAAGTGTACGTGTTAACGAGTTAAAGTGGACGTGTTAACGAGTTGAAGTGTACGTGTTAACGAGTTGAAGTGTACGTGTTAACGAGTTAAAGTGGACGTGTTAACGAGTTGAAGTGGACGTGTTAACGAGTTGAAGTGTACGTGTTAACGAGTTAAAGTGGACGTGTTTACGAGTTGAAGTGTACGTGTTAACGAGTTGAAGTGTACGTGTTAACGAGTTAAAGTGGACGTGTTAACGAGTTGAAGTGGACGTGTTAACGAGTTGAAGTGTACGTGTTAACGAGTTAAAGTGGACGTGTTAACGAGTTGAAGTGGACGTGTTAACGAGTTAAAGTGTACGTGTTAACGAGTTAAAGTGGACGTGTTAACGAGTTGAAGTGTACGTGTTAACGAGTTGAAGTGTACGTGTTAACGAGTTAAAGTGGACGTGTTTACGAGTTGAAGTGTACGCGTTAACGAGTTGAAGTGTACGTGTTAACGAGTTAAAGTGTACGTGTTTACGAGTTAAAGTGGACGTGTTAACGAGTTGAAGTGTACGCGTTAACGAGTTGAAGTGTACGTGTTAACGAGTTAAAGTGGACGTGTTTACGAGTTAAAGTGGACGTGTCAACGAGTTGAAGTGTACGTGTTAACGAGTTAAAGTGGACGTATTTACGAGTTAAAGTGGACGTGTCAACAAGTTGAAGTGTACGTGTTAACGAGTTAAAGTGGACGTGTTAAAGAGTTGAAGTGGACGTGTTAACAAGTTAAAGTGTACGTGTTAACAAGTTAAAGTGGACGTGTTAACGAGTTGAAGTGGACGTGTTAACGAGTTGAAGTGGACGTGTTAACAAGTTAACTGTTTCCTTTTGCTGCTGTGACAAACTGAATTTCTCCTACTGGGATCAATAAAGATACATCTTAACTTAACTTAGAACCTCCTTAAGTACCTCTAGAACTGTCTTGAGAACTAATAGAACCTCAGAATGATCTTAAGTACCCCTGAACTGCCTCAAGGTCCCTCAAACATCCTGCTGTAGAACCACCTAAAGGTCCAGAAGAATTTCTTCAAGGATCACTGGGAAACCCTGCAGACCCTCGTCAGTCATGACAGGTCTCTTGATCGCTCTCACTCCAGTTTGACTGTATAAATGACCTGACGGTAAATGTTGGAGTTAATTTAAGATTTTAAGGCTGTTCTGTGGTTCAACGATCTTTTCAGTAAATAAAGTCATTACAGACGTTATTGTTTGATGTTTGATGGTGATCAGGTCGCATGCAGCGCTGTGCAAACAAATCATTATTTATGGTTCCAGTTGAGTCCAGGTGGAACGTGAACAGGATCAGTTGACCACGTCCTCTTTCTGAACAGATTCCAGGTCAGTTCTCTTTTAGGGTAACAGCCTCATATTTCAGCTCTGACTGACAGGCTGTCCTGCTGACCTCTGAACCTCAACAACATGCTGCTGCAGCTGTTCGTCACATCTAACTCTGCTTTATCTTTAAATCAGCTCATCAATGACTAAAGACCATTCTCCTCAGTTTGAAGGACTTAATACGGATTTCTGTAAAAGTATATTCAACCTGAACAGAAAAACTATGAATGATGCCTCTCCAAAATAAAACTTAAATAATGAAACAAAATAAAAAAGAGCCAATCAAACTCTACAATCACTTCAAAACAAATGATCCTCTAAGTTTTCACCACAAACCCTAAAATACCCGAGATGATCCAGGAGAAGAGTCCTCACAGCCAACTGGTCCTGAGACTCAGTTCACCAACCTTGATATAATAAATAAGATCAATACAGCACGTAAAAAAAAAGAAACTGATTAGACACTGACAAGTTTTAATCTCACAGGACAGTCTGGACTTATAAGTGGACATATACATGGACATACTACCAGTCAAAAGTTTGGACACGCCTTCTCATTCAATGTTTTTTCTTTATTTATATTATTTTCTACATTGTAGATCAATACTGAAGACATCCAAACTACATCCGAAGGAACACATATGGAATTATGTAGCAAACAAAAAAGTGTTATACAAAGCAGAATATGATTTATATTTGATATTCTTCAGTAGCCACCTTCTGCTTTGATGACAGCTTTGCTCACTCCTGACATTCTCTCAGTCAGATTCATGAGGTCGTCACCTGGATGGTTTTCCAACAGTCTTGAAGGAGTTCCCAGAGGTGCTGAGCACTTGTTGGCTGCTTTGCCTTCACTCTGCGGTCCAACTCATCCCAAACCGTCTCAGCTGGGTTTAGGTCGGGTGATTGTGGAGGCCAGGTCATCTGACGCAGCACTCCATCACTCTCCTTCTCGGTCAGATAGCAATTACAAAGCCTGGAGGTGTGTTTGGGGTCATTGTCCTGTTGAAAAACAGATGATGGTCCCACTAAGCGCAAAACAGATGTGATGGCATGTGGCTGCAGAATGCTGTGGTAGCCATGCTGGTTCAGTGTGCCTTGAATTTTGAATAAATCACCAACAGTGTCATCAGCAAAGCCCCCCCACACCATCACACCTCCTCCTCCATGCTTCACGGTGGGAACCACACATGCAGAAACCATCCGCTCACCTTTTCTGCGTCCCACAAAGACACAATGGGTAGGACCAAAAATCGAAAATTTGGACTCATCAGACCAAAGTACAGATTTCCACTGTTCTAATGTCCATTCCTTGTGTGTCTTGGCCCAAACACCTCTTCTTCTTCTTGTTCTTCCTCAGTAGTGGCTTCTTTGCAGCAATTCGACCATGAAGGCCTGATTCACACAGTCTCCTCTTAACAGTTGATGTTGAGATGTGTCTGCTACTTGAACTCTGTGAAGCATTTATTTGGGCTCTAATCTGAGGTGCTGTTAATTTGTTGTTTGTGAGTCTGGTAACTCTAATGAATTTATCCTCTGCAGCAGAGGTAAATCTTGGTCTTCCTTTCCTGGGGTGGTCCTCATGAGAGCCAGTTTCATCATGTGTTTGATGGTTTTCGCGACTGAACTTGAGGGTACATTCAAAGTTCTTGATATTTTCTGGATTGACTGACCTTCATGTTTTAAAGTAATGATGGACTGTCGTTTCTCTGTACTTAGCTTAGTGGTTCTTGCCATAATATGGATTAGAACAGTAGTCGAATAGTATTATTCACTGAATTGAACTGTGTACCATGTCAGGAGTGTGCAAAACTGTCATCAAAGCAAAAGGTGGCTACTTTGAAGAAAATAAAATATAAAACATATTCTAACCCTAATTCCATGTGTTCTGTCATAGTTTGGATGTCTTCAGTATTGATCTACAATGTACAAAATAATAACGATAGTCGATTGTGAGTATGCTGCCAGCTATTGTATTTTAAACTATGGGACGCCGGTTCGCATCAGAGCTATACCCGCTGGGACAAACATCCAACAGAGTCTTTGCATGCAGAATTCTGCAGACACATTTTACACGTTCACAGAAACACACCAACAAATGCAGGTAGAGCAGAATTAGGCAGATACTGGGGGTGTCACGATTTCGATTTTTTTATTGAAATCGATTGAAATTACGTCATGGTCTCGAGCATTCTTAGTCAAAGAGAGGATCGACTGTCCACTCCCTCACTCTCGCTCGCCCACTCACACCTTACGCACCTTGTATTTGTCCAACTGTTGGAAATAGTTTGTTAAGACACTTCATTGTTCAGAGACGACTGTGGACATGGCTGTTTATTTTTTGTTTGTTTTCGTTGTGAACTTGAATCATCTTCTGTGCTAAAAATGGCAGCAATGTATGTAAAGCAATGTAAAGAAACCTGCAACACTGGAGAGAAGAAACTAAAAGCCAAAGTGGATCAGAACCTTATCTCGCCCTGAAAACATGATGAGTCAGCAGAACATCTCTACTGTCAGAGATAGGAAGCAGAGACAGATGCTCACCAAGTACAGGCTCAGTGACCACAAACTGACAATCCAAACAGGAAGACACAAACAATCATGGCAACCAAAAGACAACACAACATGTGGTCACTGCTCGACAGGTGAGGCTGAGGCAGAGATGCACTTTCTCCTACAATGTGAAACATTCAACAACACCAGGAACATTTATTTTAACAAATTCAACTCTGTAATCTCAGAGTCCAAAGAGCTGAACCACCTCTCAACATTGAAATACTGCTGGGAGAAGGAGACAGGGCATACCTGCTACACACACACACACACACACACACACACACACACATACACTGTATATACTGTATATATAATTAATGTAAATCAATCTTGGTGTTGTGTTTGTGTTGTTATTTGTTATGTTCTATCCGAATGTTTGGACAAGTTGTGTTTTGATGCTTTGGCAACATTTTTGTTAAACTTTCATGCTAATAAAGCTCCTTTGAATTGAATTTGAATTTGAATTTGAGAGAGACAGACAGAGAAACAGACAGACAGAGAGACAGAGAAACAGACAGACAGAGAGACAGAGAAACAGACAGAGACACACAGACACACAGAGAAACAGGCAGAGACAGAGAGATGGACAGACAGACAGACAGACAGACAGACAGACAGTCTTGTGGTCTCTGATAGTGAGAAGGGTAAGGGAAACTAAAAACAGCTCTGACACCACAGTCAGGTTACAGTCTGATGTGGTCACACACTCTCCATGTTGACCTCTAGATTACAGACCTGTTACACAACCTCCACCTGTCAAAGTGACGGAGAAACACAGCTGAGTGTGTGTTTGTGTGTGTGTGTGCGTCATACTGTAACCTGACCCCCCCCAACACAAACACACACATTAGATCAACAACTCCTCTTCAAAATAAAAGACATTAAATTACACCTTCATATTTTGTGTTTGAATCATTTTTCTGTCTTTTTCTGGATTTTTATTAATATTTTATATTAAAACAGGAAAGCTACATTATTCACTCCTCCTTCAGTCTGTGTCAAATTATCAATCAACACACCGCAAACTACCTGAAGACCAAAGAACGAGAAGTCCTGACTGTCATGGACTGTCCTCCACAGTCACCTTACCTCAGCCCCATTGGACATGTACAGTATGGGGTCACCTGAAGACTGAGAAAGACAAACACTCTGTGAAAACACAAGTGAGATATTCTGGCCTTCAGTGTAACATGGAGAGAATCTGTGTCTGAACCTGTAGGATCACTGCTGTTCTGGTCTGCTATTATTCACTCACACCGTTTCTATCACAGGTCGAAGCAGATGCACAACATCTGAAGCTGCACCTGAACAATACGGAGCTGCTCTTCCTCCACGTCCACAATCTCTCATCAACACTGAGAACTGAGATCGGATTGGACTTTAACCCTCAGACTCCACCGGGCCGTCTACACTGCGTTATGTGCGACATTCTACACAATGCTCATGTTTCCACCGGCTGCACAACGTCTCATTTCAGCAGCATCCCAGAAGCGTCTGAGATATGGCGAGTCTGTTTTTGATGGAAGCGAACAGCAGCCACGTCAATCTACGTGGAGCAGATCGAGCTAGGCAGGTAGGCAGACAGTGGAACGGTGTAGTGCCCAGTGGGACATGACCCGGTAACAGAGACTGAAACCCACCTGTTCGGACTGAAACCCACCTGTTCGGACTGAAACCCACCTGTCCGATGTACCTGCTGGATTCTTTCAGTTCTTGTGCTGTATTGTCACAGTTCTACGTGGTTTTGGATGAAAGTGTCACGTAAATAAATGTGATGTAATCTATAGCTCCACCCACTGTCCACCTGGATGATAGGTACGTACCGAGCTGGCTCAGGTCCAGGGGGGTCCAGTGGAGTCCGACAGGACAGGATGGAGACAACGTACGAATACTGACTCGGCCATGAGTGTCCAAACCCCACAGAGCGTCGCGACAGGCAGACAGGTGAGTCAGCTCCACCTGAGCACACAGGTAGAACACAAAGGAACATCAGCAGAACAAAGAGGGAGACCTTCAGACTGAAGGCCAACCAGAGACAGGTGTGTTTACCTCAGGTGGTAGAGGGACAGAGGAGGGGCGAAGCTCTCCATCCTGGTCCCAAACACAGAACAGATCCTTCCTGCTCTGAGCCAACCACAGGAACGTGCCTGAGACACAGATGAGACACAGGTAGGGTTTGGGTTAGGTGATCAGGTGAGAGATACAGGTAGATTGATGATCAGGTGAGACACACAGGTAGACTGATGATCAGGTGAGAGACACAGGTAGACTGATGATCAGGTGAGAGACACAGGTAGACCGATGATCAGGTGAGAGACACAGGTAAACTGATGATCAGGTGAGAGACACAGGTAGACTGATGATCAGGTGAGAGACACAGGTAGACCGATGATCAGGTGAGAGACACAGGTAAACCGATGATCAGGTGAGAGACACAGGTAGACTGTGAGTGTTGGAGTGTGTAGAGAACAGGTGTGTTACCTTCTCTGTGAGGCACAGCTGAAGACGTGATGAAGGTCCACCTGGTGGCGGAGACGGTTCCTCTGGGAACAACATTCTGCCAGAAAGTTCCTGAAAAACAAAACCAGAAAACTGATGGCTGAAATACACTGTACAGTACTGTAGTACACTCTACAGTACTGTACATTATACTACTGTTCTGCAGTATATTGGACTATACTGTACAGTACTGCAGTATTCTGGACTCCACTGACCCACGAGGCTGCCGCGAGCCAGGTGCAGCTGGTTCCGTCCTGAGGCAACCCAGACTCCACTGCCGTTGGCGCTGACCAGGCTCGGCTGGCACTGAGAGTACTGCGACAGGAAGGCCACCACCCGCTCCACCGGCGCCCTTGTCACCGTGGCAACACTCTGAGTGGCCTGCAGCAGAGTCTGAAACAGACTTCCCTGATCGAAGACCACGTAGTCTGAAATACTGATCTGATAGAGAGACACAGGTCAGAGACAGACAGGTCAGAGACAGACAGGTCAGAGAAAGGCAGGTCAGAGACAGACAGACAGCACAGAGACAGGCAGACAGGTCGGAGACAAACAGACAGGTTTTCTTTATCTACCTGCCACCAGTGGTCATCGTCTCCTTGCGGTCTGGACGAACTGATACCGGTTCTGAACCACAGGCTGCCGCTAGCGTCCAGTGCCCAGGCCGTACCACCGTCTCCCAGGGCAACACACATCAACTCCAGACCCTGAGCCTCACTGTAGTCAGAAACAGTATTGATCAATGATCAATAAATCCTCAGCCGTCAGATGGATCATCTGTCCTCTGTCAGTTTAATATAGCTAAAAGTCCCACTGGAATATGCTAACAATGGTAACATCCTTTGAGTGTGAACTATCAATACTCGCTGCAGTATACAGTAGTATTACATTAGTAGACAGTACCTGACAGTGTCGTACTTCCAACCCTCTCCCTCGCTGCAGTATTACAGCAGTATTACAGTAGTATTATAGCAGTATTACAGTAATATTACATTGTGGATGTTAAAGCAACACTACATAGTTTTTCGACCTTAAAATAATGTAATAATGACGTCTCTGCAGCCTGAGGGGGGTCGCGCCGGCAGCAACCGCACTGTGTAACTTCTCAGAGCGGGTCGGAACCTATCTGACGTAAAGGCGTCTAGTGCGACCGGTTTTACGGCACGTCAAACATTTATTCATCGGTGGATTTAGCCAGCAGCTACTTGGATTTTTCGTAAACCAACGCCATGGCTGTGCCAGCGAATAAAGCAAAGAAGGTATTGTCTGAGGAGGCGAAGAAAAGAAAAACAGAAAGTGACACGAATGAATATTGGACCAGCTTACACTCAGTGGCACAAGCTGAGTAAGAACTGGGTTTCAAGACTGATGGCGACCTAGCCTTGATGCTACTGGATTTGTAACTCAATAATTACATATATACATATTAATTATCTTACCGACTTTTACTTTGAGTTGATTTGTTGTTATGTGGTGTTCATTGGGGCTCTATTTGTCCACAGTTTACAACCGTAATAAAGCCGGGAGATAAGCTAATGCTGTCCGTTTCGATGGCTTGCACGTTTTCATGTAGTGACTGTAAACGATGAGTAACTTACTAAAACACTATGAACGTCTTGCCATGAAAATTTGCAGATTCCTTAGTTCATGCAGATAATCAACGTAATTGTTGAACAGTGTGGTCGGGAGGTAACGTTAGGCTATTGTTATTATCGGTAACGTTAGCATGCTACTTACTGTTGTCGTACCGAGTTGGTTGTAGTTATTACACCAAACGCAACATCAACTTGCGATTGTATTTAGTAACATAGCTATATTTTCAGACGTTACTAAACACATTCACGCCCAAGCGTTGTGTTTTGGAAGTAACTTAGTCGGCGCAATCACTACAACCAACTCGGTATGAGAATAATTCTAGCATGCTAATGTGCTGTGTAGCCTATATGCTAACAAACTACCAACTGCTATCTCTGAATCTCTGAAGCTTGTTGTGTATTCATTTTCCCCAGGGTGGCTCATACAGCGACAGTATTTACGACACTGGTAACAGATAATTGCGCTTCTAAACCAGCTGGGGGTAGTAATGAGTCCAAACTACCTTGTGTTGCTTCAAGATGGAGCCGCGTGAGTGGCAGCCTGTTGCAGAAGCTCTCGCTCACTTCTGAGCTTTTTCCTCTTTATATTTCTTTTTGTACTTTTTAACTATTTTTAAAGGATAACTACCGTTTTTTACAACCTGGACCTTATTTCTGGCAAAATATATGGTCATGTACTCACCCAGATAACTTTGGTGTCATTCGGCGTCGTTCGGACGAAATTAGATCCAGTGTAGCGGCGATATATCCATATAATGGGAGAGACGGGGCAGCGACACACAGCCTCTATATAACGCATTATCTGCCACGAAACTAGTTAATTTCATCAATATTTTGTTATGAAATGCTAGCGCTATTAGCCTCTGAGTCCGGGCTCGTCTATTGTCAACATCCGGGGTCTGTAGGCTGATCTACTACCTCTGACCTGGAAGATGTCGTCTCTGAGCTGCGCGCGCACCCGCGACAGCGCGGCTTGTTTACCTGTAGCTGCTACTGCTAGTTTGACCCCGGATGTTGATAACGGACGAGCCCGGACTCAGAGGGGAATAGCGCTAGCATTTCATAACAAAATATTGATGAAATTAACTAGTTTCGTGGCAGATAATGCGTTATATAGAGGCTGTGTGTCGCTGCCCCGTCTCTCCCATTATATGGATATATCGCCGCTACACTGGATCTAATTTCGTCCGAACGACGCCGAATGACACCAAAGTTATCTGGGTGAGTAAATGATCATATATTTTGCCAGAAATAAGGTCCAGGTTGTAAAAAATGGTAGTTATCCTTTAATTGCTTCCCTTTGGAGCTCTCTCTCCGGCCTTAAGGAGAAAAAGAGGGCCTTTAGGTCAGGCAACAAGGAGGAGCTGAAGGCTGTGCAGAAGGAGCTGAGGAAGAAGATCAGAGAGGGGAAGAACAGCTACAGGAGGAGGATGGAGGTCCAGCTGCAGCAGAGAAATGTCAGTGGAGTCTGGAAAAGCCTTAAAACCATCTCAGGGCTGAGGAAACCAGACTCTCAGGCTGCGGGGGATCAGACGTGGGTGAACGACCTGAACCTATTCTTCAATAGATTTGACCAGACACCCACGCCTCCACTGGGGACAAGCTGGAGCTCGCAAGGGTGGACCAACACCTCACGTTCTGGATTCTCAATTACCTCACCAACCGGCCTGCAGTACAGGGGCCCCACAGGGAACAGTCCTGGCCCCTTTCCTGTTCACCCTGTACACTGCAGACTTCTCCTACCTATAACCCCACAGCCATCTACAAAAATTCTCTGACGACTCTGCTATCGTCGGCCTCATCAGGGACGGTGACGACAGAGCCTACAGAGAACTTATTAAGGACTTTGTGGACTGGTGCCAGCGGAACCACCTCCAGCTCAATGCCAGGAAGACCAAAGAGCTGGTGGCGGATTTCCGCAGGCGCAAACAACCCTGCACACAGGTGAACATCCTGGGAATGGACATTGAGATGGTGATGTCTTACAAGTACCTGGGAGTTCACCTGAACAATACACTGGACTGGACTGATCACACTGCAGCAACCAGGAAGGTCAGAGCAGACTCCATCTGCTGAGGAAGCTCAGGTCCTGTGGAGTGCAGGGGGCACTCCTGACTTCTTTCTATGACTCTGTGATGGCATCCGCCATTTTCTATGGAGTAGTCTGCTGGAGCAGCAGCATCTCAGCAGCAGGCAGGAGGAGACTTGATAAACTTATCAAGAAGGCCAGCTCCATCCTGGGATGCCCTCTTGACCCAGTGCAGGTAGTGGGAGAGAGCAGGATGATGGACAAGCTGTCATCGCTGCTGGTGAAGGAGTCCCGCCCTCTGCAGGTCACTTTCACAGCACTGGGCAGCTCCTTCAGCAACAGACTGATACACCCCAAGTGTGTGAAGGAGAGGTACTGCAGGTCCGTCCTTCCTTCCTGCTGCTGTCAGACTCTACAATCAGCACTTCTTCCAATAGACCTCACTCTGCACTGTCAATTTTCCTAATATCCATATTTATTATTCATATTGTAAATAATAATAATTTTGTACAATATCATGTTTATATGTATATACAAGTCTATTCTATTTCTTACCTTTTCAATTTATATCGTTAATTTTTGGCTATTGTTTTTTATAAATATTCTGTCCTTTGGCTGCTGTGGCAAACAAATTTCCCCGTTGGTGGACAATAAAGGAATACTGATTCTGATTCTGATTCTGATCAGTAGCAGTACCTGACGGTGTCGTACTTCCAGCCCTCTCCCTCGCTGCAGTAGCTGTTCAGTCCCTCTCGGTAGAATAAAGCTTTGTGTTCGCTCAGGGCCCAGACCACGCCTCCTCTCACACACACCTGGCTGAACACACAGGGAGAGTCCACCTTCACTGAGCGAGCACAGGGCCGGTCCACACTCAGACCTGATAGACACACAGAGATGACACAAGTTAGTACAGAAACAGCAAACAGGAAGTCCTTTACCCCCTCCACCTACTATACAGTATGTATAGTCCAGTGTGCTCTGGTCTGCCCCAGGGCCTGATGGGATATAGGGTTTGGTCAATTTAATAATTAGTTTGATATGAGGTATAACACCAGACCCATAATACGATTTTCATTGCTAGTTGTCGCACAAGACTCTGATGTGCCCAAGAGGAACATAAAGAGAGCCATGAATGACAGCAACACCACAGTTCATCAGGTCAACTGTGATATGTTGTGTTTTCATTTCTCAACGGAACCTGTCTTCTTCTAAAGTTTAACATGAAAATAATAAATAAGATCAGACTTCAGCTGAGTGAAACTGGGGAAAACAGTTCAAGTCGTCCATGTATCCAGAATGATAATCTGTGGAATTCAGATAAATATTTCTTTTCATGATATCATTTATTTAAGATAACAAAGATTGGAACATGGCGGAGAGTATAGACGTTTAGTTAACGAGCTCTCCCATGGCGGTTAAAAAATCCACAAATAAATGTAACTCGATAGACGAAAGCAAGGCATGAGTGGAGGAAGCACACGAAGAAGCCGAAGAAACATTGAAAAGCCAAACAAAGCTGAAAAACAACTCGTAATGGAAGAAACCTCCAAGCGTGTTGCTAGCGCTGCTAGAGCTACCGAACACGAGGAAGGTGCAGCGGAGAAAACTGACGGTCAAGACCAGGCAGAGACGCTCCGGGCTGGACTCGCCACAATCAGTAAGGACATAAAAGAGCTTAAACAAGAGTTACGACAAGAGCTAACTACACTTAAAGTCGAACTGAAACAAGATGTGAAGGAAGAAATTCGTAGCACTCCAACAGGAAATTGACCGCAAGCTAAACGAGACCAGCAGCGAACTACAGGCACAAAAGACTGAAATCACCGAGGCCCAGACGCACATAGCGGAGCTGGGGTTACACCCCGCTGTTCCGAAAATAGACTTCCATTGATCGTAATGGCGTGGTTTCCCATTTTTTCTAAAGACCCCGTTATTCCAAAAAGGCTATTGTGGAACCCCTGACCCTAACCATATTGGGAAGTAATTGGAAGTTGAAAGTTGGATTCGGAACGGCCGTATGTCAGAGTGGGGTGTGTCGGAATGGAGGGGTTTCGCAATGGAGGTGTTTCGGAACGTCAAGCTGTTCCCCGGAGGAGCTGGAAGGCGGACGCGAAGGATGTTCTGGCGGAGATGTGGGAGCAGACAGACCGGTTGAGAGAGAAAGTGACAGATCTAGAAGGGAGGTCAAGGAGAAACAATACTCGAGTTTTCGGCATGCCGGAGGACATGGAAGGGAGCTCCGCTGCCAAATACCTGGACCAATTGCTAAACACCGAACTCTAGCTACCTGAAAGGACTAATCTTCAGATTCAAAGAGCGCACAGAGCTCTCACCCCAAAACCGGGACCGGGTGCCGCTCCCAGGTCAATCGTGGCCAACTTCTTACAGATTGAGATAAAAGAAACGGTTTTGAAGGAGGCTTGGCAGAGGAAGATACAGGTGGGCGGAAAACAAGTTTTCTTCGATCACGATTACCCCACTGAAATCGTCCAGAAACGGAAGACATGTGGGCATCTAGAGAGTGTTAAAGGAAAAGGGAATCCGTTTCCAGACACTGCTCACAAAAATCCGGATTCACTGGAACAACGGTGTGAAGACATATGGGAGCGCCAGAGAAGCCGCACGAGACATGGAGGAAAGAGGCTACACCGTGGATATGCCAGGCGAGGACACCGAACCTGCGGCGGGCGGGAGGGTGCGAGGAGGACCGGAGGGGCAGCGAGTGATGGGCAAAGATGGAGCCGGGATACAGCGCTCCGAGTGAGACAAAAACTACAAGTTTTTCACTTCAGTGAAGTTAGTTTTAAGTTGGATATTCGACAGACATTCGCAAGCCACTCACACATTTCAAGTGCACCCGTATTGCAGACTGTGTTTAAAGCTATTGAGAAGCTATTGAGCTAAAATGCTGATATTGACATATAGTCTAAAAATTAAAAAAAATTATGAACATAAAAAAATGTAAAAACAAGAGGCGTATCTCATGCAGCCAGTGTAGTAACATGATCCCAACATGATTTTGAGTCAATTGATCACATGACCTGGAAGCTATTGAGCTAAAATGCTGATATTTACATATAAAAATTAATAAAAAATATTTACAGATGTAAAATGTAAAAACAAGAGGTGTATCTCATGCAGCCAGTGTATTTCTATGATCCCACACTGATTTTGAGTCAATTGATCACATGACCTGGAAGCTATTGAGCTAAAATGCTGATATTTACATATAAAAATTAATAAAAAATATTTACAGATGTAAAATGTAAAAACAAGAGGTGTATCTCATGCAGCCAGTGTAGTACTATGATCCCACACTGATTTTGAGTCAATTGATCACATGACCTGGAAGCTATTGAGCTAAAATGCTGATATTTACATATAAAAATTAATAAAAAATATTTACAGATGTAAAATGTAAAAACAAGAGGTGTATCTCATGCAGCCAGTGTATTTCTATGATCCCACACTGATTTTGAGTCAATTGATCACATGACCTGGAAGCTATTGAGCTAAAATGCTGATATTTACATATAAAAATTAATAAAAAATATTTACAGATGTAAAATGTAAAAACAAGAGGTGTATCTCATGCATCCAGTAATGTTACATGATCCCAATATGAACCCCGTGAGCCGGGTTCAGTTCTAGGTCTAGGAAGGACTTTCTTAGAGATGAGGACTTCCCCTTCGCCCACCAACGGGGATATGAGGAGGTGATACAAACAATAATTAGTATTTACAAGGACACCAAAATTAGCATAATAACAGCACTGTACCAAAAATTGACAATAGACAAGAATACAACTAATTGTATAAAAGAAAAGTGGGAGTCAGTGTTCAATATAAAAATTTCGGACAATGATTGGCTAAATATGTGGAAAATACATCATTCATCCACCAATTTGCGGATATGGAGGAAGTTCTCTTGGAAAAATTTGATCAGATTCTTTATCACGCCCAAGGTCAAGAGTAAATATCTGAATGAGAATCTATCATGCTGGAGAGAATGTGGAGCATTAAGCTCAGACCATGCACATGTATTTTGGAAATGTGATAAGGTGCAACTGTTTTGGAAAATGGTACATAAAACTCTGCAAGAGGTGTTGAGATATGAGATCCCTATGTGCTGTAAGGTACTCTACTTGTGTAATCTCACAGAGGAAAATGTACATGCAGGGGATAGGTACCTGGTAATAATACTGTTAATAGCTGGGAAAAAAGCTATCACAAGGAAATGGGGTAGAGTGGAACCTCCGACTCGGGAACAATGGATGGGGATAATAGAGGAAATATATGCAATGGAAAAATTGACACATCGCTTAAGATTGCAAGAAACACAGCAGGAGGACAAATGGCTGAAATGGACATTTTTTAGGACCTTGAACAGCGACAAATACTATTGAAAGAACATTAGTCACAGAGGACGAAATTGAGAGAATTGACGAATGAACAAGAAGGAATGCAACTCCCAACAGGACTTTATATTGCTTTTGTCTTTTTGTTTTCTAGTGTGGCTTTGTTTGGTTCTTGTATTGTATGTGGTGTGTATGTGTGTCGGTGGATGCACATATAAGATGTGAAAAATCAATAAAAACTGTGGAAAAGTGGGAAAAAAAAGATAACAAAGATTGTTTTTGAGCAAAAATGAACAAACATAATACATTATTTTGTATTTTATTCCTCAGCAGTAAATCACACTTTTGACATATTGTCACATTGCACCACAAACTTTGATCTTAATGCCTACAGTAAGACACACGACTGTCCCAACATGTACAAGAGGGTGGACACGTGTTGATGTTGAGTTTTAAAAGCAGCAAATCTCCTTGTTTAAAATCGGATTCCATGTGGGCCTGCTGATAATGTTTCACATTAAAAGCCTTGTTAAGAAATGAAGGGTTTCTGTCTGCTGAAACGTAGAGGGCTTTTAGTTTGAAAGGGATAGAGTTTGTAATAACAGTGTAATGCAGAAACCTTAACAGGGCCAACAGGTGCAGGGGATCAAAATAAGGCTTCATATACCAGAATACAAAATCAGTGTGTTACACCTGACAAAGTCGGTTGGCTCAAAATCAAACGGGTTGAAGCTTGGACACTGGACCGGATGGGCAAAAGAGGAAACCTACCAACACTAATACCTGTCTACAGGTAGAGGTCTCCGTTGGGCCAGGTGCAGTAGTGTTTGGGTGAGTGATATCTTAGAATTTGGCACGTCTCCTCAACAAGTTAGTGTAAAACCTGCAGACTCATGTTATCCCAGTATGATTTAAGTGTTCCACAAAGCTTCTAGTGTGTTTCATACTAACTTGTGGAGTCCATGCAGTTTGAGTGCATGCTGTCACTAAAGCAGAAGGAGGAAGTACTGAGATATTCTGACATTCATGGTCATTTTTCCAAGATTCACTCAAACTGTTAAACTGATGTTTTCATTTGTAATGAAAAAATATTTTTAAATGCAAAATAGAATATATATATGACAGATAAACAGGTACTTACCTGTCTGCAGGTAGAGGTCTCCGTTGGTCCTGATGATCCAGGCGGAATCGTCACTCAGAGCAACAAATCCTGTTTGCTCCACAGCTTTGTACCAATGACGTTTGCCTTTAACTGACACTTTCGCACAAGCAAATGCTGTCATGCTCTTCTGCTCCACCTTCCACAGCAGATTACCTGAAGGGGTTTGCATCAGTTAGCATCCAACTAATGCTACATGCTACAATGCTACAATAAATGGGACTAAAGCTGCCAGTTTGACATTATTAACAGCAGGGTTGTTGTTTACAACAAATGAACAGAGGATCTGTCAGGTGTGATGTCAGTAACTCACCTGAAGGTGATAATGCCATCTGGTGGACATTGTCTTCGAAGCGCTGCCAGGTCAGTCCAGTTTCAGGAAGTGTGCTGCAGAACAGTCCTCCTTTAAAGTCCAGACACCAGACATACCTGAAACACACGTCACCTGTCAGATACCTGTCAGCCACCTGTCACCTGACCACAGTCCTTTAATGTCCAAACAACACACCTGAAACCCACAGGTCATACTTTAGTCACCTGAGAGTCAGCTGACCACCCACCTGTCAGTCACCTGCAGGCTCAGTATTCCACATCCTGGTCCTGAATATCCCATCCAGCTTTCTGCCAACTAGACAGAGATAAGATAAAAAAAATGATTTATATAGCACCTGCTGACAGACTCACCTGATCAGGTTTGTGTGTGTGTCTCACCTGCTCAGGTTTGAGTGTGTCTCTGTCCTGAGTATCCTGGTCTCTGCCTGTTGTCTTCTCTGTCTGACTGGATGGACAGTTGAGGACGTCAGCAGTCACAGTGTGACCGTAGATGTCTCCCTCTTCATCACTGGACATACTGGGTTTTCTGTCCAGACTAGACAAAGTGGAGTAAAACATCTGGTCTGTCAGACCAGCAGGAGGCACCAGGTCATCACTCTGTACACAAATACAGAAAAGCATTAGATTTAATCACATTCATTTGGCCGCTGCTTTAGTTAAAAACAAGGTATGTGAATCATATTCAAACACAATGAGATGAAGAGTCGTCAAAAAGTGGAAGTTCAGACCACACAAATAAACACAGGCACTTGTTCGAAGAGATACATTACAGTCTTTTATTTTTCAGAAATGAAAAACAAAAGTAATTGTGTCTTGGCATCTTTCTTGTGTAATGTGAGGAGACAGCTCAGTGGTGCAGTGGTTAGCACTGTTGCCTCACAGCAAGAAGGTCCTATTTCATTTGTGGGTTAGGTTTTCTCTGGGTGCTCTGGTTTCCCCCACCATCAAAACATGCATACCAATTTAATTCTCCAGTTTGATTGTAGAGCTGTAGGAACTAGTTGTTGAGGTGTAGGGACTAGTTGTAGAAGTCTGGGGACTAATTGTAGATGTCTAAAGGACTAGTTGTAGAGGTCTTGGGACAAGTTGTAAAGGTGTAGGGACTAGCTGTAGAGGTCTGAGGACTAGTTGTAGAGGTGTAGGTACTAGATGTAGAAGTCTGGAGATGAGTTGGAAAGGTCTGAGGAATAGTTGTAGAGGTCTTGGGACAAGTTATAAAGGTGTAGGGACTAGCTGTAGAGGTGTAGGGACCAGTTGTAGTGGTGTAGGGACCAGTTATAGAGGTCTGGGGACTAGTTGTAGAGGTCTGAGGACTAGTTGTGGAAGTGAAGGGACTGGTTGTAGAAGTATAGGGACTAGTTGTAGAGGTCTGGGAACTAATTGTAGAGGTGTAGGGACTAGTTGTACAGGTGTAGAGACTAGTTGTAGAAGTCTGGGGACTAGTTGGAGAGGTCTGAGGAATAGATGTAGAGGTCTAAGGAATTGTTGTAGAGGTCTTGGGACAAGTTATAAAAGGTGTAGGGACTAGCTGTAGAGGTGTAGGGACTAGTTGTAGAAGTCTGGGGACTAATTGTAGATGTCTAAAGGACTAGTTGTAGAGGTCTTGGGACAAGTTGTAAAGGTGTAGGGACTAGCTGTAGAGGTCTGAGGACTAGTTGTAGAGGTGTAGGTACTAGATGTAGAAGTCTGGAGATGAGTTGGAAAGGTCTGAGGAATAGTTGTAGAGGTCTTGGGACAAGTTATAAAGGTGTAGGGACTAGCTGTAGAGGTGTAGGGACCAGTTGTAGTGGTGTAGGGACCAGTTATAGAGGTCTGGGGACTAGTTGTAGAGGTCTGAGGACTAGTTGTGGAAGTGAAGGGACTGGTTGTAGAAGTATAGGGACTAGTTGTAGAGGTCTGGGAACTAATTGTAGAGGTGTAGGGACTAGTTGTACAGGTGTAGAGACTAGTTGTAGAAGTCTGGGGACTAGTTGGAGAGGTCTGAGGAATAGATGTAGAGGTCTAAGGAATTGTTGTAGAGGTCTTGGGACAAGTTATAAAAGGTGTAGGGACTAGCTGTAGAGGTGTGGGGACTAGGTGTTAGAGGTGTAGGGACTAGTTGTAGAGATCTGAGGACTAGTTTTAGAGGTCGGGGAACTTGTTGAAGAAGTATAGGGACTGGTTGTAGAGGTCGGGGAACTTGTTGTCAGCGCCACCCCTCCCTACACGCAGAACATGCGCTGTTTGATTGTAGGGCCCCACAATCCATGGGGGGCCCCATTTTGCGCAAGGGGACACATTCTCTGCAAATGCCCAAAGGATGTGCATCGCTGCTCTGAGGCGCGCGTAGAGCACCAAGTCAGCCCGAGGCAGGAGAGAAAAAAAAAGAGACGAGTAATCTGACACCGCAGGCGTTGCTGCAATGAATGACAGCACGCAGCATCTGACCAATCAGCAGTCAGATGCGCCGACAGGCAGTTGGATGCAGGTGGAGAGATGGCCTCCAAACAGCAATATGAATCGGGAGCAAACAAAAGAAAGAAAAAGTCAAAACAAGAGGAGGCTCATGCTTCACTTGAAGGTGGGTATGTTGTCGAAATAAAAAAAGAAAAACGTTGTGGCATAAACACCCCAGCTGCTAGCGTGCTAATCGTGAGACAGAAGAGAGGATAATTCTGTCTAGACTGGAGATTAAATTTTCCAGCGGCTCTTATTATCATTTATTGAATGTCTTGTTAACTGCATATAAATTCACCTCTGTTGAAAAAGGAGAGGTTAATTGACCAGTTGTTGGTCGTATGTTGGCTCAGGTTTATAGCCTATCAATCTATGCTATCAATAGAAGTTTTGGGCTATTTTTATGGAGGTAAAATGTCGCCATCTCTTGGTGAATTTAATTCATAACAGTCATATAAGATTAGATAAGATAAATTAAGATAATCCTTTATTTGACCCACAATGGAGAAATTTAAAGCGTTGCAGCAGCAAACAGCAGTGTAGAGGTCTGGGAACTAGTTGTAGGGGTCTCCTGATGTTGCAGGAGAGGAATCTAAGCTACTGGTGCCAGCTTTAGTGAGAGGAAAATCACTAGCAGTGTTATCATGCTGATCAACAGGTCTCTGCACAGGGACTGATTTTTGAGGTCTAGGGACTAGTTATAGAGGTCTAAAGACTAGTTGTAGAGGTCTGAAGACCGTTGTAGAGTTGTAGGGACTAGTTGTAGAAGTCTGGAGATTAGTTGTAGAGGTCTGAGGATTAGTTGTAGAGGTGTAGAGACTAGTTGTATAAGTCTGGGGACTAATTGTAGATGTCTAAAGGACTTGCTGTAGAGGTGTAGGGACTAGTAGTGGAGGTGTAGGGACTAGTTGTAGAAGTCTGGAGACTAGTTGTAGAGGTCTGAGGAATAGTTGTAGAGGTCTGAGGATTAGTTGTAGAGGTGTAGAGACTAGTTGTAGAAGTCTGGGGACTAATTGTAGATGTTTAAAGGACTTGCTGTAGAGGTGTAGGGACTAGTAGTGGAGGTGTAGGGACTAGTTGTAGAAGTCTGGAGACTAGTTGTAGAGGTCTGAGGAATAGTTGTAGAGGTCTGAGGATTAGTTGTAGAGGTGTAGAGACTAGTTGTAGAAGTCTGGGGACTAATTGTAGATGTCTAAAGGACTTGCTGTAGAGGTTTGAGGACTAGTTGTAGAAGTGTAGGGACTAGTTGTAGACGTCTGGAGACTAGTTGGAGAGGTCTGAGGAATAGTTAGAGAGGTCTTGGGACAAGTTATAAAGGTGCAGGGACTAGTTGTAGAGGTGAGGGGACCAGTTGTAGAGGTCTGATGACTAGCAGTAGAGGTTTAGGAACCAGTTGGAGAGGTCTGGTGACTAGCTGTAGAGGTTTAGAGACCAGTTGTAGAGGTCTGGGGACTAGGTGTAGAGGTCTGAGGACTAGTTGTAGAGGTCTGGGGACAGGTTGTAGAGGTGTAGGGACTAGTTGTAGAGGTCCGGGAACTAGTCATAGAGGTGTAGGGACTAGTTGTAGAGGTCTGGGGACTAGTTGTACAAGTGTAGGGACTAGTTGTAGAGGTCTGGGGACTAGTTGTACAAGTGTAGGGACTAGTTGTAGAGGTATGGGAACTAGTTGTAGGGGTCTCCTGATGTTGCAGGAGAGAATCTAAGCTACTGGTGACAGTTTTGGTGAGAGTTAAATCACTAGCACAGTGTTATCATGCTGATTGACAGGTCTCTGCACAGGAATCCAAAGGAACATAAGCTCAATCTGGTTCAGGTTGGACCACCTGGTTGGAGGAATTTAGGCAGGTAGCCTGCTAACTATAAAATGTTTTGACAATGGAATAGGAATAGCTGGTGGTTGACTTAAGACCATTCAGGACCAGAGGTGCAAAGACCAGACCTGTACAGGAGTACTCAGACCAGATGCCAGAGTGTCCCTGCTACTGCAAGGACAGTTTTAAATACAAACTAATTAAATTTAATTTTAATGTCAGGGTTCGTCTCCCCACATGAAAACCCAGTTTCCTCCAGCATTATTATGCAGGGGCACCGTTGCTGCATCCTGGGTTAAACAGTGCCCAAGATGACTGTGATTGGTTCAAAAACATGCGAACAAGCCAAAGCATTTTTCATAGAATGAGAGCTGGTGCAGCCAGACCTTTCTCCAGTGCCGACACAGTGCTGTAAAGAGGTCTGACTGTGTTGTCGAGTGTGTCCTCACAAAGATAGTAAACTTGTCTTTCAGTGTGACTTCACTTAGTACTAACTGTTACTGTCCTGACTTACACATTAAATGTTTATGTTAATGGATGTATAAGCTCAAGCAACACCCACCTCTTCCTCCTCTTCTTCCTCTGGTCCAATCAGAGGGCTCAGAAACTCGTCCTCCTGCTCCTCCATTGGTTGCTGCTCCTGTCCATCATCCTCAGTTTTATGCATGTAGGAGAAGGTGCACTCCAGCAGCAGATCCACATCCGGGGTCGGGGGGACGACCTCTGTCTCTGCACCTGGTTTCAGTTGGTTCTCCAGACCCTGGAAGATCAGGGATCCTGGAGGGAGTAGGGAGCTGAGAAAACAAAAACAAGTAAAAGACAAACAGTCAGTGGAAGCAGGAAACAAGGATGAGACATAATGATAACTTTTCTGTCAGCTGGTCTTCAGTTACTAACCCAGACTGGTTGGAGAAAGACGCCACCTTCTCTCCATCCTTTACTTCTCTGTTTGACCACCCAGACTGTGCCTCCTGTGAGTCCTGGTCCTGTTCAGGGGAGTCCTGGTTTTGGAGGTCCAGACCAATGAGGGAGGCTCGGTCACTCAGAGGAGTTCCACTTCCTCCGTCACTACAGCTGCCATCCTGGACTACAAACATGGAATCTGAGCAGCTGCTCTCAGATTGACGGTTCCCACTGCTGCTGTCTGAGGACGGAAAGAATAAAGAAACATTCCTGTCTTAACATGTCTCAGTCTGTGTTTCAGCCTGTCTGTCCGTCAGCCCGTCTGTCTGTCTGTCAGCCTGTCTAGTTGTCTGTCTCTCAGCCTAAATGTGTCCTTGCCTTGACGTCTCCTTTTCTTCTTCTTCACTCTGATGGCTTTCACCACCAGCTCCTGCTGCATCTCACCCTGACCAAGGGGGGCGCTGTAGCGTCTCGAGCTCAGCTCGCATGAAGTGGTTACTGGGGCGTTTCCATGGAGACTGTCCCAGGAAGTGACAGAGCTGCTGCGGCTACGAGAGCTGCTGGTGAATAAACCAGACCGCTGCTCCATCACCTGGACAGAGTGTATCAGATCACATGACACACGAACAGATCACATGACACACTAACAGATCACATGACACAATAACAGGTAAGTTAACCAGTCCAGAACTGAGTGTGTCAACCAGTTAAACTAGTCAGTCACCTCCAGCTGCTCCTCTGCCTCCTCCACTTCCTCCAGTCCTTCCTCCTCATCTTCTTTTGCTCCCTCCTCACTGTGTCTCTCCCATCCTCCTCCCCCCTCTTCCCTCCCCCCACCCTCTACGATGATAGCCATGGTTCTGATTGGCTGAGCTGTTTCCACTGATCCGGTTGGTGGGAGGATGCTGGGTGTGGTCAAAGGTGAGGACAGACGGACAGAGAGCTCCGACACTGAAGAAGAAAGACGGACACGTTAAAAACATCAGCAACATAATTAGTCTTCATGAGCTGTAACAATAAGAAGAAGAAGAAGAAGAAGAAGAAGAAGAAGAAGATAGTTGTGGAAGATTCATGTATGAATTTGAAATGTAGGTGCTGCACTCGGCTGAAGTTTTATGAATTCATTTATTTTTCTGATGTTAAACGTTGGAGGAAGAAAAGATCAGTTGATGGTTGTGAGAAATAAAATCAAAATGTGTCACAATGGACCTGATGGATTGTGGTGCTGCTTCACTCTCACTCTGATTTGATAATACCGGTCCATTCTGGTGTTTGGCTTATTATCAAACTGGCTTGAAATCTTTACATTGGCATGTTATCTATTTACTTACTAGCAGTTGCATGTTCAGCAGGAAGGTCTGTGTTGTCATTTTTCAATAGCAGTAGTAGCATTGCTATAACAAGCAGTAGAAGTAGTAGTAGTACAGTTGGAGGCCAGTCCCTCTGGGCTGTAGACTTACAGTGGCAGTAGCCAGGGGCGTAGCAAGCTTTTCAAAAGTGTGGGGGATGGATGTGGACTTTCCAGTTAAGAGAACTTGTTCCAGATGCCTTAACATTTGCATTACCTCCTGCTCAAATCTTTCTCTAAACTGAATGTCAACAACATCTAGAACTTTGTAGAATTCAGTCCTGTAGTAGTCAGAAGGGGACGCATGTATATGTGCAGGAGCACTACCTGTGAAGCGCTGAGGTGGGACACGGACACGAGGAGAGGCAATAGGAATGAGATGGAGTGTCTCACACATCCTTGTTGCCTCTCATTTACCCATTCACACACGTATGAATATATCTGGGAAACAGACAGGTACCAAAAACAAGGTATGTAACGCACTCTGATGATTATAAATGTAAACTACTCCTTATATGTTTAGTAAACAGGTAGGCACCAAACCCACGTATGTGTTTTCCTAATGTTTTTATGAGTGTTTACAGCCATAGACATATATACATATGTTCTTCAATGTGTTTCCTTGTACATACAGCTGTATAGATATAAGTATGTATATATGTTCTTCAGTGACCTGCTCTATGTAAAAGCCAGCCAGCCAATTACACTGTCTTATTTTTGATTTTTGATTTGCAGACTTTGTTATTTTTTTGTCTCCATGATTGTCATTTTTTAGTTAACATCACTTGATATAAAAACGATTCATCAAAATCAGTTAAATGTAAAATGTAATGTAAACATCAGTGCATTTTATTCCCACAGGCATCACATTTACATGTCAGATCTGGTTATTATAGACACAGATTCAATATTTATCATCACAGTAACAGAGTTACATGCATTGGCAGCTGTAAACACTCATAAAAACATTAGAAAAATACATACGTGGGTTTGGTGCCTACCTGTTTACTAAACATATAAGAAGTATGTAACGTTTATAATCATCAGAGAACATTACATACCTTGTTTTTGGTACCTGTCTGTTTCCCAGACTTATAGCACTTTGTAGAAGGAGCTTTATAAAGTTCACTCCATGATTCAGCGCTCAGTGAAGCGTCTATCTAGATATATATCTATGGCTAGTTCCCGCCTCCTCAGCACGAGCTGAACGATAAATCTAACACAGCAAGAGAGGCGGGACTTAAGGCAGAACAGCCAATCATCAGCCGGTCACACTGAAAGCCGGTGTCATGTTTGTAGCAACAACAGGAGAGGGAGGGGGAGAGGAGGCATCCGCAGCGCAGACAGAGAGCGGTCACAGAAACTGAGCCACTGTAGTAAGGCGTTTGTGCAAAACTGCGGAAAAACTGCAGAAAAAGTGTGGGTGTTGAACCCTCTAACTGGGAAAGTGCGACGCCCCTGGCAGTAGCAGCAGTAGTAAAGGTAGTAGAGGTAGTAGCAGCAGTAGTAGAGGTAGTAGAGGTAGTAGTAGAGGTAGCAGCAGCAGTAGTAGAGGTAGTAGCAGCAGTAGTAGAGGTAGTAGAGTTAGTAGTAGAGGTAGTAGCAGCAGAAGTAGAGGTAGTAACAGCAGTAGTAGAGGTAGTAGGGGTAGTAGTAGAGGTAGCAGCAGCAGTAGTAGAGGTAGTAACAGCAGTAGTAGAGGTAGTAGAGGTAGTAGTAGAGGTAGCAGCAGCAGTAGTAAGGGTAGTGGAGATAGTAGCAGCAGCAGTAGTAGAGGTAGTAGCAGCAGTAGTAGAGGTAGTAGTAGAGGTAGTAGAGGTAGTAGTAGAGGTAGCAGCAGCAGTAGTAAGGGTAGTGGAGATAGTAGCAGCAGCAGTAGTAGAGGTAGTAGCAGCAGTAGTAGAGGTAGTAGTAGAGGTAGTAGCAGCAGTAGTAGAGGTAGAAGCAGCAGTAGTAGAGGTAGTAGAGGTAGTAGCAGCAGTAGTAGAACTAGTAGACGTAGAAGCAGCAGTATTAGAGGTAGTAGCAGCAGTAGAGGCAGTAAAGGTAGTAGCAGCAGTAGTAGAGGTAGTAGCAGCAGTAGTAGAACTAGTAGACGTAGAAGCAGCAGTATTAGAGGTAGTAGCAGCAGTAGAGGCAGTAAAGGTAGTAGCAGCAGTAGTAGAGGTAGTAGCAGCAGTAGAAGCAGTAAAGGTAGTAGCAGCAGTAGTAGAGGCAGTAGCAGCAGTAGTAGAGGCAGTAGCAGCAGCAGTAGTAGAGGTAGTAGTAGAGGTAGCAGCAGCAGTAGTAAGGGTAGTGGAGATAGTAGCAGCAGCAGTAGTAGAGGTAGTAGCAGCAGTAGTAGAGGTAGTAGTAGAGGTAGTAGCAGCAGTAGTAGAGGTAGAAGCAGCAGTAGTAGAGGTAGTAGAGGTAGTAGCAGCAGTAGTAGAACTAGTAGACGTAGAAGCAGCAGTATTAGAGGTAGTAGCAGCAGTAGTAGTAGAGGTAGTAGCACCAGTAGTAGTAGAGTTAGTAGCAGCAGTAGTAGAGGTAGTAGTAGAGGTAGTAGCAGCAGTAGTAGAGGTAGAAGCAGCAGTAGTAGAGGCAGTAAAGGTAGTAGCAGCAGTAGTAGAGGTAGTAGCAGCAGTAGAAGCAGTAAAGGTAGTAGCAGCAGTAGTAGAGGCAGTAGCAGCAGTAGTAGAGGCAGTAGCAGCAGTAGAGGAGGTAGAAGCAGCAGTAGAGGCAGTAAAGGTAGTAGCAGCAGTAGAAGCAGTAAAGGTAGTAGCAGCAGTAGTAGAGGCAGTAGCAGCAGTAGTAGGGGCAGTAGCAGCAGTAGAGGAGGTAGAAGCAGCAGTAGAGGCAGTAAAGGTAGTAGCAGCAGTAGAAGCAGTAAAGGTAGTAGCAGCAGTAGTAGAGGCAGTAGCAGCAGTAGTAGGGGCAGTAGCAGCAGTAGAGGAGGTAGAAGCAGCAGTAGAGGCAGTAAAGGTAGTAGCAGCAGTAGTAGAGGCGGTAGCAGCAGTGGTAAAGGCAGTAGCAGCAGTAGTAGAGGTAGTAGCACCAGTAGTAGTAGAGGTAGTAGCACCAGTAGTAGTAGAGTTAGTAGCACCAGTAGTAGTAGAGTTAGTAGCACCAGTGGTAGAGGTAGTAAAGGTAGTAGCAGCAGTAGTACAGGTAGTAGCAGCAGCAGCAGTAGAGGTAGAGGCAGCAGTAGTAGAGGTAGTAGCAGCAGCAGTAGAGGTTGAAGCAGCAGTAGTAGAGGTAGTAGCAGCAGTAGAGGAGGTAGTAACAGCAGTAGTAGAGGTAGTAAAGGTAGTAGCAGTAGTATTAGTACTCACAGTTGGAAGCCAGTCCCTCAGGGCTGTTGGAGAGACGGATGATGTCTCTATCTCCTTTCAGGATGAAGATCTCGTTGTCACAACATGACACTGACACAATATCTCCACTGCTCTCCAAGGCTCCGATTATCACCTTTCAGCACCAAACACAAAACTGATCAGATATTACGCAACATAAGCATTCACACAATGTCAACATTCAGAAAATTCACACAACAAAACGATTCACAGAATATTATAATTCACACGGCGTAAACGTTCACACATCACCATTCAAACGTCAACATTCACACATCAACATGAATCAAGGAAATTACACAAATGTCTTTGTGTGATATTACAGTATTTGGATGGCAGTGGTGCCAGTCTAATACACAGAGGTACCTGTCAACAGAGGACTGTAGGTTGTTGTTACAGTTTGTTAGTAGAACCTCATTAACCTCAACTGTGTCAACAGAAGAGACCTGGTACCTCGTTAAGACAGTCGAGAATGTAGATACTGTGTTCATTAACAGTACTACGAGTAGTTGTAGTGCCTCGTTAAGACAGTCGAGGATGTAGATGCTGTACTCATTAACAGTACTACGAGTAGTTGTAGTTAGGGATGACCCGAGCAGATCTGTGGGATCGGGATCGGGGCCGATATGGGCATTGTTTCGCTGATCGGGATCGGCAATTTTGAACGTGGACCCAAGCCCGATGATTTGTACGTCAGCTGTCGTAAACGGAGCACAATTTGTGGCAGAACGCAGACGTAATGTAAAGTTACTCTGGCAAACCTGTGGATAAAATGTCTGCAGTGTGGAAATATTTTAAATTAGAAAGTGAAAGCAGTCCAACGGCAACATGTAACATCAGCAATACGACCATTTTGCGAGGGGGTAACAAAAGAGCTGCATTTAATACTACAAATTTGATACGGCACATAAAAACCAAACACTTAAAGGAATACAACGAGTTCACTCAAGCAATACAGGCAAAGGCACCGAAGCAACAAACACTCATGGATACTTTCGAAAGGAAAGAAAATATCCTCGAGACAGCGACATGGCCAAAAATATTACAGAGAAGGTAATTGAATTCATCACTCTGGATAACCAGCCCATCTCTGTGGTAGAGGATCAGGGTTTTCGCCGTCTTCTGGAGTTTTTGAATCCACGGTATGCCCTACCATCTTGGCATTACAGTTCGGATACCACCTTACCGGAGATGTACAGCAAAGTTCGTGACCACCTACAAGGTGATTTAACAGATGTGATTGCTATTAGCTTTACGACAGACATTTGGAAATATTAGTTATCGGGACTCGGTATCGGCAGATACTAAATATTAAGTGACTCGGATCGGGATCAGGGTAAAAAAAACCTGATCGGGACATCCCTAGTTGCAGTACCTCGTTAAGACAGTCGAGGACGTAGATGCTGTACTCATTCCAGCTGAGGATCCAGCCCTCTCTGAGGAAACAGCTGAGCAGGCCGAGCTGTCTGTCTGTGGGACGGTAAGCTCCGATTGGATCAGGACGAGGAAACAACTCAAACTGAGGAATCTGAGTCGCACAGGTAGACAGACAGGTAGAGAAAATGTAATCTTTGTGGTTATTACCAGTCGTTTTTCATGAATATGCAGAAACAGCTAAATATTTCCACTCATTCTAAAAGTACAAGAACAGCTGCTGAGTACAAAGTGTAGTACTGTTACTGCAGTAACATCAGCAGTAGCAAGTAGTATAGGGTTAGAATTTATGTCTGTTAGTAGCTGCAGTCACTTGCCATCACCAGACTAATTCACAAATGTGAATTAGTCTAAAACCAACCAGCCAACAACAACTCTTAATTCACAGAGTTACATGTACAAATATTATATATCTGCTGCTTCTCTCTGGTACCGGACTTCCCTCTGGCAGCCATCTTTACGGTTTCATATCAGGTGGAAATCAAACCTCCTGCTGTAGTAGTACCAGTCCTGAATGTATGTGATAGCAGTGTGTTCCCAGTGTTCCCAGTGTACCTGTGAGTTGAAGAGTGGTTTGAGCAGCCGGGTGTCCTCCACCTGTCCTCTGATGTCAGACCTCCACAGTCTGAGTCCAGGTCGAGCAGCAAACACCTGAAGATCGCTCTGTTTACAGAGAGCCGGCAGGAAGCAGGCGCCAAACCTGCCGCTGCTGTGACCAACACCAGACAAACTGTTAGTACTGTAACAAGGTACAACTACCATCAACTGTACGAATACTGTAACAAGGTACAACTACCATCAACTGTACGAATACTGTAACAAGGTACAACTACCATCAACATGTACTAATACTGTAACAAGGCAGGACTACCATCAAAATGTACTAATACTACAACAAGGTACAACTACCATCAACATGTACTAATATTGTAACAAGGTACAACTACCATCAACATGTACTATTACTGTAACAAGGTATAACTACCATCAACGTGTGCCAATACTGTAACAAGGTACAACTACCATCAACATGTACTAATACTGTAACAAGGTACAACTACCATCAACATGTACTAATACTGTAACAAGGCAGGACTACCATCAAAATGTACTAATACTACAACAAGGTACAACTACCATCAACATGTACTAATACTGTAACAAGGTACAACTACCATCAACGTGTGCCAATACTGTAACAAGGTACAACTACCATCAACATGTACTAATACTGTAACCAGGTAAAACTACCATCATTTACATTTAGGACATTTAGCAAACGCTAAAGCGACTTATAGTAATTCATACATATATTCATACACTGATGGCGGGGCTGCCATGCAAGCTGTCCACCAGCACAGCAGGAGCAGTTTTTGGTGTTCAGTATCTTGCCCAAGCACAGTTCGACATGCAGCCCAGCGGAATCAAACCAGCGACCTCCAGATAACAAGACGCTGGCTCTACCCCTGAGCCACAGCCGCCCATCAACGTGTACTAATACTGTAACAAGCTAGAACTACCATCAACATGTTCTAATACTGTAACAAGGTACAACTACCATCAACGTGTACTAATACTATAAAACTACCATCAACATGTATTAATACCACACCCACTGTTGTCACTGTGTACAGTAGACATGTGTATGAATATCTATTAAACCCAGTTGTTGTGGATCTGGACCTTGGTCCTGCAGCCTCCTCAGCCTCTCCTCTCGTCTCTCCCTCTCCTTGTGTGCACGTTGAACTCGTCAGATTCAAATTTAAACAGACGTTTACGTTACCAAAGCAAGTGTGAAATAAAAAAACAACTACAAAAACATCAGATTCAGCTGTCAGAGGTCATTTATCTCTTTCTTCCTCTCTCTCTGTGACCTCACAGTCTATGACTGTCATCGTGATGGACCAAACTGTTCTGTACATACTGAGGCCGGGGCCATAAAATGGTGACAATATGTATCAGCAACAGACATCGATAACAATAAGAAAACAGTTTAATATTATGTTCGATAGTTTCACATGTCTGCATTAAATACAGACCAACATGAAGCACAGACTGAATATAAACAGCCTGTCATATCATTTAATAATGGAGCGAGCTATGAGTGACATCATTTCACAGACAAATCCCCAGCATGCTTTGCTCCAACGCTCACTATGATGCCTTCAGACAATTAGAGTCATTACAAATGATAACTATCAATATCGACGAAATGAAGCTTGACTATCATGATCGACTTTCCACCCGTATCACCTGCTCAGGGGTTTGAATGTATGTTCAGTGAAGGTGGAGGCGTGTTGAAAGTGTCAACAGGATCCTAAGTGTTGCTGCTAGAAAAGCAATTACAAGGAAATGGCTCCAGCCAGATGCTCCATCTACAGAGAACTGGTACCATATTATCTATGAAATCTTTGTAATGGAAAGAATTACCTTTTCAATGAGGCTCCAGGAACATAAATTCAAGGAATTTTGGACAAGGTGGAAAATGTATATTTCCCTGAAATGCCCTTCTTTTGTTTAAAAAAAAGAGAGAAAAGAAATGTTTATTCATCTCTTTATAACTTGTCTATTTTTAATTTATTTTCTCAAACTCAAGACACCCCATGTTCTTTTTGTTCAGTTTTGTTTTGTGTTAAAAAAACTGAAAAAATGGTTCATTCTATGTAAGAACATATTTAATGATGAATATGGAATTGTTGGGAAGATGTGAAAACAAATAAGATCAATAGGAAGTTTGTTTTCTCTTTAACTGCACGTTCTCAGCAGGTTTATTACATTTACATCCTTCACAAAAATAAAATGTCTTTTGAGTGTGTTAATATCATGTGTAGTGTGTTAATATCACGAGTTGTATGTTAATATCACGTGTAGTGTGTAGAGTGTTAATATCATGTGTTGTGTGTGTTAACATCATGTGTTGTGTGTTAATATCGTGTAGTGTGTTAATATCATGTGTTGTGTGTGTTAACATCATGTGTTGTGTGTAGTGTGTTAATATCATGTGTTGTGTGTTAACATCATCTGTTCTGTGTTAATATCACGAGTTGTATGTTAATATCACGTGTAGTGTGTAGAGTGTTAATATCATGTGTTGTGTGTGTTAACATCATGTGTTGTGTGTTAATATCGTGTAGTGTGTTAATATCATGTGTTGTGTGTGTTAACATCATGTGTTGTGTGTAGTGTGTTAATATCATGTGTTGTGTGTTAACATCATGTGTTCTGTGTTAATATCACGAGTTGTATGTTAATATCACGTGTAGTGTGTAGAGTGTTAATATCATGTGTTGTGTGTGTTAACATCATGTGTTGTGTGTTAATATCGTGTAGTGTGTTAATATCATGTGTTGTGTGTGTTAACATCATGTGTTGTGTGTAGTGTGTTAATATCATGTGTTGTGTGTTAATATCATGTGTAGTGTGTTAATATAATGTGTAGTGTGTTAATATCATGTGTTGTGTGTTAACATCATGTGTTGTGTGTTAATATCATGTGTTGTGTGTAGTGTGTTAATATCATGTGTTGTGTGTTAACATCATGTGTTCTGTGTTAACATCATGTGTTGTGTGTTAACATCATGTGTTCTGTATTAACATCATGTGTTGTGTGTTAACATCTTGTGTTGTGTGTTAATATCATGTGTTGTGTGTAGTGTGTTAATATCATGCGTTGTGTGTAGTATGTTAATATCATGTGTTGTGTGTTAACATCATGTGTTCTGTGTTAACATCATGTGTTGTGTGTTAACATCATGTGTTGTGTGTAGGGCTTTGACATTTGCCCAAAAAATCATATTCGAACTTTGTTTGTTTATTAATATTAATATTCGAATATATTCGAATATTTATTGATAATATTTTGATCATGTTCTGTCCACCAGAGGGCAGTGTATCAATCAATAGACAGAAAAAAAGTCAAGTTTTTTTTTTTATTGAGTCAGACCTTTACACATAGGCTTAGACAGGTTCTATCCACTGTTCTTATCAAAAATAAATAAAAAATAAGCCAGTCAGGCTAAATACTGAAAACACAAATAAATAAAGGTAGGGTCCATTCGTATGTCTATTCAAAACCAGCACACGCCCACCAGCCACAGGCCCATTAACAGATGGTTTCACATTACCAACCACTCACTGACTAATTGTTTAGCGATCTGACAGCAATACGCCAACCAAAAACAAGGCGCTTTTGACATGTAAAATTGATCAAACACATCAGTTATCACTAGAACACCATTATAACACTATCGTTATCCGAACAATTAAACAATCAAAGCCTATGCTAATAATTCGCCATTAATGGCTATCTAATTAGCAGGCTACAGTTTACTTGGCTGCAGACTTTTTTAAGTTGTTCGCCAAAAGACGAGATGATTGACGTTTTCTGGCTCCAGAGAAGAGCGTTGCAAATGGCAAGATAGCAGCGCGCCAACTTTTGCTCCGCCATTGTTTTTCTGTGGAAAAGTGTAAACAGGCATCAGGCGCTAACGACGTGATAACGTCATCAGCACAGAAGCCCCAGGTGATCAATGGTCATGAGCTCGCGTTTCACGAAACAGGCTGAAAAAAGCCTTGAATCTGGATTGAAAACTGTTTTCAGGCAAACACATTTACCAAAAATAATGCTTATTATAGATTCGAATATTTAGAAGCTGCCCGATATTCGTTCGAATATCATTTTTTTTTTAATATTCAAATTATATTCGAATACCGAAGTTCGATGTCAAAGCCCTAGTTGTGTGTTAACATCATGTGTTCTGTGTTAACATCATGTGTTCTGCGTTAACATCATGTGTTCTGTGTTAACATCATGAGTTGTATGTTAATATCACGTGTAGTGTGTAGAGTGTTAATATCATGTGTTGTGTGTGTTAACATCATGTGTTGTGTGTTAATATCATGTGTTGTGTGTTAATATCATGTGTAGTCTGTTAATATCGTGTAGTGTGTTAATATGTGTTGTGTGTTAACATCATGTGTTGTGTGTAGTGTGTTAATATCATGTGTCGTGTGTTAATATCATCTGTTGTGTTAACATCTTGTGTTGTGTGTTAATATCATGTGTTGTGTGTAGTGTGTTAATATCATGCGTTGTGTGTAGTGTGTTAATATCATGTGTTGTGTGTTAACATCATGTGTTCTGTGTTAACATCATGTGTTGTGTGTTAACATCATGTGTTCTGTGTTAACATCATGTGTTGTGTGTTAACATCATGTGTTGTGTGTTAACATCATGTGTTGTGTGTAGTGTGTTAATACCATGTGTTCTGTGTAGTGTGTTACATGTGTGTAGTGTGTTGCATGTGTGTAGTGTGTTACATGTGTGTAGTGTGTTTACCTCTTGCGTGGCTTGGTGCCGAGCTGCTCGACTTCCTGTGTCTGTGTGCAGTAAAGCAGAGATCTCTGCTGTGTTGAGACCAGCAGCACCTGGTGACTGTACTCCATCTGCACCACACCTGAGGATTCCTCCAACAGCAGCACGGGTTTACACACACCCTACACACACACAAGGTCAGGATGGTGTGTATCATGTACAGCTCCAACAATCACCAATAATCAATTCATCTACTACTACTACAATGAGTCTGCATTGCTATTCAGCTTGATTCCAACAGAGGGTGCTGTCTAAATTTCAATTAGACAACAGGACAAGAGTTGACTCTTTTTCACTCACCTGAAGTGACAAGTTACATCAGCGGTTGTCAAGACAGAGACATGACTGAACTTCAACAAGTCAGGTTACAGATCCTGACTGACTGATGGGTTAGGGTCACACCTGTCCCCTGTGCTGCACATTTAAACATCAGACATGACGCTCGACTTTGATGGTTTTGCAAAGAGAGGTGACGTCTCAACTGTTCTCATGAGGCTAAATTACATGGGTAGAAGTTGTTTTTCATGTTGTCATTTGTAATTATATCTTACAGTTATAATTAATTCTCATAGGTTAGTTACAGCTACATCTCTACAACAGAAAATAAGTTAATGTGGACTTATGCATGAAATTTAAGGCTCTGTGTCAGCAGTGTTTTCTTCTGAGCTCCAGCTGCTCAAATTCGAAACTTCTCTGCTGTTTATACTTACAGTCTATTAAAACATTTTTTAAATACGTGTGTTTGGGTGTAGGGAGATGATAACAGAGATATTTAACTATTATCTACCAAAATGATTCCTCCAGTAAATTATTGGCTCATTAATCAGTTTGTGTGGTTGTGGTTTCACCTGGTCCAGGTCCAGAGATGAGAACACCACCCGTCCTTTATCATCTCCGGAGAACAGTTTCATTCCGTTGGTGCTCCACGCCAACGACGTGACGGAACCTTTATGGAGGCCAACCACGTCGAAACGCCTCAACTGCAGAGAGACAGACAGAGAGACAGACAGACAGGTGTGTTACCACTACAGAGAGACAGACGGGTGTGTTACAGAGATTCAGAGAGGTGTGTTATAACTACAGAGGGACAGACATAAAGACAGACAGGTGTGTTACAACTACAGAGAGACAGACAGGTGTGTTATCACCTGTTTGTTTCGACCAGGAAGTGGAGACACCAGCTGGAAGACTGCAACTCGACCAGATGCTGTTCCCACGGCAACCAGATCATCAAAACAGCTGAGCAGCTTCACAGCTGTGATGGCATCACTCTTCCCCTGTGAGACACACACACACACACACACACACACACACACACACACACACACACACACACAGGAATTCAGACTGTGTCTGAAATGACGTCTTCAAAATCAAACAGCGTTAAAAACCACAAACATTATGGACATCACCTGAATGCAGTACTGATCACCTGAGACAGAGACAGAAACAGTAAGGCAACAGGCCCTGATGGTGTCTCAGCTGTCCTTTTGAAGACATGTGTAGATGAACTTACACCAGCCTGGTGTCGTCTTCCAAAGGTCAGTTGATTCACATACAGTTCAGTCTCTTTGGAAAACATCATCACTCCTCCTCCAAAAAACCCGTCCCTAAAGAAAATAATGAATACAGACCTCCAACGTTATGAAGTGTCTGGAGCTGTTGATGGTGTGGGAGTTAAAGTCCAACATTCAAGGCCACTTAGATTCTCATCAGTTTGTTTATAAAAACAATCGTAGCACTGATGATGCAACCCTAACAACAGCCCCATTCACACTGCGCTGCATCGTCCTCTATGTGAAAGTTTCAGATCTGGAGAGGGGAGACAGTTTCAGTGTGGCTCTGATCTGCCTCTGGAGCAATCAGAGCAGCAACAGAGGAGAGCCGTCGTCTGCATGAGTGGAAAAGCCAGGGTGTGTCCGTCTGATGGTGTTCACAGTCTGACAACTAAACAGATCCTTCACTCAACAAAATAAAGAGAAATGTCCCACAAAGCAACGTTACAGGACCAAACAACAGTAATGTAGTAACTGCACGTGTCTTTGGCAACTTATGAGGAAAAAATACCAGTTATAGGTGGAGAAGTGTCTGTCCTCCTGTCTGACATCCTGTCTGTCCCCCTGTCTGTCCTACCGACTCTTCATCACAATTCTGCCTGAAAAACAGTGTCTGTCTCCGGCAAAAAACTCACATGCGTTTGTCTTCTTCACTGTTGCGTTATTGTAGTTACTGTCTCACGGTGACGGTCAGCCCTCCCAACCGAGATTTCAGTGAACTTTCCCTTAGAAAACAGCCTCCCTCCCCGCGACTAACAAACACACTTTATTTAGCTACATCCTGAAGTTTATAGTTTATAGGTTATTCTTTGTTAATGTAAAGAAAACAGAGGAAATTATTTCTGATCCAGGTCACCTACGAGATCACTCTTCACTGCTTGTCCAGAATGCCGGTATCACTCAGGTCCATTCTTACAAATACTTGGGGGAACATAATGCCTCTAATCTGTCCTCGGGTGTCCATGTGAACCCTAACCCTACTGTATTGTTTGCACTTGTGTTATGTACCAATGTCTTGTGTCTGTCTGTGTATGTACTGTGTTATATGTCTTGTGTCTGTCAGTGTATGTACTGTATTATATGTCTTGTGTCTGTGTATGTACTGTATTATGTCTTGTGTCTGTGTATGTACTGTGTTATATGTCTTGTGTCTGTCTGTGTATGTACTGTATTATGTCTTGTGTCTGTGTATGTACTGTATTATATGTCTTGTGTGTGTCTATGTACTGTATTATATGTCTTGTCATGCGGCAGCCTTTTATCCGAGACAAATCTCCAATGTGACAGAAAAATGAATCTTGAATTATTATTGATCAACTGGGTTTACTGATAGATCAATAAAGCTGCAATAGGTGGAACAGATAGTAAATGTTAAGAGTGCCCTCTGCTGGCCAGTAAAGGTAAACTGCATCAAACACTTAAAGACCGCAAAGTGTTAATATTTGTCCCCAGTTTGATCAATAACTTTGAATAAACACTGACAGCTCTACTGAGGACTCAGCTGTACAACTGATGAACACCACAGAAGAAGAAGAGCTCTGACCTCCAGGCTGTACTTGTTCATATGTGCGAGGCGGCGACAGTACAGGTAGAGCATCCCAATGCTGCTGCCGACCGCCAGGAAGTCACTGCTGCTGTCCAGAGCCGTCAGGTAGACCAAGACGGACCGGAATCCACGCTGCACCTGCAGGAGACAGGCAGGAGCCTTCGTCATCAGCATCAGCATCATCATCATCACCATCATCATCACCATTAGCATCACTATCAGCATCATTACCATCATCACCATCATCATCACCATCACCATCATCATCACCATCATCACCATCAGCATCAGTATCATCATCATCATCAGCAGCATCATTGCCATCATCACCATCATCATCATCATCATCATTGCCATCAGCATCATCACAAGCACCATCATCACTTTCACCATCACCATCATCATTACCATCACCATCACCATCATCATTCATCTTTACAGGACTGATGAGATCTTTGGTCTTTACTGTCAGAAGTTGATCTGCTGAAGGTGTGAGATTGTTTATTGTGTTTAAAGAGGTCATATTATGCTAATCAGGTTCATACTTTAATTTGGGGGTCCTGGTAGAAGAGGTTTATCTCTCATTTCAAAAAACACATTATTTTGCATATAGTGCATTGCTGCAGCATCTCTTTTCACACTGGGTCTTGAACGCTCCGCTTAGCTACAGAGTGACACATCTCGCTTCTGTTCAGTCTTTGGTGAGAGTTGCACATGCACATTTCTTAACGGGCAGGAAGTACCCAATCAGAGGGGCAGAGTAGGGCAGGTCATGCCGAGCAAGCTAGTGTGATCTAAAATAAGGCCGCTACAGCTGGTAACCATGGCTGCGGTTCAGCACGACTCTACTATGGAAACACCTTCGAAACCAAGACTGGAGCCGGACATTTCAGAGTGCTAAGTTATTATTTAGTAACCATCTTTTATTTAAAATATAACGTTTTAACTTCGCAGTTTCTGCAAATGTGTACTGACTGACTGGAGTTTATATATTTTATAATATTTATATAAATATATATTGTATAACGCCTGTTTCATAGTGATGAACATAAGTTAAGAAGTAAAGGCTGGACTCCAGAACAGGCGGGTCAGGCAGTGCAGCAGCAGTGTTTCCTGTGAGAGACAGTGAGTCCCTTTGGTGTGGACTTTGGCCTTTTTCACTTTGCAGAACATTTACATGCACAAAAATGCTTAATAACACAATAAAGGAAAGGTAAAAACCCAAAAGCCTAATATGACCTCTGTAACTGCACCAGTTTTACAGGTGCACACAGGTGGCGCCGTCTTCGTGGGTCACACAGGTGGCGCCGTCTTCGTGGGTCACACAGGTGACCCCGTGTTCATGGGTCACACAGGTGAAGAACCAGGCTGATGACACTCTGTGAAACTGATCCAAACCGATCTGCTAAAACTACATTGAAACGGTGAAGATGAGACCCAGTCAGGTCACAGGTCACAGAGACAGACAGGCACACCTGGTGTGTTAAAGAACAATGGTCCAGCACCCCCTGCTGGGAGAACGATAAAACATCTGCTTTCATCACACCTGCCCTCTGTCCCAGCTCATCTGTGTTTAACACACAGGCTGCAGCAGCTTCAGCCTGAGGCTTCCCTCAGCTACTCACTTTATGTGTGGTGACCCCTTAAGAGACAAGTCAGTGTCTTGGCCTGGTTCTGGCCTGGTTTTGATTGGAACGGGTCAGTATCTTGGCATGGTTTTGATTGGATCGGGTCAGTGTCTTGGCCCGGTTCTGGCCTGGTTTTGATTGGAACGGGTCAGTGTCTTGGCCTGGGTTCTGGCCTGGTTCGGAACGGTTTAGTACCTTGGCTGGGATGGCGTTCAGCAGGTAGTAGAGGGGGCAAAACTCTCTCAGGACGGACGGAGGGGTCGGCTGGGACGCCATGTTTCTGCCAAGTGGAATCGGCTGGTCCTGAAAGTTCAAAACCTCCATTTAAAAACACGTAAAATTAACACGAGAACAAGTGCATTTGGACACTCACACAGCTGGACTGTGCCAAGCATTCTGCTTCATATGCACCAAACACGTTCTGTTTCCTTTATCTGCGTACAAAGCAAATAAAACAAGACTTAACGAGCTGCTGTGATTTACAACAATGAAACGTTTTACTTTAATCAGGGGCGGACTTACCATTAGGCAAAACTAGGCGGTTGCCCAGGGCCCCATGTTCCTGAGGGCCCCATAAAAATCCTCATACACTTATGGTTAATACAGTTATTACTTATTTGCGCACAATAATTATGTTTTTGATTAAAATCCTCGCTAAAATGCCAGCAGAATGCTAATCGTATTATGTGTGTGTCGGGGCCCCCCCTTCAGTCTCCACTACATTGGATCAGTCTATCTTACTGCGCATGTGCAGAACGGATCCAGGAAGACAGCAGCAAAATGAAAACAAACAGCGCGAAGTGGTGAGAGAAGAAGAGGAGATGAAAAGAAGCTACCCCAGCCGTGCTGAAAAGAGGAGAAAGAAGGAGGAAGCGGCAGCAGCAGCGGCAGTAGCAGCGGCAGCAGCAGTAGCAGCAGCAGCAGTAGCAGCGGCAGCAGCAGCAGTGGCAGCAGCAGTAGCAGCAGTGGCAGCGGCAGCAGCAGTAGCAGCAGTGGCAGCGGCAGTGGCAGCAGCAGCAGCAGTAGCAGCAGCAGCAGTGGCAGCAGCAGTAGCAGCAGTGGCAGCAGCAGCAGCAGCAGTGCCAGTAGCTAGCAGCAGTGGCTAGCAGCAGTGGCAGTGGCTAGCAGCAGCAGTGGCAGCAGCAGTAGCAGCAGTGGCAGTGGCTAGCAGCAGCAGCAGCAGCAGTGGCAGTGGCTAGCAGCAGTGGCAGTGGCTAACAGCAGCAGTGGCAGCAGCAGTAGCAGCAGTGGCAGTGGCTAGCAGCAGTGGCTAGCAGCAGCAGCAGTAGCAGCAGTGGCAGTTAGTAAAGATACGCCTCTTGTTTTTACATTTTACATCTCTAAATATGTTTTATTCATTTTTATTCATTTTTATATGTAAATATTAGCATGTTAGCTCAATAGCTTCCAGGTCATGTGATCAATTGACTCAAAATCATGTTGGGATCATGTAACTACGCTGGCTGCATGAGATACACCTCTTGTTTTTACATTTTACATCTCGAAATATTTTTTAGTAATTTTTATTATTTTTTATTAATTGTTATATGTAAATATTAGCATGTTAGCTCAATAGCTTCCAGGTCATGTGATCAATTGACTCAAAATCATGTTGGGATCATGTAACTACACTGGCTGCATGAGATACGCCTCTTGTTTTTACATTTTACATCTCTAAATATTTTTTAGTAATTTTTATTATTTTTTATTAATTTCTGTATGTAAATATTAGCATGTTAGCTCAATAGCTTCCAGGTTATGTGACCAATTGACTCAAAATCAGTGTGGGATAATGTAACTACACTGGCTGCATGAGATACGCCTCTTGTTTTTACATTTTACATCTCTAAATATGTTTTATTAATTTTTATTAATTTTTATATGTAGGCTAAATATTAGCATGTTAGCTCAATAGCTTCCAGGTCATGTGATCAATTGACTCAAAATCATGTTGGGATCATGTAACTACACTGGCTGCATGAGATACGCCTCTTGTTTTTACATTTTACATCTCTAAATATTTTTTAGTAATTTTTATAATTTTTTATTAATTTCTGTATGTAAATATTAGCATGTTAGCTCAATAGCTTCCAGGTCATGTGATCAATTGACTCAAAATCATGTTGGGATCATGTAACTACACTGGCTGCATGAGATATGCCTCTTGTTTTTACATTTTACATCTCTAAATATTTTTTATTAATTTTTATATGTAAATATTAGCATTTTAGCTCAATAGCTTTCAGGTCATGTGACCAATTGACTCAAAATCATGTTGGGATCATGTAACTACACTGGCTGCATGAGATACGCCTTTTGTTTTTACGTTTTACATCTTTTCATATTTTTTAGTAATTTTTATTATCTTTTATTAATTTTTATATGTAAATATTAGCATGTTAGCTCAATAGCTCCCAGGTCATGTGATCAATTGACTCAAAATCATGTTGGGATCATGTAACTACACTGGCTGCATGAGATACGCCTCTTGTTTTTACGTTTTACATCTCTAAATATTTTTTAGTAATTTTTATTATTTTTTATTAATTTTTGTATGTAAATATTAGCATGTTAGCTCAATAGCTTCCAGGTTATGTGACCAATTGACTCAAAATCAGTGTGGGATCATGTAACTACACTGGCTGCATGAGATACGCTTCTTGTTTTTACATTTTACATCTCTAAATATGTTTTATTAATTTTTATTCATTTTTATATGTAAATATTAGCATGTTAGCTCAATAGCTTCCAGGTCATGTGACCAATCGACTCAAAATCATGTTGGGATCATGTAACTACACTGGCTGCATGAGATACGCCTCTTGTTTTTACGTTTTACATCTCTAAATATTTTTTAGTAATTTTTCTATGTAAATATTAGCATTTTAGCTCAATAGCTTCCAGGTCATGTGACCAATTGACTCAAAATCAGTGTGGGATCATGTAACTACACTGGCTGCATGAGATACGCCTCTTGTTTTTACATTTTACATCTTTTCATATTTTTTATTAATTTTTCTACGTAAATATTAGCATTTTAGCTCAATAGCTCCCAGGTCATGTGATCAATTGACTCAAAATCAGTGTGGGATCATGTAACTACACTGGCTGCATGAGATACGCCTCTTGTTTTTACATTTTACATCTTTTCATATTTTTTACATCTGTTCATAACTTTTTTATTAATTTTTAGGCTATATGTAAATATTAGCATCTCAGCTCAATAGCTTCTCAATAGCTATAAACACAGTATCTCTGCTTTAAATATCCCACATTTTTATTTTGAAAACAGGAAGTCGGTACACGCTGTAGCCGTCTTCTCCGTGTCTTTACTGTAAAGTCTGTAAACGGGTGCACTTGAAATGTCGGAGTGGCTTGCGAATGTCGAATATCCAACTTAAAACTAACTTCACTGAAGTCTTGTCATGATGTATTTTCCAGCTGGCCCAAGACGATTTTTTAAAGAGCTTTGGCTTAAGAAGTCACCCCACAAAAGAAGACTCTTTCAGTTTATCACAAATATTAGCATTAAATCCTCATTTTGAGGGTACATGGTTTTCACTGGGCAGGAAGGGTTTGAAATATGTAACCAGCAACGTAAATGACGCAAGTGCAGTATTTGCCTCTGAGATACAGCGGAGCAGACAAAATTGAAGTTGCATGAAATCCTAAAATGTCTACGTCAGCACTTGAGTAAATATACTTACACTTCACCACTGGGTCAGAGCCTTATACTGTGTTTTGTGTGTGTTTGTTTTCAGAATGAGGGAGAGACGATGTGAACAAGGGACAGGAAGAGAGGGACAAAAGGTAAAACAAATAATGCATGTGTATTCTGTTAAAACGCATGTGTCTGTATAATTGACCTGTTGTTTTGTGTGTTGTCTTCTCATTTCAGAGGGCCCCATGCCTGCCTTTGCCTTGGGCCCCAAATTTCTTAAATCCGCCACTGACTTTGATAAAAGTTCAAGCGGCTTATTATTCAAGTCTTCCCTTAGACAAGTCAAACCGCATACGAGCGTAAACAATTCAAATTTAACATGATTTCAACGCTGTTTGGTGACCCAAACATTTGCCGAATTGAAGACAACGCTTACCAAATTGTTACAGGTCTAAAGTCTTCAAGTGAAGTGAATGTATTTGAGCTCAAATGAAGACTTTGGTAAAATAGACACTTTGTTAAATGAGGTCTGGTGTGACGAACGTCGCGAACGTTCTGCGCCCTGATATGGTGAAGTGAACCCTGAACAGGTTTACGGTTCCGTCAAACACACAATGCTGTTAAATCACGGCATTAACAGCCCGTGGGATTTCTTTAATATATGTCAATAAGCATTTTACAAGAATAATAGTAATTGTTCTATGATTTATCTGCTGTTCATCCTCTACTATTCTTTCTTAACTATAGTGACAGAGGGCGGCAACGAACAGTGTGAACTAACGTCGTTAAACTGAGATTTTAAACAATTAAACGCTGTTTGGTGGACCGGACATACACCGAATTAAACAGAACAGTTTGCTAAAGTGTCACAAACCTCAGACTGCGCTTTACAGCACATTTATTTCAGCCCGACTTGGGTAAATTATTAAATTGCCGATTTCTTGAACAGAGTTTGTGTGACGCTGTCTCTCCGGGAGATGACGGTACCGTCAGGTTAACGAAAGCTCAGCAGGTTCCGATTAAATCTAACAGCGAACATCCCAAAAACAACATGACGTCACCAGCAACAAACAAACAAACAAACAAACATCATGTTGTTTACTGAGTTAGCATGTCAAGCACCAGTCCAGGCTAGCTAGCATCATACGACAGCAGCTATTTGAGTGTTAGCTATGCAGGCTAACGTCAGGAAGAAGACCATGAGTCACTTACACAGAGGTACAGTGAAGGTTTCTGCTCAGATGCTGTGACAGATGTTCTGATTACAGCTGGATGTTAAAGATCTGTCAGGTGACATCGCCCTGTTTCTGTTTCTGACAGCTTTCATACTGATGCTGACCTGCTGTCAACACACTGCGCCACCTGCTGGCAGGACAGAGTAACACCCTCTACTTTCTCTTTAATTTTTGTCTTTTAATGTATTTCTCTGATTTTCATTATTTTCCAAATGAGCCACTGAACCACAGACTTCCTGTACTTCATACTGACTTTATTCTCTTATTTAATTTTCTTCATCTGCAGCCAGAGTATCATTTCATAAATAAATGTATAATGAATGACCGGAAGCGGAAATACAGTAACTGCTGATTGGAAGATATGGAAACTGGACCAGCTCCATTTGAATTCTTTGAAAGTCCTCAAACAATGAATTGTGTTTATTTAAATAACACTCTCAAGGTGAAAAGATAGAAAGATAACATTTATAATAATTTCTCCAAACATTGGTTTAATATAACAGGAGGAGATGAATATATATATATTGAAACTATTTGAATGTTACATTTTTATGTTTGAATGTGGATTTTACTTTATAGAAATAGCATCACACCAACTCATTAAAATGTTTCATATTAACATTTGAGTTCGCTCCACTGGCAAATCCGGTCCGGGAAGTACGCGCTCCCGCTCCTCCTGACGGCTAAGCTAGGCTAGTACAAAACGCCCCCAGCTAACCGTTACCTGCTCCCGTTATTACCCCTCCCGTTAATGTTGCTATTCAGCCCAGCGGAGCGTTTTAATCACCCGCACACACAGATTTTATAACAAAGTATTTATTGGGTGATATCGATCGACGATCAGGTTGATTGGATCCACCGACTGGCCCCCCGTCTGAGCTAAGCTAACAGTTCAGTTAGCCTCACAGGCAAAATGGCGGACAACGAGGATGACAGCGGTTCGACCAGAACAATAACAGCCGCGGAGCCGCCGGGGGCTCTGTGCACGCAGCCCGGGGAGAATGTATCGGCAGCGGCCGCCGACCAGAGCAGACAGCCGGGGGAGGGTTCACAGACAGTGTCCGGTGCAGAAACCATTCAGCCCGGTGAGAGTTCACCGGCAGGGTCCGGAGCTCAGCTGGCAGACTTCTTACAGAGCTGCCCGGAGGAACAGAGCATCCTGGTGGGCACAGAGCTCACAAGCCTGGGCCCGGACCTGGCGAACACCACCATCATCTACGTGCAGCCGGACGGCAGCCTGGTGGAGGGCTCTGGACTGACGGCCGAGGAGCAGCAGGCTCTACTAGATCAGCTCACCAAGCAGCAGATCGTCCAGGTATCCGACACCGAGGCCGCCCAGCTGCTCCAGCAGAGCCAGCTGGTCAAAACCATCCCCGTCCACAACACGGCCCTGGACCCGAGTCAGCTGCAGCAGGTCATCAACCAGGTCACCAAGTCCCAGCAACAAGTCCATGTCCAGGTCCCCCAGCAGGTCCTGAAGCAGCATGTCCAGGTCCCACAGCAGGGTCTGAAGCAGCAGAAACAGGTCCAGATCCCCCAGCAGAACCCGAAGACCTCAACCCAGAACAACGCCTCCCAGCAGCTGAAGAGTGTTGCTCAGCAGTTCGCCATGCAGACCGGCAGCTCGGTCCAGGTGGTCCAGAAGAAGGTGAGGTGTACAGCCCGGTAAAAAAACTGGTTCATCTGGACTGTACTGGACTCACCTGGTCCAGACTGATCCTGCCTGACCAGAGGCATCAGTCAGTATCCCAGTGAGACTGAGTCTGTCAGCAAAGTGTGGAAACATCTACCTGATACATCCATCACCTGTCTCACTCTCTGTCTGTCTGTCTGTCTGTCTCTATCTCTCTGTCTGTCTGTCTGTCTCTATCTCTCTGTCTGTCTGTCTGTCTGTCTCTATCTCTCTGTCTGTCTGTCTGTCTCTATCTCTCTGTCTGTCTGTCTGTCTGTCTGTCTCTATCTCTCTGTCTGTCTGTCTGTCTGTCTCTATCTCTCTGTCTGTCTGTCTGTCTGTCTCTATCTCTCTGTCTGTCTGTCTGTCTTTATCTCTCTGTCTGTCTGTCTCTATCTCTCTGTCTGTCTGTCTGTCTCTCAATTCAATTCAACAAGCTTTATTGGCATGGATGTTTTACACAGTATTGCCAAAGCAAAGGATTACAGAACAAATAATACTTATATAATTAATAATTAATCATAATTAAAAAATAAATAAAAAGAAGAAAGGAAAGTGTGTGTGTGTGTGTGTGTGTGTGTGTGTGTGTGTGTGTTGATGTTGGTGATATATATGATATATACAATAAATAAATAAATAATTAAGAAAGAAACAATGATGTTTCTCAGGTTCCACTGGCTGTCCTCAGGTCATGACATGACATGACGTGATGAATTTCGTTGCTATGTTCTCACTTTTGGGCATTTCTCCAAGTAAATATAGGAGTTTCTCTGTTTGTTAGGTTTTTAAATTCAGGGTGTATTTTTATTATTTTGGGAAAGTGTTGGTTTCTCAGAGGCTGGTGTTTGGGGCATGAGGTGAGGAAGTGTAGCTCTGACTCGACCTCTTGTCTGTCACAGTGGGAGCAGAGTCTCTCGTCCTCTGGCGCCAGCTCTCTCTCTATCTCTCTCTCTGTCTGTCTCTTTGTCTCTATCTCTGTCTGTCTGTCTGTTTGTCTGTCACCAGGTCTTCAGGTGTTTTTGTCTTCAGGTGTATCAGCAGCACCTGTAGTTGTTTTGTTTCAGTCTCTTGAACGTATTTTCACGTTAATAATGGAAACAAACATTTAAATGATTTTTTTTCTTCAGTTTTGGTGAAATGTAGATTAATATTCTGCTCAGGGTCCACTGAGTAGCTGTTCTGGAGCTTTCAGTCAGGTTTAATCCGTCTGAGTGGTATCATCTGGTTTCTGGTTTTCTGTTATTTTAGTCTGAGCCCGTCAGGATCCAGATCCAGGTTCCCCCCAAACAGGAACTCAAGACAGTTTCCACCCCCCAGCAGAAGTGTGTAGCTGTCAATCATCCACAAGTCAAGCTGTCAGCCAATGGCAGCGTAAGCAGTGCTCAGATCATCCACATCCAGCCTGTGGTTGGTCAGCAGGGCCAGCAGTTCTTCCTGCAGCAGCGCCCGGGCGACCCCCCCATCCAGCTGCTGCTGCAGAGCCCCGCCCCTGTCGTTGGATCTCTGCTCCCATTGGTTCACAAAGTCACAGGTCAGACGGCATCAGCAGGCATCGCCTCCAGTCCGGGTCAGAAACCTGCAGTGTCACCCATCAGAGTCCAGACCCCCTCTGCCGTTAAGACTCCACCTCCTACCATCGTCAAGAACCCGCCCACCTCCACAACTAAAACCATTAGCATCCCGCTAATTAAAACAGGGGCTAACGGCACGATGACAGCCACCAGCAAGAATCCCGTTAAACAGTCTGCAGTTGTCACTGCAGTCCCAGTTCAGAACGCCACACCTTCTGCTGTCCGCCCCGCCAACACAGCCCCGCCCCCTGTAACCCCGCCCCCAGCAGCAAAGGACAGAGAGAGGGAAAAAGAGAAGGAGAAGAGGGTGAAGAAGAGAGAAAAGAAGGTGATGAAGGTCCAAACCAGATCTGGCCGAGTCTCCAGACCGCCAAAGTACAAAGCCAAAGACTACAAGTTCATCAAGACAGAGGACCTCGCCGACAGCCACCAGTCCGACTCTGACGACTACTCCGACATGAGCGTGGAGGAGGAGGAGGCTGCGAAGAAGGACGGCCCCACACCTGGCTCCTCCCCCTCCCTCACCTATAGCCACAAGTCCCGGTCTCACCGCTGCCAGACCTGCGACAAGGCCTACATTGGCCCTGGAGGACTGAACCGGCACTACAAACTAAACCCGACCCACGGAGAGCCCGATCTGCCCGGCGACTCACCCAGCAACACACCACACCCCCTAAGAGAGGACAGCCAATCACAGGAGACAACAGCAGGCGCTGTCAGAGAGGAGGAGGAGAAGAAAAAGGAGGACAGACCTGCTGCCACGGCAACAAACAGAGTAAGAGAGCCATCTACCAATCATAGCTTGGAGGGGAGGGGAGGACCATATTTCAGGGGAATTATTCAATAAGTTGGTCACTACTCTCTCTCTGATTGGTCTGCAGGTGGAAGGGGGTCCAGCAGCGGCTGTAGGTCTCAGGGGCCTCCATTATCGGGGCCCCGGCAGGCCCCGAGGACGAGGCAGAGGCAGGGGGCGGGGTCGAGGGCACGGTCGATCACTGGTACCGCCTCCTAAGGTGAGATCACTTCAAACTTTTCTCTTTCTTACAAAACTTAATGATTGTTAGTTACTGTTAGAAAACAGTCTAAGACCTCCACCAACAAAGAAGTCAGTGCTCAACATCAAGTCAAAGAGTCCTCATCTCAACAGCATCAAACTCCTTCAGGTGTGTCACACCTGTACAGTCAGTCACACCTGTACGGTTCCGTACAACGACATGATAAACTGTAGTCTGATGACCTGAGAACGCTCCACCTGTTCTTCGCAACGACTTCAATTGCGGTAAGTAATCCGGTAATCTGATTGGTTCATTTTCCCAGATGGCAGTTGGCCTCGTGAGTAGGCGGGGCCGCCGTGGTCGACCACCAAAGCTCGCCATTGCCGCGGTAACTGCAGAGCAGCAGGCGGAGAGGAGAAGAGATCGACTGCAGGAGGTAAGAGGAAGGAACATGAGACATGCTGTAAAACTGTAACGTCATGGTTACATTCTTCATCAATGACATAGTCAATGACAATGACTGATACCTGATGTGTTGTTGTGTTTCCATGACAACCCTGTGTTGTGTGCAGCTGGTGGAGCAGTGTGAGGATGAGGAGCTGATGGACATTGTTCTTCCTCGTTTGACAAAAATGTTGAGTCTGTGGGAGCTGCTGCTGGCAAAGGTACACACACACACACAGTGTATATACACAGAAACTACAAATATATACATGCTCAGATGAGAAGACAGACTGTTGTGTCTTCTGTCCTTCAGGTGGAGCGCGGCGGTCCAGCTCGGACTCGGTTTCCAGATATTTACCGTGAGTTTGAGTCCCTGCAGACTCAGGTGAGACAGGCCGCTCAGGATTACATCATCAGTCCACAGGCCGGAACTGTACCACTGGAGGTCCGAAACATTGAGGTGAGACCTCCTATTGTGACCTACTGTGTTCTACTACTTGTTCTACTGTGTTCTACTGTGGTCTACTGTGGTCTACTGTGGTCTACTCTGTGCTCTACTCTGTGGTCTACTCCTTGTTCTACTGTGTTCTACTGTGGTCTACTCTGTGCTCTACTCTGTGCTCTACTCTTTGTTCTACTGTGGTCTACTGTGTTCTACTGTGGTCTACTGTGGTCTACTCTGTGCTCTACTCTGTGCTCTACTCTGTGCTCTACTCTTTGTTCTACTGTGGTCTACTGTGGTCTACTGTGCTCTACTCTGTGCTCTACTCTTTGTTCTACTGTGGTCTACTGTGGTCTACTGTGCTCTACTCTGTGCTCTACTCTTTGTTCTACTGTGGTCTACTGTGGTCTACTGTGCTCTACTCTGTGCTCTACTCTGTGGTCTACTCCTTGTTCTACTGTGGTCTACTGTGGTCTACTCTGTGGTCTACTCTGTGCTCTACTCTTTGTTCTACTGCGATCTACTCTGTGATCTACTCTGTACTTTACTCCTTATTCTACTGTGGTCTACTGTGGTCTACTCTGTGGTCTACTCCTTGTTCTACTGTGATCTACTCTGTGATTTACTCTGTGATCTACTCCTTGTTCTACTGTGTTCTACTGTGATCTACTCTATGTTCTACTGTGACCTACTGTGTTCTACTACTGTGTTCTACTGTGGTCTACTGTGGTCTACTCTGTGATCTACTCCTTGTTCTACTGTGTTCTACTGTGATCTACTGTGATTTTCTGAGATGAAGTGCTTGTGTGGTGAGAAAAACGTGCTGCACATAAGTGAACAAACACTGAGTCTCTCAGTGTCTGAGCTGCTGAGAAGTTAATATTTAGGTTGTCTTGGTAAAATATCTTAAAGGTCACACAATATTAGTTTATATCATATGCTGTTAATTAATTAACTTATTTAGCATATTTCCCACCCAACATTTGGCCCGTTGATATTTGTCGTCAATCGGTCAATTACATACGATACAGGTGTGTGAACTGTTCTGTGTGTTTCAGGTTGCCAGGTCTCTGGGGATCCTGGACGAGGTGAACAGGATGAAGGTGGTTCCTGGAGCGTGTCCTAGCTCCAGTCTGGCCAATAAAAACATCCGATACATGGAGGTAAACACACCGTCAGCACCATCATCTTCTGAAAGCAGGATCCAGGTCTGGTCTGGTTCCAGTCTGGATCTGGTTCTGGTGTGTTTATGGTATATTTTTAATGTGCTTGCATGTGTCTACATCAGATCAAAATTTCAGAGTACTGGATCTATTACCTGATGAACACCTGATCCAGGTCCAGTCCTCAGATAAACACCTGATCCAGGTCCAGTCCTCAGATAAACACCTGATCCAGGTCCAGTCTTCAGATAAACACCTGATCCAGGTTCAATCTTCAGATAAACAGCTGATCCAGGTCCAGTCTTCAGATAAACACCTGATCCAGGTTTAGTCTTCAGATAAACACCTGATCCAGGTCCAGTCCTCAGATAAACACCTGATCCAGGTCCAGTCTTCAGATAAACACCTGATCCAGGTCCAGTCTTCAGATGAACACCTGATCCAGGTTTAGTCTTCAAATAAACACCTGATCCAGGTCCAGTCTTCAGATGAACACCTGATCCAGGTTTAGTCTTCAAATAAACACCTGATCCAGGTCCAGTCTTCAGATAAACACCTGATCCAGGTCCAGTCCTCAGATAAACACCTGATCCAGGTCCAGTCTTCAGATAAACACCTGATCCAGGTCCAGTCTTCAGATAAACACCTGATCCAGGTCCAGTCTTCAGATAAACACCTGATCCAGGTTTAGTCTTCAAATAAACACCTGCTCCAGGTCCAGTCTTCAGATGAACACCTGATCCAGGTTTAGTCTTCAGATAAACACCTGATCCAGGTTCAATCTTCAGATAAACACCTGCTCCAGGTCCAGTCTTCAGATGAACACCTGATCCAGGTCCAGTCTTCAGATAAACACCTGATCCAGGTTTAGTATAATTCGTCATAAATTCTGTTTTCAGAATTCCAAAATGCTGCCGCCTTCAAAGAGATTCAAGATGGAGAACAGTGTTCCAGTTCACCAGAATGGCATTGAGACACACAGAGCAGGTACTGCTACTACTGCATCAGCACTACACACTACTGCATCACTTCTACACACTACTGCATCAGTACTACACACTAGTGCATGAATTCTACACACTAGTGCATCAATTCTACACACTACTGCATCACTTCTACACACTACTGCATCAGTACTACACACTACTGCATCAATTCTACACACTACTGTATCTGTACTACACACTACTGCATCAGTGCTCTAGTTGATGTAATCATGGATATACTGTACTGTAACTGAACTTGTGTCTTCCCACTTTTCTTTCCCAGGTGAGACCCCTGTGACCCCTGTGACCTCTGTGACCTCCCCTCTGAAGCCCTGTTCGGTTTCTGTGTCTCCTCTGGTGATCCCAGTTGGATCCAAACTGCAGACCACCACTGCTGACTCTGCCTCTAGGTGAGCTGGCCCCATCCCCTGTCTTCTAAATGCACTGGTAGAACAGGTAATCTCGAGGTAGAACAGGTAATCTCTGGGTAGAACAGGTGATGTCAGGGATCACAGGGTCCGACACAGTTGTCATTTTCAGGGCCAGCAGCCATGTTGTGTAAGTAGCTGTGGCCCACCAGTGTTCTTCTGGCTGTGTTGGTCTTAAGTGAGGTCTGTTGAGGAGCATTGATGGCACATCGTTATCTTGAGGCAGCAGGAAGTGACGTGCCATCGACCAGCAAAAACCTGGTCTAAAGTCAAAGGTGCAGTCTGATCCTGGTATTTAAAGGACGCATTATTCAGACAGTGAGACACCACTACAGTCTGATTTAATGATCAGAGAGGCTGCGTTCAGTCATTTTAAACGCCATGAGCGCAGTAATGTCACTGTTACAAATACTTTGACACATTTAAGAATCAAAACTAAACGCTGGAGTTATAAAATCCACAGGAACGAAGAAACAGAATTCAACTTTATCTTCTGAAACAGATATTTTCAGACAATGCTGATGGAGCTCAGGTTTCATCAGGACAGCTGATTTACTTCAAATATTTCACTGTATGAACCTGAACTGTGAGTGAGGAACACAGAACATTCATTAATGATCAATCCCGATTGATCCCGATCGATCCTGTCAGCCTGTCAGATGATTTAAATAATGAAGTTAAGCTGCTGCTGCAGGTGACGTCATTAATATTTTCCTCATTAAAGACGTTTTTCACCCACCTGCATCTCATTAATCACGTTTAGGACCGACCGTGACCTGCTCGTCACTGACACACAGAAGTACACCAGCCGCCTCCTCCTCCTCCACCTCCTCGACCACCTCCTCCTCTTCCTCCACCTCCTCGACCACCTTCTTCTCCAACTCCTCCTCCTCCTCTTCCTCCTCCTCCTCATCCTCCTCCTCCTCTTCCTCCACCTCCTCGTCCTTGACCACCTTCTTCTCTACCTCCTCTTCCTCCACCTCCTCAACCACCTTCTTCTCTACCTCCACCTCCTCCTCCTCCACCACCTCCTCCACCTCCCCCACCTCTTCCTCCACCTCCTCGTCCTTGACCACCTTCTTCTCTACCTCCTCCTCCTCTTCCTCCACCTCCTCCACCACCTTCTTCTCTACCTCCTCCACCTCTTCCTCCTCCTCCTCTTCCTCCACCTCCTCCACCACCTTCTTCTCTACCTCCTCCACCTCCTCCTCTTCCACCACCTTCTCCACCTTCACCTTCACCCCCTCCTCCTCTTCCTCGACCACCTTCTTCTCTACCTCCTCCTCCTCCACCTCCTCCTTTCTCACTGCAGTTTTAACATAACAGGAAGTTGTTTCTCTGCAGTCCCCGTTTGTTTACATTTGCCTCCACGCGAGATCACATCTGTTCTGATTTGTTTTGATCTTTTCTGTTCTGATCTGGTCTGATCTGGTCTGAATGTGTTTCTCTGCTCCCTCAGCTCCTCTGGCTCCACCTCCACTCAGGCCCTGCCCCCAGATACGTCCATGGAGGTGACCCCAGGTGAGGACCAGGGGGAGGGGCCTCTGTCGGCCAGCCAGTACCAGGTCGTGAGCACCAGTGACCTCACAGCCCAGATGAAGGAGTTGGAGAAAGCTTTGGGTTCCGGTCCTGACACAACCGCAGACTCCAAGACACCCGAGTCTAGAACCACCCAGACACCTGAGTCCACCTCAGTCCAAACCCCAACGTCCTATCAGCAGAGGGATTCCTCCCAGTCAGAGTCCAGATCCTCGGACCCCTGCGAGCCCAAAGAGCTGCAGGAGGGTCAGGAGATTTACATCCAGACCGAGGGCCTGACGGTCCAGATGGCAGAACCTGGATTGGACCGGATTGTGATTGTCAATGGGCCGGACGGGACCACCATGCACATTCAGACCCCAGAGGGGGTTCCCCTGGAGGCAGTCCAGGCCCTGCTGGGCATTGAGGCTTCTGACGGGGCCAAAGCTCCTCAGTGAGCCCTTAACAGAATCCAGACTGAGCATGACTACAACCAGACCTGACCCACATCACATGAAATGGGGGAGTCTACATTAATTAGGTGCAGTAACTCCACCTGCAGCTGTAAACACCTGACCAACATCTAGACCCACAAACTCCTGAACCCACAAACACCTGGACCCGGAAAACACCTGGACCCAGAAACACCTGGACTGTCTCACCCTGGACCCAGAAACACTTGGACTGTCTCCCCTGGACCCAGAAACACCTGGACTGTCTCCCCTGGACCCAGAAACACCTGGACTGTCTCACCCTGGACCCAGAAACACTTGGACTGTCTCCCCTGGACCCAGAAACACCTGGACTGTCTCCCCTGGACCCAGAAACACCTGGACTGTCTCACCCTGGACCCAGAAACACTTGGACTGTCTCCCCTGGACCCAGAAACACCTGGACTGTCTCCCCTGGACCCAGAAACACCTGGACTGTCTCCCCTGGACTGTTTCCCCTGGACTCAGAAACACCTGGACTGTCTCCCCTGGACCCAGAAACACCTGGACTGTCTCCCCTGGACTGTCTCCCCTGGACTGTCTCCCCTGGACTGTTTCCCCTGGACTGTCTCACCTGGACTGTCTCACCTGGACGTGGCCGTCTGCAGTAACAATCTGGTTTAAAGTTTTATTTTGTGCTGCTGATGTTTAATATTTTGTTTTTCTGAGAGAAATCGATCGAACATTTTTCTGCTGATCAGGACGTGAAGGTGAACGGGTGACACCAGATTTATCACTGAGTCAACGGTGATTTCTACAGATAACCTGATCAATAATTCCTGATCAATCGATCCAGACCTCAGGTTAACAGACTCTAAATATGAGCAGCATTATTATACCAAGATAATCAATTATTGTCATCTTCTGTATTCAGCAGCGATGAACAAACTTATTTATGGTCTGAGCTCAGCTCGTTGTTTGATTGGTCCGTTCTGCTCTCACCTGTGATGATGTCATCGGTGACTTTCTGCTGGATTTTAAGGAATCTGGTGCGATTGTAAATTTGTGAAAAAAAAAGATTTTTTTTCAGTGTTTCCATATTTGGATTCGTTGTTCATTTAAAAATAGAAACAATTAGTTGGCTGTTTATATGTAGATAAATATGAAAAACAAAGTTTAAAAAAAGTTGCACTATTTTATTACTTTTTATAAAACTTCACAGCAAAACATTTTCCAAACGTAAAGTGAATGTTTGTGCTGGTTTGGAGAAGCGAAGTGAGGACGGACTGAAAACAGTTTGATTGTTTGAGTGCTGAATGAATTAAACATGTTTCATGTTCCTCCAATAAACAGACGTGATGAACTCGACTCTGCTGTTTCATGATGTCACAGGATGGACGTTTAAATTCATCAATGTTTATTTTTAAGAGATTCTTTATTGTCAAACAGTCGTACTGAGAACAACACAGGGAAACTGGTTCTGTGTTTGATCCGTTTGTCACAGTGAAGCTTCTGATGCTAACAGATTGATTGTTCTTCCTCAGTGAAAACTTCAGAATGTTTGTGCACAAAGAAAAAGTCAGCAACAAATAAAATACATGTATTCATTAGAAAATGTTTATGAAACATTCAGTATGTAGTCATTAATCAGAATATAAACATTGAATTTCAGGCTTCAGAGACAAAAACAGACCTGAAGATAACAAAGGAAACAGACTTGCGTGTTGAATGGACGTCAAAGAGTTAAAGTCCATCAGCTGATTGTCAGAGTTCACCTGCAGCATCAGGACGTCGATCAAACTTCTGCTGAAAATACTGTCTCGCTACAGCGCTGCTTCTGCTTCTGCTTCTGTGCTGTCAATCAGACCGCTAGGCTAACAGTCTGCCTTCAGTCTTTGAGCTAAGCTAGGTTAGTGCCTGGTTGCTCAGAGATGACCTTGGTGTTGATCACATGATTCTGGAGGATGGATGACATCAGAGTGGGCGGTGTCCGGTCTCCAGCAGCAGAGCCTCCAGGGTCAGTCTGGTTTGTGGGGGGCTGAAGGGCTGGTGCAACCAGCAGGACAGGTAGACCATGCAGAGGTCAGAGGTCGCGGTGTGGGCGAGTTCCTGCAGGATCAACTGCTTCAACTTCAGCTCCTGACAGAACGACTCCAACAGGACACGAGACGACTCCTCTGAAACAAGAAGAAACATCATCACTCAGGTGAGACTGATAACATCACTCAGGTGCGTTGCATCGAACAGGTAAACTCACCGAAGTGTTTGGTGTTCCAGCTGTGAAACAGAGGAAACTTTCTTCCTTCAGGTCCAAACTGAAACTCCTCCAGATCTTGAACAGCTTGCTGCGATGTCAGCAGACGCTCCATCTTCATCACCACGACGACCTGAGAACATGAAACCACAGATGTAGGGTTCATTTACAAACTGACTCGACTGTTCAGGGTCCATCTTCATCACCCCAGTCTGAGAATGTGCAGGAACATAGGCGACCAATCAGACAAGAGCTTAAGGAAAGAGGTTAGAGGTCAGCCGTCAGAGAGGTCAGTTTACTGGTACTGAACATAAAACTGAGCTGTGACCGGTTCTCAATAAGAACTGCGTCACATAAGGGTTAGGGTTACCAGAACTACACGCTGTGACCATGACAACATGTTATTACAGAAAACAGCTTTTGTTCTGAAACTTGGACTTGTTTGTAATCACGACTGATCCAGTTCACAATAAAAGAACAAGTCTTAAAACCCTTCAGCTTAATAAAGATACATGAACGATCACCATTTTGTTGATGACGTCCTGAAGTTTGCAGCATTCGTCCTGCAGCTCTGGAGCTTCGCCCGTCTGCTGCGATGGAGCTGATGAAGCTGATGTAGGTGATGAAAACTCTTCCACCAGCAGCTGATCACTCCGAGAACTGAAGGAGGAAAAAAAAGATAAAAACTGTTAAACACTTAACAGGACGATGGACAGGCCCCACCCACATCCACACAAACTCAACCCACATCAACACAGGCCCCACCCACATCCACACAAACTCAACCCACATCAACACAGGCCCCACCCACATCCACACAAACTCAACCCACATCAACACAGGCCCCACCCACATCCACACAAACTCAACCCTCATCAACACAAACTCAACCCACATCAACACAAACTCAACCCACGGATAATGTGTGAAGTGATGTCACTCGAGTCACCTGTCAGATTAAACTAAACTCATTAAGCTAAACTCACCGTGTCAGTCTCATGTTGACGATGTTTCCCGCCACATCAAATCCTTCCTCGTTGAGTTTTTCCCACCTCATCATCAGGTTGTGCCAGTCGGCTGCGTTGTCTTTGACCTTTCGGGCACTTCCTGTGACAGCAGAGCACTTCCTGTTTGCTGATGTCACTGTGAGAGGCAGGAGAGGAGACATTTTCCCCTCAGCACTGGATTCATTACAGATTAAAGACACTGTACAATGTTGACACCCTTATATTTACTTTTTGACATACAGACATGATCTATTAATATTATATACTGTATATATCTATTAATATACTATATATGAATATTATATACTATATATATGAAGAAGAAGAACGGATGGACCAGATGGACTTCCGACCTCAACATAAACACAGATGACGTCACAGCAGTATGGCGGCGCACGTAATAAGCAGTCTCATGTGATCGATTGTCTGATTGATGATCGTTTGATAGATAACAGAAGCAGGATGATTGACGGGTGTGTGAAGTGTTCCGCTCGGTGTAAACAGTCGGATCGATACGTCAGCCGATCAGCTGATTGACGGATGTTTAACACGCGACCCTCGTGCGCTTTTCATCGTCACACAAATAACCATCGATCAATGGATTAGTTCCAGCCACGTTCGGTCATCGATCATGTGATCACTGTGCAGGTGTGCACTCACCTTCCATCTGATCGATAACTCCTCTCAGCTCACGCTGAAGACCAACTTCTCACTTCCTGGTTTCTTCTTCTTCCCGTTTCTCTTCTTCTTCTTCTGTGGTGGAGGTCCTCCTCAGCTTCAGCGCCTCCTGCTGATCGATCAGCTCATCTTCACCTACATGAAAAACGTCACGAGTGACGAGTCACCCGAACCCAAGTCTGAGGACATTTATTGATTTATGATTATTGATCTTTATTCTGCTTCGTGTAACTCATCAATTATTAAATATAATGAAGAGACACCTGCTGGCTCATTCAACTCTAAAGTCTTTACAGTAAACACAGTGAGAACTAAACAACAACAACATCATCAACTACAACAACAACAACTTCAACAACATCAACAACAACATCTTCAACATCAACAACATCTTCAACATCAACATCATTAACAACAACAACATCTTCAACAACAACAACATCAACAAAACCAACAACAAAAACAACATCAACATCTTCAACTTCATCAACATCAACAACATCTTCAACATCAACATAATTAACAACAACACCATCTTCAACAACATCAACAAAAACAACAACAAAAACATCTTCAACAACAACATCAACATCTTCAACTTCATCAACAACAACAACAACAACATCTTCAACAACATCAACAAAAACAACAACAAAAACAACAACAACAACATCTTCACAACATCAACAACATCTTCAACTTCATCAACAACAACGACAACAACAACAAGATATTCTGTTGTTAATCTGTTTCTCTGGAATTAATGAAAGTCTGAAGCACAGTTTCATAAATTGAAAAAAGATCCGAGACGTGTGATGGCAGACACTGATGTTTGTTTCTCAGTTTATGTATTTGTTGTATTTGTATTTGTTGTTGAGCTTATAGTTAGGGCTGGTCCAGGACAGGCCCAGGCCTGTCCTGGACGAGCTCTTAGTTATGCTGCTATAGGCCTAGTCCGGGGGACAATGACACACTGAGCTTCTCTCTCCTCCCCTCTCCTCTCCTCTCCATCTGTATACATTATGCCTGTATACATGCCCCATCTCTGCATGTCACTGACTTGCTTCTTCCCCGGAGTCCTTGTGCTTTCTAGTCCTACAGGCTCCCTTGGATCCTGGCCGCGCCCGGGTCGTGGATCGTGGATGCGCCCACTGCTATGGCCCTGCCTGATCGTGGATGCGCCCACTGCTATGGCCCTGCCTGATCGTGGATGCGCCTACTGCTATGGCCCTGCCTGATCGTGGATGCACCTACTGCCATGACCCTGCCTGACACCCACCACTACTGTCGCTTATATTAGTCACATCTCTGTTACATACGTTCCACTACTATTATCGTACTGCATTGCTACATACCATCCTTGCCATTGATCATTACTACTGTTATCACTAGTAATCACATTTCCATGTGCATTTCATCATTATTGCTGTAATACATCTTTGTGTACTTTCACTCCTGTCAACCATCGCTTATAATTGAATACATTGTGATCTCGTTGATCTGCTCTGTACATGCGACATCTATTGCACGTCTGTCCGTCCTGGGAGAGGGATCCCTCCTCTGTGGCTCTCCCTGAGGTTTCTTCCGCATTTTTTCCCTGTTAAAAGGGCTTTTTTTTGGGGCAAGTTTTTCCTCACTCGAATCGAGGGTCGAAGGACAGAGGGTGTCGTCTCTGTACAGATTGTAAAGCCCTCTGAGGCAAACTGTGATTTGTGAATTTGGGCTATACAAATAAAATTTGATTTGATTTGATTTGATTTGTTATTTATTTATTTTACATCAATTGATGTTTCGATTTTGTATTTAATTGAGAGAACAGAGCGACAAACTCTTCATCACATCAGATTAATAATTTATAAAGAAAACTTTTGAACAGATTTAAATCAGCTGCTCACGTGTAAACACATCATTTGAACTTTTCTTGGATACTTGAAGAACATTGAGCCGATAATACTGCAGTACTTTTACTCATAATGAAGTATTTGTACATTATACAGTTACATGAGTACATGACCTGAATATTTCAGCCCTGTTTATGGTCTCACAGGCTCAGGGTCATTTATTAAACTGTCATTATGTAATTTACTGACAGAGACGTCAGCACACACACTATATTTTATTGTGAAGAGGTCTCACTCTGTCTGCTGTTGAAGAGCAGAAACAGACCAGAGGAGAGATTATTATTCTTTCTATCACTATTGACAAAGCCGATCAAACATTGCATAAAGTTTATTGATTTATTTAATTTTTAAGATATTGACTAAAAAACGTAACAAAAGCTGGAGCTGAGCTTGAAATTGTCCAGAACTCATTAAAATTTTGTCCAATCATCAACTGAAGCATTTTGAGCTAATACTTACAAGGGTCAGAGTTAACCCCTGTTTAGCTGTCGCTGATGTTGTTATGACACTCAGGACAATAAAGCAAATTTGATTTAATTAACACACTGCCGACACACACGCACACAAACACACACACTCACACACACACACACACACTGCGGAAGACCAAACTTAATGGAGACTTCCTTTAAAAAATGTGTCTGTTGTTGTCTGTGAACACCTGACCAGGTCTGACTTAAACTAACAATGTGCTAGTTAGGCAGCACCTAACTAGCCAATCACAGAGGCTGAAGGATTTGTAATGAATCAGGATCCTGTTTGAGAACTGTTTGAAATTCTGATGGATTTTAGTTTTTCCTTTTTACTCACAGCGATACCTCCTGTCAAACATCACAGGTTCATTCTTGTCTTTAGAGTCTCCTTTGAGCCAAAAACAAAAAAAATTATTGAATAAAGTTCAATAAATACATTCAGGAGCTAAAATCTAAACTCATCATAGTTTATGTTTATATGATGACATGATCTGGGATCACTGTATTAATCCCTCATCTTGTGGCATCAATAAAGTGACTAATTGACACTTGAGCTGAAAATAGAATAATAAGATACAAATATTGAAAATGTAACAAACTAAATCCTGAGCTCAGCAGAAACAGTCAGAGTGAGACCTCTCGTTGCTCACACACACTCTCTGCTCTCTGACGCAGCAGGAAGTAGCAGCAGCAGCAGCAGAAGAGACGAGGAGTCACAGTGAGTCTCATCGACTATCAGACAGCAGAATTAATCAATAATCCATACAGCTGAACAACTGTTTGGTTTTTGTTTGTTGTTGATAAATTCTCGCTGTGATGATGTCAGGTGAACAGACATCAGTAATAATCAATAATCGATATTGATACTCTGATCGTGGCCGTGTGCAGTGGTGATGATGTCAGTGCTGCAGCTTCCTGCTGAGTTGTGGCTGCAGGTGTTCAGCTTCCTGTCCTGGAGAGACAAACTGAGTGTGCGCTGCACCTGTTCACACTTCAGACAACTGCTGGATAAGTGCCGCCCCCTGTGGAGAGGCTTCAGTGTTGTGCTGAGACACTTCTCTCGATACAACCGCCCGTTCTGGCGCAGCCTGGCTCAGCGGCACGTGGGTAGCGTGTCGGTGCGTTCAGGTAAGAGGAAACACCTGAAGCAGCTCTCCACCTGGCTTCCTGCTCTCGACGCGCTGGGATTGGACAATTGGAGGGAAGGGGGCGTAGATGAGCTGAAACTCTTCCAGCAGCTTCAGCGTCTGTCCATCACTAACTCTTCCACGCCGTTCAAAAACGTCAACTTCCTGTTTCCTCTGAGTCACCAGCTGATGCAGCTCAGCCTCTGTAACGTGCAGTTCACCTGTCCCGCCTCTCACCTGTTGGCCTCCGTGAGTCAGCTGACTCGTCTCACCTCACTGCTGCTGCACCACGATGGCAGTCTGAGCGTACCGACACTCAGCAGCGTCCTGACTCACCTGACTGAGCTGAAACACCTGTCCTGCACCATGATCACTTACAAGACGCTGTCACATGACTTCTTTGGCCCTGCCAACCTCACAGGTACACACACACTTAAACTCACCTGTAAAATGAAACAGGTAATCAGCAGGTAGCAGGTCTCGTTAAAGGTGGAACGGGTAAGAACACCTGTTGAAGGTCACTCCAAACAAACAGGAGGCAGCACATCACCTGTGTGACCACTAACTGCTGCTCACTGTACCTTTTTGCTGTTGCTACTAACTGCTGTTAGAAAGGTGTGCAGCTGGTGATGACAGGTGTGTTGTGTTTGTCTGCCAGCAGGTGGCGGAGCTCTGCAGTTGTCTGACCTGCAGTTGTTGAACTACGATGCTGTGGTGACGCAGGAAGTTCTGCAGCCGTTGTCCCACCTCCGCAGCCTGTCAATCTTCCACCTGTACTCTGTACCTGGACCCACCTGTCACTTGCAAACATGGCTGATGTCACTACCACAGCTCTGCAGCCTCAGTGTGCATGGTGAGTCCTATCATCTACTGTGACCCTACTGTGACTCTACTGTGACTCTACTCTGACTAATGTGACTCTACTGTGACTCTACTGTGACTCTAATGTGACTCTACTGTGTCTCTACTGTGACTCTACTCTGACTAATGTGACTCTACTGTGACTCTAATGTGACTCTACTGTGTCTCTACTGTGACTCTACTGTGACTCTGACTCTACTGTAACAGGACAGGACTGTCCTTGTCACTGTAGCACCTCAATGTTTCTTCTCCTGCCGTTGCTCTGATGTCACGATGACCTCACTCTGTCTGTCCAATAGGAGGCCATCCTCTGGCAGTGTATGCTGACTTCTTGCCGTCCTCCCTCCTCAGTCTGACTCTCTGTGTGGATCTGCAGCCTGAAGATCTGCAGGTGGTCTCACAGAGAGTTCCTCAGTTGCATCACCTGCACCTGGAACCCTGGAGCTCCTCCTCCAACCTAGTCAGACTCCTCCCACAGCTGTTCCCTCACCTGAGAACGCTCCGTATCAGGTGAGTCACTGACAACTGATGACCCACAAAGTTCAGTAATCAGTAACATGACCCTGAAGAGTTGAGACAAGCTGAGGCTGCGTCCAAACTGAGCAGCTGATTGGTCAGATAAGAATGAATGAAACCAACACTGACCACCTGGAGGAAACACCTGGTTTCCATAGTAACCTTCTGTTTGTTGTGTTTCAGACATCATCACGTGTCAGACGGTGACTTCCTGCGTCTGCAGCAGCTGCAGCATCTCGACACTCTTGAAGTTCTGGACTCGTACTACAGACCCGACCCGACTGACCCAAGCTGGGTCGTCTACGAGCCAAGTCCTCGCCTGCTGCAGCTGATCTCTGACCTGCAGGAACTGACCAATCACAGAGTCCGAGTCATCACCAGGTCACACAGAGATCTGCTCACCTGCCACTGTGTCTGACCAATCAGAGACTGTCTGTACAGCACCTGCTGTGACATCACCTGATGTCATGAAATATTTAAATCATATTATTTAACTTAATGTGCCTTTTTTATGTGCCAGGGTGAGGGTGTCATCACTGCTGCATGATGGGTAAGGTTGTTCAAAATGACATCGTATGTTTACAGTAAATTACAGCAAAGGTCTTAAATACAAAACAACAGGAAGTCTTGAAGACACTAATGTAACAAAGTTCAAGTGATCGACTGCTTTCTGTCAGGAGTCGATCACGACCGTAGCGCCTCCTTGTGACTAAACTGTCACAAACTTCACAGAATTGTAGGATCTGCAGCAACTTGTAAACAAACTGATGGGACATTTCTCACCTGACTGAAGCTGATTTCTAATTGGCTGATTTCATTTTTCATAGGTTGAAAATCATCAAAGCGCTTCAGTGTTGAGTTATCTTTATAAACAGCTGTCACTGTTGTTAGTTATCGATGTTTTAGGGCTAAAATTTAAAATGGTGGCAACCCCTTAACCCTGACTCTTTAAAGTTGTGCAAAGGAGCGTGGCCTAAACAGCCGCCATCTTTGTCATCCTTTAAACACAAACTCAGTGTTAAACTGACCACACGGTGGCATACACAGACGTACACAGACGTACACTGACGTGACATTGTTTTTTAAAATCAAATAATCCAATTAAATCATAACCCCCGTTACAATTTTTTTTTTATGTTTCCCAGATGTAAATTAATTCTTGCTTTAAACATGATCATTGCAGTTTTAAATTTGACCAGATCTATAAATTTTACTTTTCTATATATATATATGACTTTAAAAACAGTGTGTTTGTGTGTTCCCCACCCACATTATGTATTATCCTGATTGCTCTCTTTTGAAGCATGCATAATGGCTGTAAGTGGCTTTTGTAAGTGCTTTCTCAAACTTCCACACAGTAATTCAGATATGGTGATAAGACTGAAGAATAGAGAAAGCGCAGTGATTTATGGTCCAGTATGTGTTTTGTTTTCCCCAGAACTGGGACGCTCTTTGCCAGCTTTCTTCTGATATAATTGATCTGAGGTTTCCAGCAGATGTTGTGGTCTAAAATCAGGCTCAGAAATGTGTTTTCATAAACTCTTTCCACATTAACATTATCAGTCCTCATCTGTACTTGTGTATCTACATAGCGGTTTCCAAACAACATGAATTTAGTATTGTTTAAATGTAATGATAACTTGTTTATGTTAAACCATTGTTTTATCCTTTGTGTCGTTACCTCTTCCAAAAGCTGCTGCAGATTTTCCCCAGAACAAAGAACATTGTTGTCAACTGTGAATAAAACAAAATTTAATTTCTGGACACCATACATATATCATTTATATACAAAATGAACAATTTTGGCCTTAATACTGACCCCTGTTGGACCCCAACAGTTACACTTATCATCAGTACCACCAGTAAGTTATACTGTGAAGTCCATTAATGCCATTGATGTCGATCTATTTGCTCTAAAACCGTATTGAATGTCTGACAATAAATGATGCTTATCAATGAAATGATCCAACATTCTAATGAATGTTTCCCAATATTTTAGAGAACTGGCAGAGTAACGATACAACCTGTAGCTTTATAAAATGGAATAATCTCATCACTTTTCATGTTTTGTGGAAATGTAGCGGTTGTGGTAAGTTACAGGTGTAGGTTGGTGGGTTTGTAATACTGTCAATGACTTGACGAACGTCATATCGATTCCGTTCCAGCTGTTTTATTCTTACATGTCTTTATTATGTCTATGATTTATTTATTTCTACAGCGCTGAGATAGATTGAGCTTGGATTTCTCTCCCTCTTTCCGATGTTTGTCTCTGATGTTTGGACTTATTATCATCAGTGAAACATTCAGGATAACTTTTGTTAGTTGTACTGCTCCTAATAATATTGTGTCATTTATTCCATATGCCCTTAATATTGTCCATTTTTGAGCTTCTGTTCTGTTCTCAGTCTCCTGTATGTGATTTGATGTTCCTCTTTCTCTTTTCCACAGTCATGAATCACAAAAACAGGCAAATGATCGCTGATGTCATTTATCATCCGTCTCCTCATGAAACTGATGTTTGATGATCAGTGGATATAAACTCATACTGTACATTGTGTCCATAAATTCACCTGTCTTTGTGTTTGTTAGAATTCAGCGGGTCAATATTAAAATCACCACAGAGGAACAACTGTTTTCAGCAAGTGATCCCTTCATACTGGATCCTGGAGCCCTGTTCACACAACTGACCATCACACTTACTTGTTTTTCCATGCATAGCTCTACAGAAACACTTTCCATGACATCATCAGTTGTGGTTGACACGTTCTCCACGACCGTGTAGTTGAGATTATTATACTATATAATTTGGGTGGGTGAGGGTGGGACAGAGGGTGTCGTCTCTGTACAGATTGTAAAGCCCTCTGAGGCAAACTGTGATTTGTGAATCTGGGCTATACAAATAAAATTTGATTTGATTTGATTTGATTTAATTTATATAATATATATATAAACGTATCAAGCAACACCTCCTTTTTGTTTGTCCTGTTCATCTTATTGAATTCACATCCTTTCTGGATCTGCTCCCTTCTCAGGGCTCAGCCAGGTTTTGGATGTAGCTATGACCTTCAATGGTTTTGTGAATGGATTAAATATTCTTTAATGTTTTGGTAATTAGCTCATAAACTTCTACTATAAATACGTTATTTTATTAAATGTTTTAATTTATGATCCTCTGAATGTGTTTTTCAAAAACAATCACAGCTGAAGTGAAAATAATTCAGTGATGCAGCTTTAACTTTATAAAGTTTAATTTTGTTTGTGATGTTTTGGACTAATTCAGTTTAAATCAAAAGTTTGTTTTCATTTCAAAATAAAAGTCCTTTAATGCGGTCTGATTGTTTGTGTTCACCAGCATTATGAGTTTGCACTGAACTTTGTTATAAATAATGAAGATTTATTATCACGACAGTTAAACATCAGTGAGTTCAGCTGGATTGTGTCAGTAGTTATAGTTTACACGTCAGATTACAGCCCAGTGAAATTATCTGATTTCTGATCAAGTTTAATGTTAATAAAGTTCCTCAGGATCACTGACGTGACGTCACACCGAAGGCAAACTGACTGACGTCACAGGTGTGACAGTACGTGTTACCACCTGTGGGGGCAGTGTGATAGCTGTGGGCCTCCGTCCTGCCGGGTGCACCGTAGAAGAAGAAGGAGGAGGAAACGGAAGTAGAAAGTCGCGGCGTGTGCTCTCAGTCTTTCAGATCAAGATGGCGGACACAGAGGGTGAGTGCGCTGCACGTTCACTGAAACATGTGAACTTTTAAAATGTGAATATTTAATTTAAATGAAAAGTTGTTGATGAAAGTTTTAAAGTGAAACAAACTGATTTTGTTACTGCTGCGCTTCAACTCCTCGACACGTTCCGTCTGCATGAAACAGCGAACTGCACTGAGAAAAAACTAGTTTAAATATAAAATGTGTATTCAGAGTGTCCAGAGCTCAGTGCGGGTTGTTAGTCTGCAGTTTGAATCCCATGCGTGTGTTTGTTAGTTCGGGCTGTGTTGCTGCTGTTAGTGAGCAGCGATCAGCGGGCTGCTGGAGGCTTCAGCCGGAGGCCGCGCACATGTGGCGGCTCACATTCAACGACTCACCCGGTTCAGCGTTTCATCAACATCTATTTGTGATCAGTGATCGATCAGAGAAATCTGACTCCGATCAGCGGATTTCACTATTAAACTGAACGTTAGAGCGCGTGACTTCAGCCACACCGAGTCTGTAACACTTCAGTTCAACTCCACTTATTGATTACAATCTGATCAGTGTCCTGTATCGATCTCAGCTGCTCTGCCGTGTGCGGAACATGCTGATGGATTATGGGCTGTTTTATCAGTTTACACAGGCCTGTTAGCTCTGTATGCTAGCCTGATGCTAACTAACACGTGCTGAGGGAGCGGCCACGTGGTCTGCTCCTCTCCCCTCTTTAATAATCTGAAACTCGGATTAACTTCAATAATTTACAAACTATAAAGAAACGGATGAACCTCAGTAACAGTGTTTAGAGAAATCTCATGAATCAACTTTAAAGACTGAGATAAAACACATGTTAAACGATTAATTACTTATATCTTGATAAAATAACTGGAGCAGGAAAATATAATTTATCTCAATCTTTATTTGTGAAGCGCCAATTTATCTGACGACACTGACTGTTTATTAATGATTAATTAGTTTGCACGTGTTTCAGCAGCATCAGCGAAGAAGAAGAAGAAGGTGAAGAAAGTCAGTGAAGAAGACGTCGGGGTGAGTGTCACCAAGTTTAAACAGCTGATTTTTATCTTTTTCTTCAAAATGGAAATTAAATGTTTTAATTTGCTCAACAGGAGATCCAACAGAGCGGAGACTTCTTCATCAAACCAGAGTCAAAAGTTGCTTCCCTGGACACATCACAATGGCCTCTGCTGCTGAAGGTAAAACGCCTGAGTTCACCTGCAGTGAACGGGTCGGGGGTTTGGTCCGAGAGCTGAGCTGTCTGTTATGCTTCTGCCTGAAGATTGATTTTGTCATATGGAGTCATCTGAAAACTATAACTGTAAAGAAGTATGATTTTAATTTCAACATGGACGTTCACGAGAAGCTGAACCTCGAGTCTGGCCTGGACCCTTTGTTGCATGTGCCCACCCCCGTTTCCTGTCAATACAGCCAAACAAAGGCCAAAGAATCATAATAAAAACTGAGTGTTCCATAGAAAACTACCTAAAGTGAGCGGCTTTACTGCAGTAAATTATTTAGAGGCGGCCATGTTTTTTAATGCAGTGAGTGTTCATTCAGAACAGATCTACGGCTCACTGTTCCAGACCAACAGACCAGAAGTCAAACTTTTATTAATGCATTATTGACCGTAGACATTCAGAGGAAATCTATTACTTTGAGTCTCGGCGTGTGACGTGATGAACCAGTTTATCCATTCGCTGAGCGGCCATCTCGTCGCAGTCTCTGCCTCTGCTCCCGTTCTGGGGGCGGGGCCTCTCCGTCGCGGTGCTGGTGTTGCGCCGGCGTTTTGCCGGACAGTGACCCAAAACTGCACAGAGAGAAGGACTCGACCCGACAACCGCCAAGACGATTTCCTGTTCTGATCACTTGATGCTGAGACTTTAAAGGGAAAATTAATTTAAATGTTGACATCATTAATTAGTAATTAAACAGTTGTGTTTGTCAACATTCAGTGTTTGTTTATATTTAGTTTCTTGGAACTGAGAAAGTTAATAATCAAACATCCAGCAGATACATTTCACACTGAAAATTGTCTCATCACTCTGAAAACTTAGCTGGTTAATTATGCTGTTTGATCAATGAACTGCAGTCAAACGGAACGTTATATTGTAACACTACCAAAATAAGAGCTGTGACTTCCTGTTTCCCCATCATGAATGATGTGAAAAAACTGCAACCAGACACCCAAAAAGTCTGTTTCATTTTGTTTCCCACAGAATTTTGATAAACTAAACATCCGGACAGCGCATTACACTCCGCTACCATGTGGCAGCAACCCTCTGAAGAGAAACATCCAGGACTATGTCAGGTACGATGCTATGCTAATATGCTAATAGCATCCAGGATTATGTTGGGTACCCCCAGATGAATGCTATGCTAACATGCTAACACCACCCTGGACTCTCTGAATGGTATCAGAAATGTTGATTATTTTACTTCCTTTTTCCTCGCAGGACGGGCTTTATCAACCTGGACAAACCGGCCAACCCATCGTCTCACGAGGTCGTGGCATGGATCAGGAGGATCCTGCGGGTGGAGAAAACGGGTCACAGCGGGACACTCGACCCAAAGGTCACGGGATGTTTGATAGTCTGTGTGGATCGAGCCACGCGACTGGTCAAGTCCCAGCAGAGCGCCGGTACGAGAAGCACTTCCTGTTACTGTCAGAATAAGATGTCCTGATTTGTTTGATTAATCTGTCTCCACTCGGCTGGCAGGTGTGTAAACACAATAAAACCCAGCGGCCCCCCCTCACTACTCTCTGTGTGTGTTGCAGGTAAAGAGTATGTGGGGATCGTTCGGCTGCACAATGCGATAGAGAGCGAACACACTCTGGCTCGGGTACGTCTGACAACTTCCTCCTGCATGACTCATTGATATGCTTGATTGATTGGAGAGTTTCTATAAACAAGAGTTTAGTTGTCTTTTTCAATTCAGTCAACATTAACGAGCTGCAGGAGGTCAGTTTAAAAGACCCGTTTAACAAAAGTTATTGATTACAAGTGATCAGGTGAGCAAACCGGCTTCTTGTGAACCTCTCTAACTCAGTTTATGTCTGCAGGCACTGGAGACGCTGACCGGCGCTCTGTTCCAGCGACCGCCACTGATCGCCGCCGTGAAACGTCAGCTGAGAGTCCGAACAATCTACGAGAGCAAACTGATCGAATACGACCCTGAGAGGAGGCTGGGTAAGAGCATTGATCTGCAACGGATTATCATTAATGCTTCCACCAGAAATGTTTCACTCAAACTGATCGTTCAGTCGTCAATATGGTTACAATCAGCTGTTTAAAATGTTAAATTATGAGAACTAATCAATAACTTAACTTTATAGAATCTAAACTAATTTCAAGTGGACACATTTTTAAGGGTTCAGGTTTTGTTTTTGCAGCGAGGTCATGGTTTGTCAGTGTCGCGTGGTTGTGACGTTGCATGGTTGTGTTGCAGGAATCTTCTGGGTGAGCTGTGAAGCAGGAACTTACATCCGGACTCTGTGCGTCCATCTGGGCCTGATGCTCGGGGTTGGAGGTCAGATGCAGGAACTGAGGAGAGTCCGGTCTGGAGTGCTGGGGGAGAAGGTCAGCTTCACTTCTTGTTCAGTGTCTGACCTCATTGGTTAGAGGCTGTGACCTCACTATGATGTCATACTCAAAGTGTTGAGTTCAGGCCTGCTGCTCCATGCAGGTCTGATAATTAAACTTTGAAACAGGAAACTGCAGCAGAGACACAGATTACATCATCTGTACACTGTGGACTCAACGCTGCCGACATCACTGACGTCGGCATGATATCACTGACGTCGGCATGACATCGCTCTGACATCAGTACATTTTGTTTGTTAGGACCACATGGTGACGATGCACGACGTCCTGGACGCTCAGTGGCAGTTTGATCACAACAAAGACGAGTCGTACCTGCGGAGAGTCATCTTCCCGCTGGAGAAGCTGCTGGTGTCTCACAAACGTCTAGTGATGAAGGACAGCGCGGTGAGTCTTCATCACTGATTGCTCATCAGGTGACCCTTACAATCCAAACACACCTGACTGACTCAACTGTGTCTCCAGGTGAACGCCATCTGCTACGGAGCAAAGATCATGCTGCCAGGTGTGCTCAGGTACGAAGACGGCATTGAGCTGAACCAGGACATCGTCGTCATAACAACGAAAGGCGAGGCTATCTGCACAGGTGAGCTGTGTGTGTCCATCCAGGTGAAGCCACATGATGATTTGAGTGTGTCAGTAGCTCTCTGAGCTGTGATGACCTGTTCATCTATCACCCTTGTCTGATGGCTTCACTCATCACCCAGTCAGATCAATAATTAAGTTAATCAAGTATCGGACATTAATGAATCAATGACTCGTCCTCGTCCAGCTGTCGCTCTGATGACCACCGCCGTCATCTCCACGTGTGATCACGGCGTCGTGGCGAAGATCAAGAGGGTCATCATGGAGAGAGACACATATCCCCGGAAGTGGGGCCTGGGACCGAAGGTACGCCTGACGTTATTGATCCCTTTTGCTCAATGAACATGATCACAGCCTCTTCTGTGAGCACTGATGTTGAATAAAGTTAATTTTATTGATCAGTAACGAGTTTGTTTGTTTGTTCAGGCGAGTCAGAAGAAGATGATGATTCAGAAAGGACTCCTTGACAAACACGGGAAACCAAACGGCAGCACGCCGGACGACTGGAAGAACCAATACGTTGACTACAGGTACAGCTCACCTGAGGGGGCGGGGCACATATACAGGTGTTTACAGCGGGTTACAGTCAGGTGTGTGCGTGTGTGTGTGCAGACAGTTATCCCTGGTCCAGCTGACGTGCTCTCTCAGGGAGTCAGTCTGCTACAGAAACTTTCAGCTGTGAGCTTCTTCACTCAGCTGTTTGCTGAAGTGTAGCTCACCTGAAAACAGTGATGACACACAGTGGTGACATCACTGCTTTACCTGTTTAATTGAGATCAAACGTCTGTAAAACCTTCATTAAAATCTGTTTTTGTTTGACAGCGTCTCCAAGACGACGGAGTCATGTGACGCTTCAACAAAGGTAAACTCACCTGACCTGTTTATTAAACCTGGTATCAGTCTGTATTGTTGCTCAATACTCGCCTGTTGGGGGTGTGACAGGTCATCAATCTGCTGAATCAGATGTGATGCTTGTATTGAACCTGCTGACAAAACTAAACGTTTAAAGATTTTCACCTGCATTACTGGCTGACGGAGGCTGCTGGCCAATCAGAGTGGACCTGCCTGATGTCGGTAACAGATTTCTGACCTTTGTGCTCCGCAGAGGAAGAGGGAGGCGACGGACAGTGACGGCGACGCAACGACGACGCCCAGCACGCCGTCTGCAGAGGACGCAAAGAAAGAGAAGAAGAAGAAGAAGAAAGAGAAGAGAGCAAAACTGGAGGAGGCGGAGCCTGAAGATGTCGGGGCAGAGCCAGAGGAGGTGGGGGTGGAGCCTGAGACAGAGGTGAGTTTGACTCGGACTGAAGGTCAGAAGTGTTAATGTAACGTCCAGCAGTCTGTATGGAAGCTTATGAGAAACTTGATTTTGTTTTTCAATTAACATGAACTTCAATTCAAAATACTTTATTTGTCCACGGGGGACAATTAAAGGCTCATGGAGTAGTTGTACACAGACAGCGGTATTAGCCGTTAAAACCCGCCAGTTCCCTGCCAGAGCTGGACTACAGTGACATTTAGTGTGCCTTGTGGAAAATGGAGAATTTATGCAAAACAAAGTGAGTCTAAACACAAGCTTAAAGGTGTGAAGGGATTTCTAAATCACTGCATTTTGATTATCTGCGGTTGACGCAGGGTCCTAACTCCTCAGCTAACTAGCTAACTGTAATTAAGTGCAAAAGCCGCAAATCTGTGTGTATTTGGACGGTTGCCATTGGGGACAGAGGCACACGTTCTCCTGGGAGGGGGGCGTCGCATGAAAACTTAATTAACCCACTCGGCAACTAAAGAGTCCAAATATATAAATGAAAGAGGTACATTTCTCCAAAATGTCAGACTTCTATGCCATGTCTCCTTTTAATAAAAGACAAACTTGTTCCGGACGTGTGTGGACACACCAGTGATGCTACAAACACTAAACATTTGTCCGTCTAGACATAAACACTGAAAAGTTTTTTATGTTCAGCCTGAAGGACTTTTACAAAAGTTGACAGTGACCTGAAACGTTTGGACAAAAGGCCAAAACCACAGGAAGTTGGATTTCGTAACTCTTCATGAAACTTGAATATTTAAGATAATTTGTTGTTTACATTAAACACAGCAGCTGTGGTTCAGTCGCAGTAAAACATTTTCACAGCTTGATCGTGTGACCTCACAATGAAAAGCTTCCTGTTTATAAAGAAACTGAATGAGACCAAAGAATCAGTTCGACACTAAAGCCGATTTATTTATTGAACAGCGGATTAATGTTTAACAGATTGTAGTTTCAGCTCTGATCAACAATGTATCTAATCGACTGGGTTATTTAAGTTTAATAATCAGTTTCCTTCAGTCAGAAAATTAAATATGTGAAATATTAAATGAAGTTTGTCTCCTGCAGGTTGTTGAAAGTGCCAAAAAGAAGAAGAAAAAGAAGAAACAGAAAGACGGTGACACCTCGGAGTGATGACGGCAAGTCAACAGGAAACTGTCAGAAACTCCACCCACCACACCTTTCTGAATGCAAAGCATTCTGGGAGTTTACTAACATGGACTACATGGACGCAGAAAGACTGTTTTGTTGTTTTTTTTTATATAAATCTTGTTTTATGTCTTTGAGCTGTAAATACCTGAACAGGAAGCCTGTTTGTAATTTCAAAATAAAGGTCTTTGTTTTCTGTATTTGATATTCAGTCGTGTTCTGATGTAAAGATGATCGGATATGGAAACGGATCGATGTTTTGATGGAGCCATTATGTTTATAAGGAGAACAGAATGAACCGATGTGACAACTTTTTTAAATCCAACAGGTCAAAGGTCGAACTCAGTGTGACATCATGTTTTGTCCATTTTTCCACACTAACTCAGGAAGTGAAGAGCAAAAGAAACCAGACAGATAATCGAGCACAGATCTCACTGATGTCTGACGGCTAGGCTGCAGCTCTGACCCGAGAACGCTGCTTAATCAAAACTGATTGAATATTTCAACTTATCAAATTAAATACATTTAATGAGATTTGTATGTAGTTCTCACAAAATTTTATTTAGAAGTAATGTTGAACACACTTAAGTTGGTTAAAGGAATAGTTCACTCTAGAATGAAATTCAGTCATTATCGACTCACCCTCATGCTGATGAGAAGTCCGGTTTAGTTTCTTATTCCTCGAAGTGTAGCTGGAGACCCGCGGTGCTTCCCTCCTGCAGAAAAAATCCATATAACGGGCGTTAATGGTGTCCGAGAGGAAAAGGTCCATAAAACTACACAAACTTTGTAATATTCCTCCATACTGCTCGTCCGCTGCAATCCAAGTGTCCTGAAGTGGCGACATCCAGAGTTTACTCCAAACGACGTCATTTAGTACATTTTTCTAGCCTAAACAGTCACTATACTTTATCTGCCTGGAGGCACGCGAGTCTCCCTCACATCCAGCTGTGAGTTTCAAAGTTTCAAATCACTAGTGCAGGCAGATCCCTCTTGTGTTTGTGTGTCGCTCGGTCGCTCACAGCTGGATGTAAATACCGGTGTGTATCTATCGTGAGTTCTGTTGATCTTGTCTGGCGCGGCTTCCGTAGTGCAAATGGCTGTGAGGCAGACTCGCATGCTTCCCGGCAAATATAGTATAGTGACTGTTTAGGCTAGAAAAATGTACTAATTGACGTTGTTTCGAGTAAACTCTGGATGTCACCACTTCAGGACACTTGGATTGCAGGGGACGAGCAGTATGGAGGAATATTACAAAGTTTTTGTGTAGTTTTATGGACCTTTTCCTCTCGGACACCATTTATGCCTGTTCTATGGATTTTCGCTGCAGGAGGGTACCGCCGCGGGTCTCCAGCTGATCTTTGAGGAATAAGAAACTACACCGGACTTCTCATCAACATGAGGGTGAGTCGATAATGACTGAATTTTGTTCTAGAGTGAACTATTCCTTTAACCACTGATCATGTGATTTTGTGGAGGTGTGTGTGTTGCAGTGTTTTGATGATGGTGCTCCCTGATTTCTGTTCCATATGTCGTTTGAACCTGTTGGGTTCTTTCCATCAGCATTTTCATTTCCTCACACACTTCTGCTGTGCTAAAAATTTTGAAAATGAAGTGTGTTTGGCGCACATTCTCCAGGTCTAAGACCGGCTTTTGGTGAAAGTGACATTCAACACCAGAGTGGTACCACAGCTGCAGCCTGACAAACACCCAGTTGAACAGTAGAAATGTAGAATAATGCCACCGACCTGTTCTTCTCAGCAGAACAATGATTTTTAAACACACAAGTATCATTTTATTCACAACATAATAAACGGCATCACTCCTGACAACCAACCACAATCAGGAAACTTGTCTCACAAAGTTACAGTGAGTAAATTAAAGTCTTGATTGATCAATCCTGCTTCTTCATGCTTGAGAACAAGTTACATCAAGTTAAAAACGATCAGCTGACCTGTTGAGGATCTGTGACGAGATCATTAAAAGTATTAGTTATTCAGAAAACAAACTTGGTAATAATCATCTTGTCATTATGTATAAGTGAGTTTAATGAGCGTGTGACTGAGAAGTGTGTGAGGAAATGAAAATGCTGATGGAAAGAACCCAACAGGTCCAAATGACACATGGAACAGAAATCAGGAAGCACCATCATCAAAATGAAAGTTAACAGATCCGCAAAAACAGTTTTAGTACTGATTGTGTTAATCATCTAACATTTTGTCAAAGTTCATCAGCCATCTGTTGATCCTCCTGGTCGACTAAGATGTCCATATATGTCCATATAGAGATGGCAGAGAAGGTATAAGAACAGAGGTTTTAGAGAAGTAAGGACGGATCATCGAGTGCTGGGGAACCTGTGACACTCTGGACAGAAGTCATCACGGACACTGAAGACGTCTCTGAGACGAAGGACAACGTTGTGATTCATCAGCTGAGATGGTATTTACTGTAACCACACAGAAAATGTAGTACTTGGTAAATTGAAAATTAAGTATACTTAATTTGCAGCTGTTTAAGTTGTATAGTGAAATATGCCAGTTTAGGGGATATTTCCTAATGTCATTGTCCTACTTTAACCCTAACTAACCCGCTATTATAATTGTATTTTGACACATATGAGCTTGTTCAACAATTTGTCATTGTCGCATTAAATAATTAAACACCATTCGTTTCAACGGACCAGACACAAAGACAGAAAACACACAAAGTGGAAAGCTGGAAACAGACACAGGTCGCCTTCAAATTAAAAGTGGTTCATCTAACAAAAACATTTATAAATAACCAAAACAATGTGTATAGTTTATACATGTTAAACAGAGATATTTCTTTCAATAGATAATTATGCTACTAAGCTTTCAGATGTGAAACAAGTTTTTTTATTCTCTCTCTTAATCAGGCTAAATGAATGAATGAATGAATTATGAATAAAATAAATACAAAATAAAATGAAAACCATGGCAAAAATGATCAGTAGCTAAAAATCAGATCTCTAGCAGTGAAAATTATATGAAGGATGAATATTTTGTTTTGGCTTATAGTCAAAGACAGGTTTTCATACAACAGCCTCTCATGTTGGTAACGTGTTGACTAGGGGTGTCACAATTCTCCAAATCCTCGATTCGATTACATTTTCGATTCTAAGGTCACGATTCGATTCGATTCTCGATTTTTACATTTATTTTTTTTTAAGCACAGGTTGCTGCCATTTTTAGACTAGACTTTTATGCAATATAATATCTGATCTTTGTTCGCAATGTACCACACTACATTGTCAAATTTAAAACATTTATTAACAACATAATGTAACAATAACTTTTATCTTCAGTCAATTGGAAACAAAATAATAACCTGCCATCTAGTTTCTCTTTTGTAACTGCAGTCTTCTTCACAGAAGATGACATTCAAGTTCACAACTAAACAAACAAAAAAATAAAACAGCCATGTCCACAGTCTTCTCTGAACAATTAAGTGTCCTAACCCTAACTATTTCCAAACAGTTGAACATATACAAGGTGCGTAAGGTGTGAGTGGGCGAGCGATAGTGAGGGAGCGTGCTTACGTGCGGACAGTGAATGAATGGGAGAGGAAGGAGAAGTGAAAGGAGTAGCAGCAGCAGCGACAGCAATTAAGTGTTCAACACAGGCTGCAGTTTGGCTGAATAAAGGCGACGGCTCCTCAAGATACAGCAAAGCTCCCTGGTATTATTTCCCCACCAGCTTAACACGTGAAAGGGGGTTCACCCCGAAGGTAGGCAGAAACTTCGGCCCTGGAGGAAATCATCTCCCCTGTGCTTCCCGACCACGGTCCGGGAGCGGAACAGGAATGGTGTAACACCATGCTATCGTTTGACTGGCTGGATTGTCTAGATTGTTCCTCTTCAGGAGTGGTTTAATAACTGCAGTTTTCATGGCTTGGGGGAAGACACCTGAGAGAAGAGACATGTTGACAATCTGTAGCAGATCTGAAGTCATGCAGTCTGAAACTTTTTTGAAGAACCCTGCTGGTAAAATATCAAGGCAGCAGGAGGAAGATTTCAAATGTTGTATTATCTCTTGCAGGTTTTTGTCATTGATTGGATCAAATTGTGTCATGGTGTTAGAGTTGGTTTGAGGTGGACACATGGATAAACACCTCCTTTACCTGGTACGGTGGCACTGACCGCTTGTCTAATTTTCTGAATTTTGTCAGTGAAGAAGGATGCAAATTTATTACAGGCCCTGGTATCAGAATCAGAATCAGAATCAGAATTCCTTTATTTGTCCCGCAAATGGGGAAATTTCTTTGTCACAACAGCCAAAGGACAGTATCACACTTAAACAGCAATAAAAGTAAAAAATAAACAATATAATAAGACATAAGAAATAGAATTTAACTGGTATATACATAATATCTACAATATGAAATTGGTATTTACAATATGACATAGTATTTATTAGATTTAGATTTATTAGATTAGATTTATTAGATAGATGTTCAGAGGCTACTGGCACAGGAGGGTTTGTTAGCCTGTCGACAGTAGCAAATAGGGCACGTGCATTATTATTGTTTTTGGTGATAATGTCTGAAAAGAAGGACTGCCTTGACTTTTTCAGTTCTAAATTAAAAATGTAAAGCCTCTCTTTATAAATGTCAAAATGAACCTGGAGACTTGTTTTTCGCCACCTGCGCTCTGCTTTTCAGCATTCCTTTTTTTCCATCTTGACCAGCGAGGCATTTCTCCAAGGAGATTTTTTCTTACCAGAGACCACCTTCACTTTAGTGGATGCAATGGCATCAATAACATTTGTAACTTTAGAACTGAAGTGAACTACAAGGTCGTTGACAGAGAACCTGGAGAGGGGAGGTGTGGAAGAGAAAGCCTCAATGAATATGTCACTGGTGTTTTCAGTGATCTAGCGTTTTGAGACGACCTCAGTTTGAACATTTGTGTACACAGAAATATCACTCTCAAAGAAAACACAGTAATGATCAGAGAGAGCAACATCAGATACCAGAACCTTAGAAATGTTCAGACCCTTGGAGATAACCAAGTCTAGGATGTGGCCCCTGTTGTGTGTGGGCTGTCACATGCTGAGTGAGTCCAAAGTTATCAAGGACACAACACAGTTCTTTAGTCCATCTGTCCTCAGGTTTGTCGACATGGACGTTAAAGTCACCACCAATTAACACACAATCAAAGTCAGTGCAGATAAGAGACAGTAACTCAACAATGTCATCAAAAAAATCCGTACAGTATTTAGGTGGCCTGTAGATGTTTAGAAATACAGCCCGAGAAGATGAGTTTAACTGAAGAGCCACATATTCAAAAGAAGTAAAATTGCCATAAAACATTTGCTTGCATTTGAGTAACTTATTAAACAGAATACTAACACCTCCTCCTTTTTTATGCTTTCTAGTCTCACTTATGAAAGAGAAGTTTGGAGGGCTTGATCCAATGTGAACAGCTGCACTGTTATCTTGGTCTAATCAGGTTTCAGTTAAAAACATAAAATTAAGATTGTGTTAGATGTTAAAATCATCTATTAAAAAAGATTTTCCTGCCAGAGATATGATGTTTAATAGAGCTAAATTTATAGAGTCAAAACCAACTGTGCAGTTTTTTGCGACAGTTTGTAGCTTACGAGGAATCCACTTTCATAGATTGGCAGATTCATTTAGGCACTTCCAGTTTCTCAGCAAATTCACCATTTTTCTATTACCTGTAAACACAGGAATTGAGGAGGCTACCTGAACTCCAAGGGGCCCCGGCTTTTCTGGGGGGAAAACATTAATGTTATCATCTTCGTAGCCTGGACCCGGCACGTATCAGTTAGAGTTAGTTGTATTGTCTACATGGACACAATGTCCTCTGCTGTTCTCAGACTGTGGAGATAGAGGATGATTCTGAGGAGGTGGAGGGGCGCGATGACATTTCGGTGACTGTTTCAAGCGTGGTGGTGGGATGGGGGCTGGGCGGTGAGGGAGATTTAGGGGAGAGAATATGGGATTTGGACGTGGTGTGAGTTTGATTCCAGCACTGACAAACTTTTTCATCTCGTCCGTGAAATCCAGGAGGGGGGAGGAGGGGCAGAGGCTTACTGGAGAGGGCGGAGAGTTGGGTGGGGTTCGGGGTGGCGGAGAGTGGAAGTTTCCTCCTGTTGAGACCGGAGGGCACTCCTCTTTGGGGGGTAAAGATGGCGGCGATGAAGACTCCTCCTCCTGGCACAGCTGTCTTCTCTGTTCAAAGCTTATCTAGGCAGTAGTAGTTCTCCTCCATAGGGCTGTCTTATCCGTTGTTTTGGTTTGTCTCGCTTGTTGTCCTTGGCAGGAGGAACTGATGTGTGATGCAGAGTAAAATATGTTGGAGGTTAACAGCCTTACTCCTGACTTGTTAAGGCAAAATCCATCTGCCTTAAAGAGGTGTCTGCGTTCCCAGAAAATCTTGAAATTGTCAATAAAGTTCACTGATTGAGCGGCTCATGCAGCTTTGAGCCATCTGTTCAACATCCACAACCTGCTGAATCTGTCATCACCTCTTTGGACAGTCGGTAGAGGGCCTCTGACAAACACCACAGTATTGAGAGATTTGGTTTTGCTCAACAGATCAATAAAGTCTTGCTTCAATACCTCAGATTGTTGCTTCACAACATCACAGGTCCCGGTGTGAAAAAATGAGAGATTTTGCTGTTGGATGTTCAGCAACAATGTCCAGAATTCTTTCCAGACCATATTGTTGGTAAAACAGAGTACTTAGGCGTTCTTCTTGCTGCAAAAGCTGTTTACCTACATCACCCACAATCAGTGTCAGTCATTAGCTCTCTCTGTTGCCCTTTACGTATAGATTTGGTCTCATATTTTTCCTTGTTCTTTGAGGGTAAATTGTTTTTCAGGTTGTGAGATGGAGAGCTTGCGAGGACTTGTGAAAGTGGAGCAAATCTGTTCTTCAGATGTATTTTTGTTATTTGGGTAGGTTTGCTCTTACTTTTTGTTTTCGCTGCTGTCCACGGCTGTTTCCTCCTTGGTACGGGGGTTGAGGAGGAACTTCTTTTAGATGATAGTGCAGGCCAACCAGTCGCATCACAAGTCTCAGGGCGCTGGGCTCTGCCTGTTACTCGTTCGCCCAATTCCAAGGGAAACGATTTATCTTTAGGCTTTGCGCCAAAAGTGTTCCAGCAAGGAAGAATATTCCTGGGTTTATTATCCAGTCCACAGTACTCCTGTTTCATCATAGCATTGTTGGGGCTAATTAGCCGTGTGTTAGCAGGCTCTTGTCTGCTGTTCTGATTCCATGGAAGAGTAGTTTCGTTCCCACATAGTCCATTCACTTCCACGTTTAATTCTATCTTGTGGACCTTGGTTTCCAGCACAGCAATTTTTTTTAATGATCTGCTGAAAGTCGTCCATGGTAAAGGGAGGCATTTTGATGCTAGTTACCTTTAGCTTCTAACAGGTTTGTGCTACTTCTTAGGCCTCGTTCAGAAAGTACTGAAGAGTTCCGAAAAAATGTTAAAATAAGGCAGCAGCCTACTTTATCTACAATTAATTATACTCCCAGTGGTTTCTAAATATCCAGGAGTCGCTGCCTGTAATCTCTCAGTGCAGAAAAAGAATAACAGTGGAAAAAAGGCAAGCAGAAGCCAGAGCAAGCAGAAAAGCATCTGCACCCAAGCAGATACAGGAAGTATGCCAGAGGATGAAAACTTTATTTCAGTCTCATTTATCATCTTGCAGCAATACATATTATTGCTGCTTCCTTGATAAATGACCTGTAATTGATTCAGTATAGGCTCTAACCCCTAGGTCTGCTGGCTCTATGACCTCAGTGTTTATAAAAAAATGCATGTGCTCACACAAGAGGCACTGAAAGCATGTATGTCATGCTGTGACTATTTTTGGCAAAGCTTTCATTTCGTTGTAATGTGGCTTATGTGGTTTCCTCATGGTTGGGTATTATGTTTGTAGTAGCCTGCTATGCTACCCTGCTCTTTACTTACCATTGTTTTTGTTTAGTTTTATTGCACATACTACTGGATAATCCACCAACAAGATTATTTAGCCTGACAAGGAAAGACAATAAATAAACTGTAAAATAAACCAAATAAAATGTATTTAGTTAATTTTAGAGAGAATAGATAAAAATGTTTTGTATGTCATCACTACAGTATCTGAATCATAGTTTTTATACCGAGTATATTTTTGGTTGTATGTTAGAAAACCTTTGATGTCAAGAGGACGAGTCTCCTGTGTGTCCTCAGTCCAACATGTGTCAAAGTGTTGAGATATATGTGTTGTGATTCATGTGTGATTACCAGTTGGCGGTTTCCTGCACTGAGATTCAGTGTATGGGGTGTCTGTTGTTGTTAAGACAAATAAGATTGTTGGTCAAATTTTAATCTCCCTATCTTCAGCCTCACTCACTGCCTACAGTGCAGATGCAGTCTTGTGGCCCAGTAATGGACCAAAGTGTCCTTCAACAACATGAAATGTTGCCTGATGTCAGCAGAGAACACATGAAAGAGGCGGCTCCAGATGGGCCTTGCCATCTTTTAACTGTTAGCTTCATTTTCTGGTCATTCTGGCTTTATTTAGCTTTTCTGTTGAACCGAGTGAGAAAATGATTGGATTTGCCACATGCGCAGCGTGGAACTCATCTTGCTGGCCGTTTGGCCTTATTGCCACGGTGGTGGTTTGTGTGTCTTGTTCTGGACATAACTGCAGCCTGTCCCATGGGATTGTTCTCCATGTCAGAGAGATGAACATCTGAAGTGTCAAACACTCAGGTGAGATCCAAAAGGTATATGAGAGTCATGTCTGGGTCTGTCAGTGCTCTGCTTCCAAGACGTGATGATGTGCAGTTTGAGTATAATTTGATATTGGACTTGTCCACATAGCGGTCTTATTCTGGTGTGAAACACATTAATGGGTTTCCTTGGCTTTGTCTTTGATTGTTGGAATAATTCGATTTTATACTCCACATTAGGACTTGAATTGAAGCATGTTGTGAGTAGCCATACTGCCTTTTCATAATCATTTCACTCTGCTTTTTACAGAAAGGGTCACAAAATATCCTGTACCCTGTTCTCTGGTACAAAAGCATAACCCTTTTCTTTGGTTTATTTGCAAGCTGCTGCAGGAAATGTTTCAAATGTCCATTTTTTCCATTTTAAGGAACGAGAGGCAGGTATACACAAGGAAAACAACACACTAAAACGTATATGAAGTTTGGGAAAGAGTCAACCATGAACACTCCAGTTACATCAACTTCCTGTTTCTTGACAAAACATGCAAATTCAACACCTTGCCATGGCCACGCCATGCAATGTATGCAAAGGCTTGTGATAACTTTTCATTGGTCAAGTCTGTTGTATAGGCTGACAAAACTTGAGCTGGATCAGTTCAATTTCCTACGAGTCTGTTGAAGTATGACCCCTGGAAAGGCTCTAAATTTCAAAATGGCAGACTCCATGTTGGGTTTACAGTATAGGCCTAAGAGGCTTTATTTTATAGTCTGGGGATAAACACGGGAAAATAAAATGATCATTAGACCTAAATGTAGATCAAACTGTTATTTTGAGTCCTTCGAACATACGGGGGAGCAGCAATGTAAAATTGTATTGTGGCTGTTGATTGGTCGAGGACGACAACCTCCATTGAAGCATCAGTTTAGGTGTTTTGGCCAATGACAGATTAGAACAAAAAATGAAGTAAATAACTCATATAGGAGTCTGTATCCTCACTTAGGGTTAGGGTTATTTTCCATTGTTGCAGTTTTTTCTTTTTTTTTTAAAGATATTTTTGATATTTCTGGTTTATTAGATGATGACAGCTGGAGAGAGAGAGAGATTGGATGACATCCAGCAAATGGCCCCAGACGGGAATCCAACTCAGGCTGCTGTGGTGAAGACTCAGCCTTAACATATGGTCACGCTCTACCAGGTGAGCTATACAGAGGGAACCTGTAGTATTATTTGTTAGCAAACAACTCTTCTCTTCAACAATTATCAAAGAGGCAGGAGTTCCACTAAAGTTATATATTTTTTTTATCTTTCAGGAAAACACATGTTAAGCACAAAAATCATCACTTAACTGCTGAATAAAAAGCATCAAAAATGGGGAATGTACCATCAGAAAGTAACATGGGCGACCGCCTGAGATGCTGCAAGTGTAGTAAAGTCCTGCCACCATGTCATTCCTTCGATAATTTATACCAAACTCATATGCATGGGCGGCATGTGCATGTGTTCAATGGAGGTGAATACTACAGACCAGTGAACAGTAGGGTTGAAGACTATATGTACGAGTGTGAATACTGCTTCAATAAACCAGCCAGGGATCAGGAGGAAATGAGGAGACAGGAGGAGGAGAGGAGGAGACAGGAGGAGAGGAGGAGAGAAGAGGAGAGGAGGAGAGAGGAGGAGAGGAGGAGAGAAGAGGAGAGGAGGAGACAGGAGGAGAGGATGAGAGAAGAGGAGAGGAGGAGACAGGAGGAGAGGAGGAGAGAAGAGGAGAGGAGGAGACAGGAGGAGAGGATGAGAGAAGAGGAGAGGAGGAGACAGGAGGAGAGGAGGAGAGAAGAGGAGAGGAGGAGACAGGAGGAGAGGAGGAGAGAAGAGGAGAGGAGGAGAGAAGAACTGAATCAAAGACTGAGAGAATCGCAGCAGCGAGCTGAGGAGCAGCTGGAGAAACAACAGTGCAGCGACATTTCAGAAGAACTTGGGTCCAGACGAGATGTTCTGATAACACATCTGGATGAGTTTGAGGTGAACTGTGAACCAGGCAGTGACACTGATGAACTTCTAGAAATCCTCTCTATGAGATGCAGTATCCCAGTTCCAGATCTCAGTCTGACTTGGCTGACAGCTGATCAGCTGGGGAACATCCTGTCAGTCCTGGACAAACTTCTGTTTGATGAATGGATGAGTGCTCGTCCATCGCTCAGCACTCTGCAGCACACTCAGGTGTTCATCACAGAGCTGTGTCTTCTCTCTGTGGAGATATCTCAGGGAGTTTCCCTACAAAACATCTCTGATCATGTGCAGTTCCTGGTGGAGTCCATCAGCCAATCAGCAGATGATGTTACTGAGAGTTTCCTGCTGACTCAAGCCCTGTATCTGAACCTCATGCACTCCTTCACTGAATATGGCAGCAGTGATTCTGATGCAGTTCTCATCGCTAAGCATTGGGCCGAAGACGAGCTTTCCACTGAACAACTCTTTCTTTTAGACTTCCTGGGCACCCTCACATCATCGCTGCAGAGTACAGTTGGAAGAGCCACTGTGTTCATTTTAAAGATGGAGATCCAGTGCTTGAAGCTTCTCTTATCCACACTGAAACATCTCAATGAAATCCACTCAGAATCCACTGAAATGATCCCCAGACTGGTGCAAACCAACCAATGGACCCCAACGGAGGCAGTGACTCTGCTCAAAGTTCTGTCACAGAAACATGCAGAGGATGTTTCAATAACTAAAGTCCTCAAGTTGATACAAGTGTATGACTTATCACCAGAGTGGACGGATGAGTCCGGACTCTCTCTCGTCCAGGCTCTAGACTCTGCTGGCCCTGAGAGATTCCATCATGATCTCCAAAAGACTCTCAGGAGGAAAGATGAGAGCAGTCTGGCTGCAGATCTGGCAGAATTAAAAGTGTCATGTGATTTGGATGATTTTGTGATTGATTTGATCTGCAACATTACCACTGGTGTCCTGCAATATTCAGAAAATGCACCAAAAGATGCACCATCAATGAACAAGTCCTTTGAATGTGAAACCTTGAACGCAGATGACTTACAGAACTCTCTGTCTCAGCTTTGCAAAGCAGTTTATGACACAAAAGGCTGGTGGCCCACAGTGAAAAAGATGCTGCGGTGGTCTGCGTTGGTGCTGACTCAGAAGAGTGAAGCGCCTCAGCTGGTCGGTGTGGAAGAAGACCCGTGTGTCACAGCCATGTTTTCTGCCACACAAGTCTGCATGGGAAACAAACTGGGCATCGTGCTGAGCTCTGACATTCACTCGGAGGAGTGGACTCAGGAGTGGTCCGACTTCTACAAGGACCTTGGAATATCTGTCAACACTAACATCAAGACAACCGATGCATCATACAGGGACATCTATAAAGCAGACATTGTGTACGGTACCATGGATGATTTTGTGTCTAATTATTTTCAACACGGCGTAGAGGTGATGGAAACAGGAAACCCTCAGCTCGGTCGTGGATTCATCATTGAAGGACAAAGTCTCAGTACTTCCATTGATCTGAAACTTTCACGGCTCAAGGACAGTGACTCCCTGGTGTTTGCTGCAGAGGTCCTGCAAAGGCTCCTGGGTAAATTTCACAGTGAAGATATGAAACTGAGATGCAGGTTCATTAAGGCTCTTTTTCAGGTGCTCCACAGAAACCTCAGCAAACACACAAACACTGACAATAAAATCATCACCATCTCAAAGAAGATCACTGGAAAGGCTTTGTCTTCTACTGAGGTCTTCATTCTGACCTTTGTTGAGACTCTCCTCAGAGTGGTAACTGAAGGAACAGACAGTGAGGAAAACAGGACATCTCCTGCAGGAAAATGGTGTTTGGAGGTGTTATTTGTCTGTGTGGAGAAATTCCAAGTATCAAAAGAACAAACCAAAGAACTCTTCCAGATGGTTTCAAATCTCAGAGAACAAAGACTTTGGTCACCAGTCGAGGTCTTAAACCTCCTCGGAGCATTAACTGACCACCATCATGATGAAGGCTGTATTTCCATCAGGAAGATTTTACATTTGATGACGACATATCAGGTTTCTTCCAAGTGGACAGATGAGAACAACCAATCTCTACTTACGCTCTTAGATTCATTTGTAGCTGAAAATCTGATCCAGCATTTAGAGAAGAGCCTCAGAGATGAGAAGACAAAAAGCATTGAGACTCTGTTTGATGAAATCCGTCAGATGAATGACATTGATGAACAAACACTGAGTAAATCATACAGTGTAGTGACTCATGTAACAAACCTGATCAAAACCGGTGAAATCAAAAAGCACACAGATGTGCACCGAGCAAAGAAACAGAGTTGCAGTGTGGACACAGAAGACCTTCAACAGTTGCTGGCAGTCTTATGTAATGCTGTACACCTGCAGAGGGCTCAAGGGAAGTGGTGGCCCAGAGACACTCAAATGATCAGCTGGTGCCTCTTGGCCTTGTCCGACACTGGGAAGCTGCTGGAAATGGGCACTGGAGAAGGGAAGTCTTGTGTCATAGCGATGTTTGCAGCGCTGCGAGTGCTTAGAGGTGAGAAAGTAGATGTGGTGTCCAGCTCTTCTGTCTTATGTCAAAGAGATGCAGAAGAATGGATCAACTTCTACAAGTTCTTTGGAATAACAGCTGACACAAACACAAATAAAACCAAAGATGAGGACAGAAAGGACTGCTACCAGAAGGACGTGGTCTATGGTACTATTGAGGCCTTTGCTGCAGATCACCTTCGGCAGACATTTGAGATGAAGGACGTGAGGCCTGATCGCAGCTATCAGTGCATCATAATTGATGAAGTGGACTCACTGCTGCTGGATCAGGGAGTGCAGATGACCTACCTGTCTAGCCCCATCGTCTCCATGCAGCATCTGAACACTATTCTGGCCATGATCTGGAGCCAAGTCAGCCAGTATGGCTTCCTGTCTGCAGGACAGCAGACGTTTGTCCGTGGTCCTCCTGCTTCATTCTTCAAGGCCATCTTTGACTCAATGAACACAGAAGAAACTGACATTAAAGATCCAATGGACATTTTACGTATCGCTGAAGAATCCAACAGTGTGCCAGAAGGATTCACAGAAGATATCTGCAACAGTGGAAAGGATGAACTTCTTAGGAAACTGAGAACTGTCAGTCAGGATGCTGTGGTAGATTTTTTCCCAAAACTTGAGGACTATGTCCCTTATGGGTTTACTGTTTACACTTTGGAAGACAAGGGAATGCTCCGTCTTCAAAGGCGCAGTCCGTACAACAACCAGGACATCCCAGAGCTTACATGTCTTGTCTTGGGGGAAGGCTTGTGTTGTCCTCTCTATGATTCAGAAGAAACTCTCATCAAGCCTATTGCACAAATTATCTCAGAGAAGATTCAGTACACCCCATGTACCAACAGTGAAGGCAAAATCAGCATTCCTGGATTCTTGAAGAATCTGGTGGAGAAGAAAGTGTCAGCGTGGGTTCAGAATGCCTTTCTGGCTTTACAACTGAAGGAAGGACGGGATTATGTTGTCGAAAACGACAATGTCTGTCCAGTGGATTTCAAATCCACTGGTATCATAGAAGTGAATAAGAAATGGGGTGATGGACTGCAGCAGTTTGTTGAGATTAAACATCAGATCAAACTGAGCACAATGTCACCAGTGACGAACTACATTTCTAACATCGCATTTTTCAAAAAGTACCATGGGAAAATATATGGAACAACAGGGACACTTGGCAGCAAAACAGACATCGTCTTTTTGCAGGACCTGTATCCAAATCTTTCTTCCTGCAAAATGCCAACATTCAACAGGAAGAAGCTGTTTGAGGTCAAAGGTACTGTGAAGACTTCGGCTGAGGAGTGGAAATCAGAAATAAAAAGAGCAGTTGTGACTCAAATCTCACCAAATTCACACAGAGGTGGAAGAGCCTCTCTGGTGATCTGTGAAACTATCAACAAAGCCAAAGAGATCTACGAAGAGCTCAAAAGCAGCTACACAGGTAAAATCATTCTCTACTGCCGCAATGACAAAGACAGTTTGAGCAAGATAGACAAAGAACTGCTTCCTGGTGATGTCATTGTTGCCACAAACCTCGCTGGCCGTGGCACCGACATAAAAGTGTCCAAACAGGTGAACAATAATGGAGGATTATTTGTGATCCTCTCTTTCCTTTCTGAAAACACAAGAGTCGAGCTCCAGGCTTTTGGTCGAACCGCACGCAAAGGTAAACCTGGATCTGCTCAGATAATCATGTCCACTGACCACCTGCAGCCGTCCTTCAGGACAGTGTCTTCTCTGGAGGAAGCCAAGAGCACCAGGGACAGACTTTCAGCAGAAAAGATAAAGCACATGATGAATGATGTTGCTGAGATGAAACTGCGGGAGCATCTGTTTTCAGAGTACCTCCAAACTCTTCAGGAGATTCATCAGAGTATAGATGAAGATCAGAAAAGAGCTGTTGTTGCTGTCATGAATGAGTTCTGGGGGATTTGGTTGCAAGGGAAAGCAGAAGAAATTGACCAGTTGAAGACAAATGAATTGCAAAAGAGTTTGAAAGATGATTTGTCATGGGCCAAACATCAGTGTCAAAGTCAGACTTCACCATGTTCTAGCATTTATCACTACATCAAGTTTGGAAATATCGCACTGAAAGACAAAAAATGGGACGTCAGCACCAGCCTCTTTCAAATAGCCATGAAACAGGATGAAAATTGGGCAGCAATAGCTTTTTACAATCATGCATACTGCACTATACAGCAGCAGAGAGCAGATTACCTCACTAAGGCCACAGATGATCTTTTGAAGGCACAGGAGTCTCTCAAGTATCTCAGGGAAGAATCAATGGTCTGTCTGCAGTTGGTAAAAATGTCTTCTGCAAACTCAGCCAAAAGTGACTTGGCCAGCCTCGAGAAACAGTTAACAAACAAGTGCATCATGTTGGATTACTTCGACCAAAACATTAGTGAGGCAATCCAAAAGCTGATAGAAATAAAAGAAGAAGGAGAAGATGCAATGGCCAATAAATCACCAATGTTTTCCCTGTTGTCTAATGGTGGTGAAGATCTCCAAGTGGAAGCTGAAAACCTCTACTGTAAAGGTCTGCAATATGTTTTTTCAGTTAAAAAAAAGCCTCGATTCTCATGGGAAGGTCTGCTGGTATTCTTTCTTGGAATTTTACAGATTGTTGGAGGAGCATTGCTCACTGCACTTACATTCGGTACATTTGCCCAAGTCGGCATGGGACTCATCACAGAGGGAATATCAGACTGCATCTCTGGCATTGAATCCATGGTGACAGGAGAATTCAGCTGGAAGGCATGGGCTATAGGAAAAGCCATTTCCATTGGTGTTTCTCTCATTGGGTTTGGAGTTGGAAAGCTGATCGCAAAGGGCTTCAAAGCTTGTAAGATGTCAATGAAGGCATTTGGCAAACAACTGAAATCAATGCCAAAGTTTCTCTCTAGTCAGGCTAAAGAGGGTTTGAGTTCCGTCGCAACCACAAATATGAAGAATGCAGTAACACAAACTGCTAAAAAAATGGTTGAGGAAATCACTGCCTATGGACTTGGGAAAGCAGAAGGGGAAATGTTGACAGAAATACTAAACAGCATCAAAAATGATGTGAAAAGGGGAATAGCCGGTGATGTGAAATCCAACATGGAAAAGGAGCCCTTGTCTACATTAGTAGATGACATCATCCTCTCACATCTTGAGGATAAAAAACAACTGCATGAACTCCTCAAGGACGAGAAGAGAAGGGGTAACCTGTTGGCCATCTTCAAAAAGTTAAGCAACACTTCCTTACAACCTTTCTATGAAGACCTTGCCTGGCAGAACAAGCTTAACACATCCTTCACCACAGTGATTAACAGAGCTAAAGCAGAGACTAAAGGAATAGCACGTGGAATTCTGACAGCGATCCAAGTTGTGCACATGGGGGCGCTGGCATCAGACGCCATTGCTGCAGCACTCAGCCTCACCAGCAAGTTTTTCTCAAACCTTCAAGAACAGCTGAATGAATTCAAAAAAGAAAAAGGTTTTTCACAGAAAGTGAAGGGTAATGAGCTGTCTAATTCAGACTCTGAGATGCTGAAAGAATTCAAGCAGGATTTAGCCGACACCATCAGTGCTTTAGTGGCTGATGCTTTGGTCGAAGTGTTTCACCAGAAGTTCTCCAGTCACATTGCTTCTCATGTTCAAAGGAAAGTAAATGGCATCATTGGCAGTTATGTCCGAACTGGCTTGCAGAGTAACAGAACAGAAGAATTACTCAGAGCTGGACAGAACAACAGATACATCGCACACATGCCAGTTGACACGAATTCTAAACATAAACCTGCAGGAGAGGCTGGCAAACATTCGGAGTCACATGCTGAAAACATAATGAACTCCAAGACTGCGGGCGATGTCCTCGATATCAGAGTCCTGACAGAAACCACTGGCACCAAGGTTGTCATCCTAACAGAGGATAGCCAGGGCAATCTTACCAAAATGCAGGAGCTCAGCCCAAGCACCAAACCTGCCAGTAGAACTGTGAGGCTGATCTACAGACCAAAGAGTGACCAATACCCAGATGGACATTATGATGTGCAAATCAACAACCAGACAGTGAACATAAACAACAAGGGCAAGAACTGCCTGTTTCATGCTATGGCACGAGGCATGAAACCAAAGGCCAGTGAAGAAGAGATCGCTTCGGAAGCACAACGCCTGAGATCTGTGGAGGCCGACACTCTCCGCAGATACCCAGGCCAATGGGAGTCTTTTGTCAAGCGCAAAGTGTGGACTCAATCAATCAGAGGAGTGGACTGGTTCATGGCAGAAGGAGCTGCCCCCCAAAAGAGACCAAGACAACTAATAAAAGAAACAAAGGAAGTTGTTAAGCAAGAAACTGGTAAAATAAAACGGTACAAAGAGTGGAAGAGTGACAGCAAGAACAGAACTGGAATTGGACAATTCATCAATGGAGATCACCAGCCACCAGTGAAGAGCATACTGGAAGCTAGACAATTGAACCAGAACAGCAAATTAGCAGAAGCCATGCTTGAAGTGGCAACAAAGTCATCTCCTCTGGACAACAATCTGATTCCTAAAGTTGAAAAGTATCATGGCCGTGAACTTCCAGTTGTTTATGTGCCTAAAGAAATACATTATGAGTTTCCCAGTACAAAATCAAAGGACTTCCGAACATGCTTAGCTACTGCCATGAGCAGAGATGATGTTGTGGGAACTTTCAAACTGACGGTCCTAGGAGCAATGCCTAGATACAAGTTGAATAACACCAAAAACTTCAAAGACTTTCAGAACGACCACATGAGTAAAACCAGACTTGAAGTTTTTGAAGACAGTTTTCAGCAACACAGTTTAAAGATGGTAGAGACGTGGTCCAACCAGCTTAAAGCCAAGGGAGTCATGACGGATAACGATCGTACCAACATCACTGCATGGATCAACAACCAGGGCTACAACGATCAAAATGATCCACACAGGGACGAAGTCTCCAAACTCCTCCAATAAAAAGGTAACATCACATTTTACACAATACTGTAAGTATAACATGTAGCATTCATATGTGATTATGTATAATATATACTAACCCTAACCCTGGTATTAGAAAAGTTCATAAAGGGGCAGGAAGTACATGGAGTACAGGCACATCTTCATAGTACAGTTGAGTGAACAAGTTGTGGCGCTGCTGTTTGCTCTTTGTCAGGCGACCCAAAACTGACAAGGGTATAACTAGCTGTCACTAGAGTAACCAGAACACAAAATAATGATGAAACAATGAGTTAAGCTGATTGGCTGATGAGCTGCCACACAGTACTTGAGTGCAGTGTACCTCCTGAGTCTGTAGGAGAGGTTAAAAAAGGAATATTTGCATATTCACGAAAAATGTACACATTAAGAGACCAGTCTTACAGTGTAAACTTTGCATAATGTTGAGCAGCTCACCAGAGTGGATTTGTGTCTTCTTTACAGTGAACAGACATCTGAGAATTTGACTGGTGAACAAGAACAATGAAAACAATTGACATCTTCCACCTGTCTGATCATCATACAGAGACCTGCCAGGATAGAAGAAGCTGTGTTTCCTTTTGTTTAATTCAAAATTATTGTAGTTCACTATCCTGGGGAGTTACAGAAGAAAACACACAAGTGTTAGTTCCAAATGTAAATATGAAGTACTTACATCTGTAAATTTGTAATTGGATGAATTCAACGTAGGTCAAGGGGATTTTGAATGCTATGAACTTATACACTATATTTTGTGTATATATTACAAAATATTAGAAAAATTCTAGGAAATATTATATTGGAAATATTCAAAGGATGTATTGCTGTGACTAATGATAGTTTGTTATTAGAAGATTGCCAATGGAAAGCGCCATCTGTATTAATTATATCATAATAATCCTCCCTCCATATAGATAGTGTTGGGTAGCCAATGTTGAATTAAAAGAAGTTGGTGCTGTTTTACAGAAACAAAAATCAGTGAACTTCAAATGTCATTGTTTGATTGTAAGTGATCTCTGAACTGAACTCACACACAACTGTCACAGGAGGGGATATGTTATTATTATTTCTGTTCAAATGATTCAAGCAGGCATAACAAAGAATAGCCTCTGCTTGTGTGCTTTGATTATCAACCATAAATTAATATGCTGCACCACTTCTTAGATGTCCAACTTGTTAGATAGTTGATTATTGAGTCTCATTTACAAACTCTTCACATACTGACGATTTTGGATGGTTGGCTAATCGGGCTGGCCCACACTATTAAATACCACATATTTCATCATCAGTTAAAAGTGAAGAGAAGACTCGTGAACGATTTGGATGAATATTTTAATTTTCGAATAATATCTGTCTGTGCTTGCCATTTCTTAAATATGTTTTCCAAATGAAACTCCAAATCAATCGATCAATCAAAATGACAAATTCAATCAAATCAAAGCAAGTTTGTTACAGAAAAGGTGTGAGTGAATTACACCTACTCTTTAGAGTCAAACACTGAAAATGTTTTCTATACAAATAAGAAAATCACATACACACAAAAAGTCAAGTAAACCCATGTGTTGATAAATCGGGTTTTGTATTAGTTGATCATCTAAAGTATATTTCTATGTAATGCTTTGTAGTTTCCCTTTCAAAAAGAATCCACAAATCAATTGTGTTACCAGCTTTTCATCAATGATGTTGTGAACATGCAAAATCCTGTTATTGTCCTGACTCATGCTTATTAAAGTTGAATAAACTATTATTTTATGTTTCCTTGACTGAGAATGTCTTTTAATTTGTGCATTATTGCAATGGACTTTGACATATGTGGTTATTGAGTGATGTTATTTATTTAGGGTTAGGGGGTTCGGTAGAAGAACAAATGTTGTTAGGTTACCTGGGGAGGTTCATTTGCACGGGCAGCAGGGAAGAGCAAGCACCCGTGAACGCAGATATAATGTTTGGATGTGTTTCTATGTAAGTGTGAAGGAAGGTCCTGAGAGGGTTGATGGGGACTCAGCCCAGGTCTCCCGTGTGGTAGGCAGGAGATTTATGTCATGCGCCAATGGGGGGTGATGGTGTTGACACCACAGGGTGCTGTGAAAATGGCTGCCGAATTAGAGTGGAGAAATCAGGGAGGGGGGCAGAAGAAAAGGGGGTTAAGAGTATAATCCTCCTTGTGGTCGTCATTAGGAGCCACATATGAATTAGGTTAGTATGCGTTAACAGGGACGCAAACCAAGTTCCCCCAAGTCATAGGCAGACACGTTACGTCTTGTGCCATAGGGGAACAATGCTTTATAGAGCGTGGGGGTATATGAAGTTATCACCAGGTAAAGGTGGAGGTGGGGAAAAATCCTGTCTCCCGTCAGAGGAGGGGGTGGGGAAAAGTCCTGTCTCCCGTCAGAGGAGGGGAATCGTCCCTGCCCCCTTCTGGGGACCGGAGGGGGGTTAGGGTAGGGGTTAAAGAAACCGGATCCAGTCCGGTGGGTGCACGGTCCTTCCCATTGGGTTGGCCCCTCCCCCTAATCCCTTTGGCATCCATAGTCCCCATTAGGGTTATAGAGATAAAAACCCCTCACATGACCCCCTCACAAGAAATTCATTCGCTCATAACTTTTGACAGGAAGGTCATAGAGACTTGAAACCAACACCTACCCCCCCATTACATGGGGTGGGCTTTCCAACGGTACGACCCTCGACTCTCTACGAGCTTCCGTTCCCGAGATACGTCACTTCCGGTTCCGGTTTTCCAAGACCAAGACAGGCGTGTTCAGCACCCTCCTAAACCATCTGACGGATCTTGGTTGCAAGTCTCTACGACCTTCGGTTCCCGAGTTATAAGCGTTTGAATTTTCCCATTCAAGTCAATGGGAGCGAGTGAAAAACGACCAAGTGTTTTCGAAAAAGGTGTCTCCAGAACATGCATAGGAGCACGTTTCAGGCCATTTGGAGTCGATATGTACCTATAAAAAAAGTATAATTTTTTCAGAAATTTGGTGAAATTTGGTCCAAGAAAAATCAAACTTCCAGAAAGTGGTTAGGAGCACTTTTCAGGCCATTTGGAGTTGATAGGTACCTATAATAAAAGGTACCAAGTCGGATGCCACTTTCCAACACGGACTGGATGTGCAAAATAAAGGCAGGTAAGTGAAAAATATCAGTGATTTTGCAACATGTTGGACTCTTTGGTTGTGTGTCAGTGGTCCTGTGGACTCTAGGGATTGGGCCTACCCAGCTCGTGTACTGCTGTTTGGTAAGGCAGTAGTAGGCAAGCTGGGTAGGCCCAATCCCTAGAGTCCACAGGAACCACCGAGGCACGTAAGCCCCTACGCCACGACAAGGCAGAGTCCATGTAGGGGTTTTTTTTCTTCTTTTTTTTTTTTTTTTTTTTTTTTAAGCAACTATATACAGGTAAAGGTATGTGCCAATAAAAGTGTAATGTGGGTGGTTGCAGTATGTTTGTGTATGTGTTGGTGCAGAATGTGAATGTGAATGTGCTTGTGAATGTAGGTGCGTGTGTTTCTGTGAAGGTGCGGGATTGCAGACTACACAGGAGGCATCAACAACCTCCTCTTCCTCTCAAAGCCTCTGTAAGGCCTCACCTGCAGCTGCAACTTCTGGCAAGACGGGAGGTATTTGTTGTAGGCCTGCCTGTGTGTAAGGCCTGGATCCAGGTCGATCTGCTTTATCTCCAGGTCAGACCAGCTTGTCCTAACGGCTGTTGGCAGGACTTTGCTGAGTGATGTGAGGCTAACGGGCTCTGGCTGAATCTCGTCATTGTTGTCAATGTCCTCCTCTTGGACTGGTTCAGCAACCTCCTTTGCTGGCTGCTTTGTGGCGTCAGCACGGCGGACTGCCTTCTTGAAAAGCCTGAAGGGGATATTCTTGTGCAGCCGGTAGATCCTGAAACCTGTGAACGTCTCCAGGATGTCCTGACTAAGGAGACACTTCCTCTGCAGCTCCTTTGGGGGAAGGTCCATCTCCCCACACAGGGATCTGAGGCGCCTGAACTCCACAAAGTCCCCATTCATCCTCATCCCAACACATGTGAGGAAGGTCAGGTGAACCAGCCGCTGAGCATTGCTCATTCTTGGCAGGCGTTTGTCAACTGCCTCCAGCCATGGTATGCCATCTGTCCTGTATTTTTCCAGGTTGCTGTGGTACGAGAGGCCACGGGTGTCCACCTCGTTCAGCACCTCTGTGGCAAGGCTGGCCAGCAAGGCTTCGGGTGGGGGGTTACTGGAGGACTTGTGGACAGCAATGAATTTGTTGGGCACCCTCCGGACCACATAGTTGCAGTTGCTGTCCTTCAGCCTGAGGAGAGGGAAAAAGCACACCCCGAGTTCCTCCAGGCCTTGGAAAAGGCAATCCTCAATGTTGAGGCCTGCTTCCTTCACCAAGACCTTGGCTCTTCCAAAAACATGTGGGAACCCGAAGTTGAACTTCGTCGAAAGTTCTGTTGCCAGGCTCTCCATCGTCTGGCTGCCAACCAGAGTGTAGCCAGTGGTTAAATTGTCTGATTTAATCACTGTGTGTGGGACTCCCCCGATTGAGTCAGAGTAGAGGTCATTCAGAATGATATGCACCATCTGCTCCCCAACTGTCACCAGGTTGCTTGTCAGCATGTCAGTGAGTGGGAAAATCCTCTCCACTCTGGTGACCAGCTGCCGGTTGTAAGTCCAGGTGCAGAGGGGAGGAGGGTTGTCCCCTACTGCCGCACTGTTCACCAAGCCCAGCCCCATAAAGCCCCTGTGGTGGGTGATGCTCTTGTCGTTAATAGTACAGGTGCCAAGCGCAGCACTGTACTTGTAGTCCTGCGTCGTCATTGGGTGGCCATATACCAGCTCTTGGAATGCCATCTCCAGCTGGAAAGACTGCCATGCTGGTAGAAAGCCTCCCTTACCCAATGAATTGCAGAGGTTGTTCATCAGGGTGGAGGAAATGTACTCCAAGATCTGCTGTATGACGTAGACCAGACTGCAGTCGGGGGAGTCAGAAAAAGGCACCAGGACGGGGTTGTTGGTGATGAAATCTGACAGGTCAGGTTCACTAAAGAAATTAGTCGGGTTCACCACTTGTGGGATGCCATACGACTTATCCAAGTACACAACACATTCCATCCTCGCTGACAGCTGGCCCACCATCTTCAAGGTGCAATCTCTCATGTGGGAGATGTACTCCTCAGCAGCCTTGAGAATGGACTGCTTGCTCTGAGGATGCTGCATGCCACAGAGGACGATTGCCCCACTGACAGGGTGCCGGTATTTGGAGTGAAGTGCACGTGAGGTGAGGGTTAGGGTTAGGGTTAGGGGGTGGGGCAAAAACCAATTCTCTGTCGAAGGAGGGCGAACGTCCCCGTGCCCCTCTGGGGACAGGGCGCTCCTCCCTCCTTCCGTCGAAAACCGGAGGGGCTCTCTCCATCCGTCCCATTCTCCTACTCTCGTCCGGACGGGGCGCCAGCTGGCGTCGCCCGTCATGGCGGACCAAGGTCCAGTCTTCATCATCTGTATAGTAGTCAGCCATCCGGCGTAACTATTTACCCCAACTATGAACTGCGTGTGTGCGTTTTGTGTGAATGTATTTATTGTACGAACGCGAATAGAATGTGTGAATGTGTGAGAATGTATTTTTAATGGGTGTAAAACGAATCACAATGAAATGCGTAGGTGCTGTGTGTATGTATTTATGGTGTGAAAATGAGTGTAAATGTACCTTTAATGAGTGTAAATGTGTGTGCGTGTGTGTGAGAAGAATGTATTTTTAATGGGTGTAAGAATGAAACACGATGAAATGCGTAGGTGCTGTGTGTGTGCATTTATGGTGTGAATATGAGTGTAAATGTGCCTTTAATGTGTGTAAAATGTGTCAAAATGAGTTCCAAAGCAAATAATAATGAACTAAGGAAGGTGTGTCCAAGGGCGGCGACGTTTCGACACTGTATCGTGTCTTCTTCAGGCCGAAAAAAGAAAAGGGGGACACACAAATAACTATGCTGTACTGATAGGCTGGCTAGCAAATGGTGGGCGGGGACCGAGCGAGCAATAATTGTGCTTTACTGGTGAGCTGACCTGCATGTGCATAGGCGACAACCAAGTGAGCACTGAGCTCTGCTCCGTTCCTCTCTGCCTTTTATAGCCTCCGGAAAGCAGGATCTCTGTGACAGCTTAAAATTTAAAGCGCCTAATGTTAAATAACTTTAAACGTCTCCCTGCCAGCCCCCTGTCGGGCTAGAAACAAAGTGAACACACCGTTGGATTCGTCTCAACGTGCTCTATCGATCCGTGGAATCCTTTATTGTGAAATATGAATTATGGCTGGGCCAAATGTGTTTTAAGGTTTTACCATTCAGTGTATATGTGCAATCCAATTGATGCTGCCAATTGAGTTATGTACAGTATTGTCTTATTATCCATGATGGTTTTTAATACTATGTGTCATGTACATGAAATTTATAAATATGAATTGCTGAGAATCGTTATGTGTTTGTATCAATTGTGTTTTTACTGTATTGTGTGAATGTTGATTGCCATGAACTGCTATTAATTGTTGTTACAGGTATTTATCATGGTGTATGACATGAATATGCCATTTTTTATTGTAACTGACTATGAAAATGTATGAATTCATATGAATTGCTAATTATACTTATAATAAAGGATTCCAACCAGATCACACTGGTGTTACTTTTGCATTTTAGACACTGACATGAATTATATATGATCCAATTGGACATGTCCAAGAGTCCCAACTAGGGTCAAAAGTCCCAGAAAGAAAGAAAGAAAGAAAGGAAGAGACGAGAGAAAAAAAAGGATTAGAGCCCAGAAAGAGGGTAGGGTTAAGAAAAAAGGAAAGGTCAAAGGTCAAGCAAGAGTTAGAAATAGAAACCGAGATCAGAGGTGAAAACTAGAGACAGAGACAGACAATTAAAAGAGAGTAGGGTTAAAAAGCAAGAAAATAACATCAGGGTTAAAGGGTGAAAAAATGAAATGAAGAATAGGGTTAAAGGGGGAAAGGTCAAGAACAGAAAGGAAAGGAAAGTTTAGAAAAAGGCTAGGGTTAGGTTTAGGCAAGAGGCAGAGACAGCGTAGAAGGGTTAGGGTTAGGCGAGAGGAAAGTTAGGGTTAGGTTTAGGCAAGAGGGTTAGGGTTAGGCGAGAGGACAGAGATAGGGTTAGGTTTAGGCAAGAGGGTTAGGGTTAGGGTTAGGGTTAGGTGAGGGGAACTGAGCCCGTCCCCTTCGCTTGCTTGGGAAGGGGACAGGAAAGGCACTCTCCGTCCCCCGGTCGTGCTTGCCACCCCCGGTCCCATCTTCCGTTCTGTGGGTAGGGCTGGCGGGGCCGCTGGTGTCTCCCACCACTACGGACCACGGTCCACCCTCCCTCATCCAAACTTCCCATCCTCATGGGTAAGTAGTTTAAGTTTTTAAAGGTTTTTAATCTATAATGAAATTAAAATTAGAATGAAATAAAATCAAATTGAAATAAAATTATTTATGTGTGCCTAGGGGCAACGTTTCGACCATGAGAGGTCTTCTTCAGGCCTAGCACACAAACAAACTAAAAAAGACTGGCTGGGTCTCTTCTGGCTTCAGGACGATGTTACCCCTCTGACTGCCCAGGTATGAATGAGCTCCTCCAGAGCTTCAGCTTATATAAGGTAGTTGGCCACGCCCCCTTTCTTTTCTTTTTCTGAATTAATTTTGTGTTAACCAAATTGTCTTTTCCTTATAGGTAAACCAAATTGTTTTTAGAAGGTAAGTATGAATTGTATTATTGATTATAAATGTTATAAATTGTTTTTGGGTAAGTATCAAATTGTATTATTAATAATAAATGTTTTTAAATTGTTTTTAAGGTAAGTATATTATTAATGTTTTAAAGTTATTAAGGTAAGTATCAAATTGTGTTACGGTAAGTATATTAAGTGTATAAATTATGGTTTTAATGGTTTTAAGGTAAGTAATGAATTTTAGTATTGTTGTATGAATTATAATATGAATTAGGGTTATCCATTCAATTAGGGTTGGGGCCAAAATTAGGGTTAGTGAATTAGTAAGGGTTAGGGCCAAATTATAGGGTAGGTTAGGGTTAGCCAATTGGTTAGGGTTGGAGCCAAAATTAGGGTTAGCAAATTGGTTAGGGTTAGGGTTAGGGTTAGGGTTAGGGGGTTAGGTGAGGGGACTGAGACCGGCTCAGGGACTGGACCTGAATCCAGTAAGTGCACTGGCCTTCCACATGGGTTGGCCCACCCCCTGATCCCTTTTGCTCTCTGCAACATAAACAAATAAAAGCGCTCTTCTTGAGGTTATTTTCCCTAAAATAAAAATAAAAAATCTAGGTTTAGACTTACATATAACTGTTTTTGTTTTTAATTTTTTCTATTTTTATAGTTTTTTCATTTTTGAGTTTGGCTTTTTATATTCTTGATATCATTCCTTGTGTGTGTCTGCAGTGGGCAACGTTTCGACTTCAGATGAGTCTTCCTCAGGCCCAGACACACAGGTAAATCAATTTGTGCTTCATTGAGGAAATGTTGTTCCTTCTGTTGCTTTTCAATTTGTGCTTCATTGAGGAGATGTTGTTCCTTCTGTTGCTTTTGCCAAACTGGGCTTTCTATTCTCTTCTTCCCCTTTTATACTCTCCCTTTTTAACTTTCTTCTGCTTCTTTCCACAGGTAAGGTAAGTATTAACTTTTTTGTTTTCCTTTTAGGTGGTAAGTATTATTGTGTTTAGATAACCATGAATTAGGTTTTTTAACTTGTTTTCCTTTTGCAGGTGGTAAGTATAATTGTTTTTTAGGTAACCATGAATTTATGTTTTTAACTTGTTTTTAACCCTATGAATGCCAATGTATATTTCCAATTGTGTTTTGAATCCAATAAATTATGTTTTTAACCCATTTGTCTTTGACTCCAATTATTATGAACCCTTCATCCCTTTTTCCTTTTCCTTGTGCCAATACCAATTTGTTTTTAACCCTTTATCCAATTAAGTATATTTACCCTTATGAATTAATTAACTAGTTTAGACTAACCCCTTCCTACCCATCCTCCCGGTGACTCATCCTATAATTAACAACCAGTACCTCAGTGGGAATTATTTGGCCTATTTGGCTGTCATCCACTGGAACAATTAGGGTTTGTTTAACTAGGGGTATGGGGGACAGAGACTAGGGTTAGGAAACCGTCTAGGGTTAGAATAAATTGCCGCAATGGGGCTAAGTGGTTAGGGTTAGGGCCACAAGAAAGGGTTGGTTAGGGTTAGGGTTTAGGGCAGGGCTGGGGTTAGACCTTAGGGTTAGGCCAAATTAGGGTTAGGCCAAATTAGGGTTAGGCCAAATTAGGGTTAGGGGTAGAGTGGGTAGGATAGGCATAGCGTTAGGGGGAGGGTAGGCCAATGATCCCAAGGGGGCACTGGCTGGGTTAGGGTTAGGGTTAGGGTTAGGTGAAGGGTTAGGGTTAGGGTTAGGGTTAGGGTTAGGGTTAGGGTTAGGGGGTTAGGGTTAGGGTTAGGGGAAAATAGAATTTGAATTTCACCGCCGAAGGCGGTGAAATTTAGTGCACAGGCCATCATCTCTGATACCACACAATTATTTTTCGTTCAGACCTGTCGGATGAATTGTTCCTAATTTATTTATCCACATTCTTGGGGGGGGGTTAGGGTTAGGGTTAGGGTTAGGGTTAGGGTTAGGGTTAGGGTTAGGGTTAGGGTTAGGGTTAGGGGTTAGGGGTTAGGGTTAGGGTTAGGGTTAGGGTTAGGGTTAGGGTTAGGGGGGGGTTAGGGTTA